>NC_079516.1:6562959-6589134 GCF_000801105.2 Raphanus sativus
TACTCCAATATTTGTGTACTATATATCAGCTTCGAAAGCATTTAATATCACTCACACCGGATCTAATTCGTTGACCTCCGACAATCACATCCTGGCGCAAATCATTTTTGAAAAAACAAATAACACACATTACAACCAAACGAAAGCCTACACACGACTCAAAAAAAATGAAACGTTAAACTTATGCAGCGATTCAAATGGGCACTTAAAACAGAAACATGCCATAAACCCCCACTAATCATTCAAAACACTATTCAAAATCAAACAAGAAGTCAAGGAACCCAATACAATTATAAACAAACAACACGTTTTCGCAATAATAAAACTATTGTAAAGAGTGTCTTTTATAAGTCAGGCAGTAATATTTATTTTAAATTTTCTATTCAATTATTCTGATAACATGGTTAACTTTGTTTTCTATATAATGATACATATAAGATTTATACAAGAGAAAATAACTAAGATAACACTAAAAAAAAGTTTTTTGTCACAAATATAGCACACAAAAAAAAATGATCAAAATATTTCATTAAAAAGATTAGTTTACATTTATATCCTTATGGTTAATTAATTCAAACCTTAGGGTTTAGAGTTAAGGAGAGGTTTGAGATTAAGGTTTAAATTTTTTTTAAAAAAAAAATACTAAAATTTAAAAATAAAAATATGAAAAATAATTTCAAAAATTATTTTCGAATTATAAAAAGAAAATTTGAAAAAATAAAAAAACATGTTCGAAAAATTCCAAAAAGTAAAAATTTTATAAAAAAAATTAGAATCTGAAAAACATAATCTGAAAATATAAAAAATAATATTTTTTATTTTTCTATTTTTATATCTAGGGTATAAAAGTCTTTTGACCTTTTAAATAAAATATTTTGGTCATCTTCTTCTTTCTTTGCATTTTTGTGACAAAAACATATAAAAGTGCTATTTAGCAGAATTGTCCTTATAACAAACAAGTGGCGGGAAGAATCAACTCATAGGAGCACGAAATCTCCCCAGACAGGAATCAGCTTTGCATTCGGAAACTTGAAGCATTGAGATCGGCAATGGAGAATATGCTACAACACTCGACATGCCAGAGCTTTGGAACAGACTGCAAGGACCTGATTGCCATGATTAAGGAGCCTCATGCTTGGCCAAGCTTTGCCACAGAATTGGAGAGGATGGAAACATTACTAATATGTTTCCCGGACTTCAATATCTCCTATGTTCCTCGAGCGTGCAATCAGTTCTCAGATTTTTAGCTATGACAGCTAGATCCTTTCATAGGGAGTTATTTTTTATTGTTGTTCTATTCTGGTCTGGTTACCCAGACCACCTCCAATTTGAGTAATCGAATAGCCGTTTGTCGTCAAAAAAAAAAAAAAACAAACAGGTATATGTATATTGTTCCCCAAAAAACATGTGTATGTATAAAGAGCAATGATAGTTTCATATTATCTATTCATCTATCTTAAAATATTTTTTAGTTGTAATGAATAAGTTATTTTTTTTTACATTGTCAAATTATTAGTTTTCTAAAATGTATAAAAAGAAAAACATAATTTTATTTTTACAATTTTATAATAGTTAGACAGTATATATTTTCTAAAATGAATTGTTAAAAGTTATGAATCTTAACCTAAAATATGTTTTTTTAGCTAGCTAAAAGTAAACTAAACATTTAAAATAGAGTTTATGCTAATTATCTTTATTCGCCCGTCCGTAGGGCGGGTTTGCTCTAGTAATTAATATTTTGTACCACAAAACTCATAGAAAGGTTAGTTAAATTTGTTGGTTATAAGGATTTTTATATTTATTGCAAAGAAATTAATTTTATTTTAATAATCTATATATTATCTTACTTTATAATATTTTAATTATATAAATTTTATAAAATTCTAAAAATTATATTTAAAATTTATTTAGTTTATTTTTAAAAAGTAACTATTTTATGTGGTAATATTTAGTACTGTTTATAATTTCATAGTAAATATATTTTATTATTATTAGTTATATTTATCAATTTTCACTTTTTAGATTTTTAAATTTTAAATTTTTCAAAAATTATTAGATATAGAAAAGCATCTATTTTACATATGTAAGCATCAATGCCATATTAATGATGATCAAGACTACAATTAAATTTACTAAAGCTGATAAAAACGGAAGGAGTATAGTTTTTGTACAATGTTAATACCGCGAAATCGTGGAGAAACCACCTAGTACATATTATGATGAATGCACAAACCAAGAAGACACACATAATTGTCAAATAAAAAGTTTTTAGATAATTAACTGGAAAATACAAGAACATACTCTCTCTTCTCAGATGCTCCAACAATGGCTTGATAGCTAACTCCCTCGTGATCATGGATCAAAAGTCGATCAATATTCCACCGATCTCTCCCCTCTTTTGTCATTAAGGTTCAATTGTATTTCATTAGAGCTAGGCCCAAATCTCTTTCCTCTATAAGTTTTTTTGTAACGGGGGAAACCCAAAACTGACTTTTTGACCATTTAAGTTATAAGAAAAACCCTTTCTCACAAAAAAAAAAAAAATACAAGAACATGTTTCTTATCCCATTTGTTTATTCTTTCCTTAAGGGAAACACTTATTAAAAATGAATAACCCCAGAAAACAAAACAACAACACGAAATTATTTTAACCGTGAAGCTTATTTTTTCGTAAACAATTATTTTTTGAAAGTAACATAATACATTAATATCACACACACATCTCTGCAACAAGGTCATCCAAGTTGTTGTACGAGCTCCCACCTTCTTTAATGGCCTCCATACCTTTCTCCCTGAGCTTCATAAACCTAGCCCTCACCGGAAAATCATCTTTCACCGAATCCGCCAAAACCCTAGCGAGTTTTCCCGAGTCCGGAACCGAGTCTTTGTTCTCTCCCACTCGCACCGCAACTCCTAGTTCGTCAACGAGCATCTCCGCATTGCTGAAATGGTCCGCTTGCATCGGCCACGCAAGCATAACAACTCCCCCGACCATCCCTTCTAGAGCCGAACCCCAGCCCAAATGTGTCAGATACGATCCAACGGCTCTATGCCCAAGAATCATCGTCTGTGGGGCCCATCCTCTTATGACCAAACCTTTGTCCTTAACTCTCTCCTCAAACCCCGCCGGCATCACATCTTCCTCGGAGTTATCTCCAGAGTTCACTTTCTTGGCTGCGTCCCTCACGGCCCATATGAAACGCACGCCGCTTGCCTCCAAGGCCGCCGCTAGAGCCGCCGTTTGCTCCTCCGTGAGCCGGATCTGGCTACCGAAAGCTATGTAAACAACTGAGTTATCCTCGCTACACGCGTCTAACCAAGCCAAGACTTTCTCCGCCGGGAGGGAGCTCTGCCCGCCGCGGTCAGCTCCCGCTTTAACGGCGAGTAACGGTCCCACCGTCCAAATGCGGTGGTGCGTCAGGTATTTGGTTCTGACAAACTCTACCATCTCGGACTCGAGTTCGTAGAAAGTGTTGACGACGAGGCCGTAGCTTGCGGTCGTGGCAGCCTCCATCTCGTCGAAAAAGCTTCTATGTTCTACGTCCCACAAGATGGAGATCATGTGAGCATTGATGGGCAAGAAATAAATAGACTTTAGAGAGAAAGCATCAGCTGCTTTGTTGATCCAAGGGCTGAGGAAAGCGCCTCCCAGGATAACGTCGGGAAGAGCCCAGGGTGGCTGGTGGTTCAGGAAGTCAACGAGAGGGTCGTGGAGACCGGAGAGTGCTTCGAGCATGTGAGGCAAAGCTTCTAGAGGAAGTTGCTGGAGTGTTTCGACGCCTGAAGGGATGGAAGGGTGAGAAGGAAAAGGAAGGACTAGTGTTTTGAAATGTTCCGGAGAATGAAGAGAACGGAGGGGGTCGAGATAAGGGTCGGTTTGAGGTGTGACGAGGACTGTGACGGTTGCTCCACGGAGGAGAAGCTGATGAGTGAGGTCGAGATGTGGAAGCATGTGGCCGGACTGTGGAAACGGTACCACGAGAATGTGTGGCTTCTTCATTGTTGTCATGATTCTTTTTATTATTACTTTTTAAAAAAAAATTTGTAGTTTGTAAATTGTAATAATGAAGATAGACGAATAGATCTCTATTATATACAACGAAATAATTTTGTCATGTCACTTGAACCACTCGTTAGACCAACTACATTGTGCAGAATTAGGTACACGAGTTAGGTTTTTTTACCACACAATCATTAATATGTTTTGTTTAGATCTCGTATCTTCATTTTTTAATATTTTTGTTACTGCTGGCTTGTCCCTAATTCGCACATTTTGCGTTTAAACATTTACTTTTTAGTACTATATTTTCTACCACATGCATACATAATAAATGTTATAGTTACTTATTAATATATATTATAATAAAAAATTATTATGATAAGTTTAAAACCGAATATTAAATTACTTATATATATGACAAAATAGTAATTTGGTTATTCTATAAAAGTTTATCTTAAAAGTTAGAATATTAGTTTCATAATTTGTTCTGGTGAAATTACTTAAAACAAAATAATCTCATTGAAATTACTGAAATCGAAAGTTACCGAAAAGAACATGCATTCAACAAACAAAAGTACGAAGCCTCGTCTCTTATAAATAAATTACAAGCACTAAACCGTATAGTTAATACAAATCAATAATGAAAGAAAAAATACTATACTTACAACGATATCAACCAACACAAGTTCAATTAAAACGAAAATTTTGAATTTTTCTATATATTCCAAAGTCTCAACACCATAAATTCAATTTTGTAGTAATCTTTAACTAGATAAATATTCTCAATAAAAACAAAAAAAGCGTGTTCCTTTTCTTAAAAAAGACATAAATTCTATGTATATTGATCAAACTTATAATGACAATATAACAAACATAGATTCGGTTATTATGATATAATAAAATAAATACTAACATAAAGTCGATATCTCATAGATAGTTTCTCTAAATCAAGAGCATCATTAGTGGTGAGTTCTATCTAAGTCTCTCAGCAAAAGAAATAATAAAAATACAATATTTTTTTAAAAAGTGAAAAGATGAGATATGGCTCTTTCCAAAGTAACGTTACAGACATGGGAAGAGCCTAATTCTACGGGTATTATCTTTTCATTTGTGTAATTGACTTAGAGCACCATTAGTGGTAAGTTCTATGTAAATCTCTCAGCAAAAAAAAAAAAAATTGTTTAAAGTGAAAAAAATGAGATATGGCTCTTCGGAGAGAAATGTTACAAACATGGAAAAGCCTAATTTTACAGGTATTATCTTTTTATTTGTGTAATTGACTTTTAGGTATTAAAATTTATTCAGATAAATGAATTAAGTTAAAAAAATAAATATAAGACATAAGAATTTGTGTTGGAAGAACTCAAACGCTGCTGATGCTCTTACACATTAAGCACATACATATTAATATAACCTATATTAAGATAAATATCACATACATACATGGTTTTAACTAAAATTGTGTTCTAATTCTATGTATTATGTATGCATTACTACATTGTTCATAAATACAATAGTGGTTAAACCATCTCCAATGTATTTCTCTATTTTTTTCTCTATAATAGAGGAACTCTATAATAGAGAGGAGTTTTTCTCCAATATATTTTTCTATTTCTTCCTCTAAAAAGGAATATTCTTAAAAGATTATTTTATTATTTTAACCTTCTACTTTATACATGTTGAAAATTCACCCAATGATTGTAATTTTTTATTTTTCATAAAATTACAATATTATTTAAATAAAAATTTTATTACAAAAAGCTATCATATATAATAAAATAAAATGAAATAAAATAGACATTATATAACCATCAATATTACTATATTTTAACATAAATGATTTGTTAATGCATTTCGAAATGTGAAATAAGTATTGAATAATATTTAGGCTGAGCTTAAATATTTTTATTAATATGTTAAAGCTATGTAAAAATTTTAATAGTTAAATTTTAGTTTTAGTTTTGGTTGAATATAAAACATCAAATATCATTTGTTAATTTTTATTTTTTTTTTAATTTTGAATAAATTTATTGTATTTTTTATTTATGATTATTTATAATTTTGAAATTTAAAACTATTATGTAAACAAAAACTGTGATATTATATGTAAAAAGTATTATATTTGTCCATAAATATGTATTTTAATTATAATCACAAAAAGTTAAAAGACTATTTTGCAAATAAAAAAGCATGTCTCTATTATAGAGGAATGCTATTTTTTCCTCTAAATATAGAGGTAAAAATAGCAAATCTCTATTTTAGGGGAAAAAATAGAGATAGGTTGGAGTAAATAATTTTACTCTATTTAGAGTATAAAAGCAAATATAGCATAAGGTTGGAGATGCTCTTAGAAAAAAGAACCTTGAAAGTTGTCGTTAGAGCAGTTTTCCATCAATCCACCGGAACAGATTGAAATAAGATGATATTTTAACTGCCGGATTTTCACAATGGAGAAGTCACTCCACTGAAACCAAAAGCAAAACCATGAGGAAAAACACCCAACGAGCCATAAAAAGAAAGAAAAGATTTTTCTATGCGAGAGACAATTTCATGCTTAGAAATAAAAGCACAAAATTAATCAAAATAGCCTGAAGCGAAGATCAGAAGAAACTTGGGCTAACTCGGAGAAGAGTCAGACAACGTCACCGGGGAAGACACCGACATCAACATCGCCGGAGCCTAAAGCCAATAAATCACCACAAGGAGATGTGATTGACTGGAGTAAGAGGGCAGCCATAAATTCTGTAGGAGCCATCTATGCCAGAACTAGATTCCACGCTGGATCCAAAACCTTTAAACTCATCTCCTCTATGTGAAAAGTCTAAGGAAGAGAATAGAGAAAGTTAAATTCTCCCTTTTTATTAGAAAGAATTACACTCTAGAGCAGTTTCTGAGTTTATTTTACATCTTAGGACAGTTTGTGCTAGTAGGGTAGTTTTTCTTAACATAGATTCACTTTATAGTTATAACCTAACCAAATAAAGTTGTAACTAATTGATATCTGATTTCTACGGGATTTAATCACAGCTCTTCTAGCAGACAAAATAAAATGGGTCCCACATATCTTCTTTTTTTCATTTTTTCTTCTCAAGTTCTTTACTTTTTTGTATAATGATTGTTGTTTTCTTCAGAATTTTTTTTCAAAAAATATGTTTATAATCAACATCTTTATTATTAACTCTATCTTTTGAGATATGTCAAGGTATATCTCTGATGGTAGTATAATCATGTATACAACGATGTTAACAGTGTGATAGATTCAAGCTACAATCATGACGTTAATGTCTTCTCGCGTCGCCGTACTCTGTCTCCTTTCCTCTACACGGATCTTCTCTTTTGCAATCTTTCAAGTCCGATGAGAAGCTTCAACGTTGTTGTCCTTAACCTCTCTTCCACAGTATCTTTAGAGGTCTTTGTGGTTATCTCAGCCTCCCTATGTGTCTCCGGTGGAATATAAAGGGAAGCCACTGCTACATCCCATATTAGAACGCCATTATTGAACCTTGAAATCAAGTTTCCTTAAATTTTATATTTGGTCCTTGTAATTTTAGTTATTTTTACTATTGTCCTAAAATTTTCAGACTTGCAAATAAGTCCTCATAAATTAATCCAAAATTTTCAAATTTTCATTTTAGATCCTATCAAATGAATGGAAAATATATATGTACTAAAAATCTCTAAGTGCATCTTTTTAGCAACTATATTCAAAATCACTAAATTAACAAATATCATAACTTAAGCAATGTACAGATGAATCAGTGTACATGTGATCTTTTGTATAATGTTGTACATGTAGACATTGTTATATATTTGTACATGTTGGCGATACTTGACACATTGAGTACTTTACAAGTATCATTTCCATACCTAAATTATGTGTTCAACAATATCATTCCATAACTAGATTAATATTATGTATCCCATATTATTGTATACATGTTTCAAACATATGTGTACATAAATAATATATAAAAATGTACATATGTACACAACAACGATTATACACATGTACACATGTTACATATATTTGTCCATTTCATTTGACAAACGATTGTACACATGTACACACATTGCATTTTAGACCCTAGCAAATGAAATGGACAAATATATGTAACATATGTGTACATGTGAACAATCGTTGTTGTGTACATATGTACATTCTTATATATTATTTATGTACACATATGTTTGAAACATGTATACAATAATATGGGGTACATAATATTAATCTAGTTACATAGACAAGATAGAAAATATAATATCAATGTTTATGGTATTATGATCTAAACAAACATTCACTCAAAAATGAGAACTCATTCCATTAATGTAAATCACACTTTCTTATCCTTACACTTAAAAAGAGAAAATTAGTGCACATGTTTAGTTGGTGACGTACATGTGTACAACAAATATGGTAGTGTACATGTGTACAACACTGGACGTACATAAATATGGTAATGTACATGTGTACAACACTGGACATGTGGATGATAAAGCATTTGTGTATGCCGTAGTGTACACATCAAATGGCTTCAAAAGTTATAATGTACACATATATCGTTACAACAATGTACACAATAAATGAATCATAGCCCATAGAAAAACAAGTTGTGCTTATTTGCATATAACAAAGGTTAAAATGCACATTAATAAGTTTGGGACAAAAATCAAAGGTCATTTCTGCATATCTGAAAGTTTGAAGTCCAAAATGAAAAAAAAAATTGAAGGACCAAATGTGCAAAAAAATAGAATTTTGACCATTGTTGTTTCCAAGCTTCCACTCTATGACGGAGAGGACGACCCACAAGGATTCTAGACGGCGACGACAGTAGATATGAACACGACGGAGGTGATTTTTCTTTTTCGATGACAAATGAGGCAGCGGAGTGGTGATTCGTCTTAGGAGCTCGCCGTCGAGCAATCACAGAGAGCAATTTTTATTTACAACAGCTTCACACAGAGCTCTATCAATGAAAAATGGTGTGGCCGTTCAGTGCTCGCTGATGAAAGAGGATAAAAAATTAAAGATAAAACTATGGTTACTACAGATCTTCATTACAAATCTTCCATTAAAGAGAAAAAAAAAAGATGAAAAAGTTAAAGATGAAATTATGGTCCATACATATCGACCATTAAAGAGAGAGAGAAAATAAGATCAAATTTGTGGGACCCATTTTGTTAGAAGAATAAGTTTAGTTAGTGATAGTTAGCTTGTAATCATGATAAACTGCCTTAGGAGCAATAACTGCTCTATTTTGTAATAAAAACTCAGAAACTGTCCTATAGTGTAAATGACTCTTTTTATTACATTCCATTTTTAACACTATAACGATAATTTCAAATTTTAATTTTATTCTAATTTTATATTCAAAAATGAAATTAGTACTAAGAATAATTATTATTTTATTTTTGAAATAAAATTATACGTTATTTTATGTACAAAATGAAATATTGTTGGAGGGGATTTCATTTCAAACTTCATTTTAAAATAGAAAATGAAGTATAATTAAAGATCCCACTTATTATATGTATGTTTATTTGTAAAAGTATTATATTGATCTTGTGTCGCAACTCAAGATATATACTCCCTCTGTTATCATATAAGTGTCATTTTGACTCATTGCACACTAATTAAGAAAACTGGTTAAAATTCACTTATACCCTTAATAACTTCAATTATTTACAGATTTATTTATTGTAATTATTTATCATCGTTGTATTTAGTTTGGTCAATAGTCTTGAAATAATTGAATGCATTTTAGAAACCAAAGCACTTAAACGTGTAACATTGATTTAGCAAAGCTTTTTATAGATCTTAACTAATCAACAAAAAAACTCAGAAGATAAATGTTACGTTGACGATTTACGAGTACTATAATTAAAATGACTTTTAGAATTTCATATTTTACGATTATTTGGTCAATTTAATATGAGGTTAGAATTGGCAATATATCAAAACAATTGCATTGAATTCCGAGAATGACACTCTTTTAGCAACAAAAAAATTGTGTCAAAATGACACTTATTCGATAACGGAGGGAGTATAATATCAGGATTCAGAAATATCAGTACAATAATTTCAGAACACCATCACTTATACCAAGATAATCTAAACACTAGGTGTTTCGCCTGCCAATATGTCCATAAAAATATAATTATTTATTAATACATGCATTATTAAAATATTATAGTAATAAGTTATTATTTATGTTTTCATCTGAAAATTCTTTCATGTTTTTTATTCCAGATATTTCTTTCAGTCTTTTCAGTTTTCTTTAACATAACTTAGGAGTTAAAATGACCCATATAGCCATCAATCTTGCTCCAAATATTTATTTCAGAATTTCTAAATGGCTTAGTCAACATAAATTAGGAGTTAAAATGACCAATATTAAAAATAATTTAGAGTTTAATGGCTAAAATTTAGTTAAAAGTTCTTTTGACTTTACTTTAAAAGTTCAAGATTTTTTAGTGCTGTTTTCTCTTAAATATATATCTTAATATTCATCGCATTAGATTGTTCAACTATAACGCACTAAACATTATAAGTAACAGTTTACAAAAAAAAGAAAAAAAACATTATAACAACTAATAAACATATTTCTTAACCATGATATGTTTTGTAAATAATTTTCATTTTATTAAATACAAATATTATTAAGTACATGAATAGATTGTTGAAGACAAAATACATATATATATATAACAATATGTTAATATGATGTTTGTTCAGTATATTGTAAAGAACTAGTACTGCATGGTTCCGCTCTTCAAAAACATTCTATTTTATCATCAATCTAATCACCGCTCACGTTTTTTCTTTTTCTTATCAATGAATAGATGTTTTTACTTGTATGACTTAGATGACAAACTCTATATATTATTTGAATATCAATTAATTTTATTTGTTTTCTAGCAGCAATTGTGAATGTCTACGATTAAAACAGTAGACTTAAGATGGGCTTCATAAATATTGAAATTTAAGATGAAAATACTAAGAAATACAAATAAACAAAACAAAAAGTATGTTGAAAAAGAAAAGGAGATCGCGCGAGTATTTAATTGTGTTTGTATTTAATGATATATTTTTAAATGTAGCCGTATTTGTAAATGTAAATGTTATACTTGTACTCAATTTTAAATTTAAGCATTTTAGCGTAAAATGTATCACCGGTATTAGGTATTATATAAAAAACTAACATTTATATAATAAGATCTATGTCTAAGGTATATTAGCGAACAATTTTTTTAAGCGAAAAGTACGGAAATAGACAATTATGAATTAACATGCTATTTATAAATGAGACATTAGATATAACATTTGTATGAAGATAAAATGATTGTTAACTTTTATTAAATTTGGAACATATATGTATTAAGATTTCAATTTATAAGAAAATAAAATGAAAATTAAATTTGATGTAACTGATAAGAAATTATAAATGGACTTAAGTTTGTGTACATTTAAACCACACCCTTGTGGATGTTTGTTTTTATTTATGTAAATAAATATTTATTTTGTCTAAGTGATAATATATGTTTTAAAAAATTACCTATGTTAAATAATTATTTAATAACATTTAAAAGCATAGTAATTTTATATTGTTTAGTTTTATTTTGTCTTGTAAACTCTCAATTGTATCACCACCATTTTTATAATATGACATGTGCAGTCATACAAATTTTTATTTTGTTTTTTTTATGGATCAAAATTTTATGATAATGTGTAGTAAATTATTTTGTATACATTGTAAGTTGATGAATGATTATAATGATGCATGTAATCTATGTATGTAGGTAAAGAAGAAGAAGTTGTTCATAAAAGAAAAGAGTAAAGTGAGTTGTGGGGAGAATGAGACAAAATGTAACTTATATTGTTACATAAATATTTTGTGTATATTATTGATGTTTATTAATGTTTATAATATTACTATGAAATAGGTAAGTTAAAATATTTATATTGAATTTATTGTGAATTTAGTTTAGGAAATATTTTATTACTTTTGAAAAATACATGGAAAACATATAATTAAGAGTATGTATTACTTCATTAATTTTGGAAAAAACTAAAATTACATAAAATAGATTCATTAATTACTTTAGTGACATTAAATAGATTCTTCATTATTCCCAACAAAGATATCTTGATTTGCTCATTGTTTTATGGTTTCGTGTATTTGAATGTTGCTCAGACGATTAAGGTTTCGTGTTGATACAAAAAATAAAAGAAAATGTGTTGATACAAAAAATAAAAGAAAAACGGAAATGGTTGTTTTTAATATTATTTCATGGACAACAATACTTATATAGAAATACAATGATAAGATTAAGAACCTTTCTAGAACATAGGATTAAGCAGCTATGGTGGACATCCATACAATTCTTTGTAACAGTTTTAAGTCTGTTACTGTTATTACCATCAATACAAATATGTTTTTAATTTAAAGTGCTCACAACTACATCCAACAATCCTTTGAAATTCTCAACGGAACTTCCTTTCGCAGAGACAGCTTGGTGGGCTTGTTCTCTAAGCTTCTCAACATTGCTCTTCATCTTCTTACCATCATCTTGAACCAAAACTTGATCCAAACATTTCACGAATCCATCTCTCGTAAAGACTCCACCGATAATCATCATTCCAATCTCCCAGATAACCTCCACTGCTCTTCCGTTGAGTCCATTATCACCAATACACGGCCTGCAAATCATCGGCACACCTCCGGACACACTCTCCAACATGGAGTTCCATCCACAATGCGTCACATACACACCCGTTGATTCGTGTTTCAGCAGTTCAACTTGCGGAACCCATGGAACCACTATCCCTTGCTCTCTTGTCCGTTCCAAAAACCCTTTTGGTAACTGAACCATGTTCTTTTCCTTGAGCGACCAGACAAACGGAACATTGCTTGATTCCAATCCTTCCGCTATCGCCACAAGCTCTCCAGGAGGCGGCGTCATGACTGTACCAAAGCTAATGTACGCTACAGAAGCAGTCCCCTGCTTCTTGATCCAAGCCAAGCTGTTATAAGGATCTTGCACCGGTGTCTCCGTTTGAGATGTAGATGATAACAACGCGAGAGGACCAATGCTAAAGAAACGTTTGAACTCTGACTTGAGGTTATTGGTTAATGTAGGATCCAACTCTTCGAATGAAGTGACGAAAACTGCATCGGCACGAGGTAAAGCAAGACCCATTCGGTGCAACGTGTCTGAGAAAGCAGAGTCTAAGTTCCCAACCACAACTCCGTCTGGTGTGTCCTTGACTCTGTACTTCTCCATCCCTGGGATAAACCCTAGTGTCTCCTCCATACACCCATCTACTTCTGTAGAAGGAATCAAAATCAATACCATATATATATATACACACATGTATACTGCACAATCTTCAAATCACAATTTTAGTCAGAGGTGGGTAAAAAAGAACCGAATCAAACCAAACCGCCCAGCCGAAGCCAATAAAATTAAGAATTGATATATTTACCCACTTAACCTTAACATAATTTTATTTTAAAAAAAACTTAACATAATTGTATACATCTTATTTCTAAATTGATAGAGTAAAAACCACTAAAAATAAAAAAATATGAATCTAGAACATTAACATCAAAATCAGAAATTATTTATGATATTTATATTAGTTTTGAAGAAAATTAATATAAAATATTGAATTACATATTCTACATTTTAATTTTGATGTTTTGCTTTATATTTAAATATGGAGAATAAAGATTTAGCTCAAATGATGATTTATTTATGTTTTTAGAAATTATATTTTTATAGGTGAACTAGAATGAAACTAAAAATTCAACTCGACTGAGCTGAACAAACACAAATAAAACTAAATCAAATTAAACTAATTTAGTTTGATTTTATTGAGCCTAAATAAACTAAACCGAATTGAACCTTTTTTAACTAAGTAACTTATATTCTTTTAATTACTAAGGACGAAAACATAAATGGTAGTTTAGTCATTTTAATTATTATTATTTTTGTGCCAAAAAAGTTATTATTTTTTTGCTAAATTTTGTAGTCTTTTTTATTAGGACTTCTTTGTTAAATAACCAAAAACAAAAACAAAATTAGGGTTTTAGAGAGATGGTAGAGAGAGATAGGAATAGAAAAGGGGACAGAGAGAGTGTTTTTGGTTACTGATTTAATTTTGGTTTTTTTTTAGGTCACTGGGTGCAATTTCTCTTTTTATTATTACCATTCACACCTATGGCATCTCTGATGCGATCTGTATAGAGATGAGCAGTCATCGAGTTTGGTCCGGCTGCCCAAAACGCAACCCATGTCGCCTTCATCTCTGCCGCCATATCCGAAGCGAACCAGAAGAACGCATCCGTTAACAAGCACGTTACTTTCTTACCAACGTCACTCTCCGCGGACGCGACCGCTTTTCGGAAATTTTCAGGCGCCGCTACGATAAACAGCTCGAACGCCTCATGTGGTCTTCCGGACAATACGTATCCCTCCGAAACGCCGTCGGCGACTTCATGGACTCGGATGTTCGATGGAAGATCTGAGAGGAACAATGAGGAGTTGGATTTAGCGGTGTTTAAGAAGGAGAAGAGTGTGGTGGGAGAGGCGGAGGCGAGACGGCGTGTTACGTCGAGGAGAACAGGGGAGTGAGAGCCGAAGGGGAACGCGAGAATGGCTACGTGGGAGTCTGTGGTTGGCTGCTCGCTGGTGTTGGCCATGGTTGTGACTTGTGAGTACGAGGAGACAAGGGGGTTGAGACACAGCAATAAATAGGAGAGTGGAATGGCTTACTCAGTGATGAGTCACCGAGCAATAAAGCTCGTAAATGGTGGTTGGTTGGTAATTAATACATGTCTCTCCTTAACTTTTTTTTTTAGTTTTTGCTTAAAAAATACTCTGTTATTAAATATGTTGATGATGAAAACAAAATTTAAATGACAAGTACACGTGTATATTAATACTAAAATATATTTTTTGGAAAATAAATCAGTTTTGTCTTACCTGCAGACCAGTCCCTCCCCATAAAGCATATGAAGCTTCAGCTTTAAGCCACAATTAGTTTAAGTATTTTTAGGGCCACAAACATTAATTCATGTATAAACTAAATACTAATTGATGATTCATTTTATATGTTACATGTGTTTGAAGACTTAGTTAGATAAACTATAAAGATTTTCAATCTTATATTCATTGTTATTCCTTTAAACTTCTAATAATTTATATATATATATATCTTCTTAGTCTCTTTCTATAAAAAAATCATTGCTGAGCTTATAATCGTGTTTTTACCTTTCATAGTTATCAATATTTTTCAAAACTTATTATAATTAATATAAACCTGTAAATAATACAACAACTACAAACCTAATTTATTTCATAATAGATATTATGAATAAAACTAAATCAATTTTCCCTATGTAAAAAAAACATGATATATCATATTTAAAATGGTTAAAAATATTTGTTTTTTTTAACAACCAACTTTAAAAGGGTTTAAAATATTTGTTGTTTAAGAATATACATAAAGGCCACAATTTTCTATATTGCATTAGGCCTCCAAATATTTAGGGACGGCACTGCGTAGAGCATCTCTATCCCCACTCCATAATTTACTCCATTTATAGAGTAAATGGAATGAGAAATGGAGTAGTGAACAAAAAATAAAGGCACTACTCTATAAATGGAGTAATGCCTTTATTTTTTGTTCATCACTCCATTTTCCACTCCATTTACCGTATAAATGGAGTAAATTATGGAGTGAGGATGGAGATGCTCTTACCTGCCTCAAATACGAGTATGGCTGCCTTTTCCAATCACTTTCTATGTTTGACGTAACAAAAATATATCATATCATATATAAGATTATTTGACATTTTGTTATTTCGAATTGGTCAAGAAACAAAATATTTATTTCCTTGTCATTGTAATGATTTTGGTGAAAGGACATGTTTCTTCATTTGTACATGTATTTTTTTCATAGAAAATATTATACGATTTTATTTAACAGGATATTTGTATCTGTTTTTAGTAACAAATTGAGTATTTCAGAAAAAAAAGAAGAAATAATTATCATTTCAGAAGAGGAAACGAAATGTAGGTACAATAGTAGGAAAAGTAGCATTGAGTACGTAGTTAATGTTGAGTTTCTACTTTCTCGATGAAATGTAACATGTGTTTCGCATGGCCCTTCCATGATAAGATAATAATAAATAATAGGAGTACGTACTAATTAGTGGTAGTTGTTGTGGTAGGTAAAATTCGTGGTTCACATATCTTGTAGAGGCTCTGATTGATGACATAAGTGTGTTTACGTAGAATCCAATCTCCTAATTTGTCGGGAAGTCGCAAAAATAAATGTTATGATTTGGGCAAAAAGCCCATGTATTGATACTTCCGTTTTATATATAGGAATGTCGGTAATTCTATTAAAATATGATCCACACGTATTTTTCAATTGGTAGAAATTTTTTTCAAACATAAAAGATCTTTTTCTCTCAGGTAACAGATCTCTATTATTGTATGGATGACATTCAGCAATAGTCCACTGGAGTTCTAAACATTTATATGTGTGTATACATATACTATATGTGTATGTAGTTATGGGTTCATAATTTTGTGTAAAACTCAACACAAAATTTTTAAACCCCAAAGTTTTAAGAAATTGAATTTTCCACAAATTATGAACTCCACAACTACATACACATTTATACGACTCTGTTGGTAGAACATGTATTCTCTCGTTATTGACTCTGGCGGAGCTTTGGGAGATCGATCATTTGACTCTTCCTTCTGCAAGATCCGACAAGCAAGTAAGGCTCTACACGTTTCTCTTATCTTTGACAATCACAGAGAATTCAGACTCTTACCTCTGGTGCCCGGGCGGTTCACAAAAGTCATCTTACTAGACTAGGGATGTCTACAATCTATTGAGACATGAGCAACCTTCGGTGGGTTGGTACAAAGAAGTATGGTTCTCTAGAGGAATTTTGAAGCATAGATTTCTTACTTGGCTGATGGCTCTCGATAGATCACCCACTCGAGATCACTTACTCCAATGGGGAGCCATCTCTGAAATCGTGCATGTTATGCAACAACTCTCTTGAATCCCGATCGCATCTCTTTTTTTGCAGCTTCTCTTGGGATGTCTGGCTATCCTCTTCACAGAGGCTGCGCTTCTCGTCATCCATATTATGGGAAGAGATTCTACTTGAGCTACGAAACTTTGTGGGGAACAAAACTGCTAGAACAATACTCCTCCTTGCTTCGCAAGCAACGATTTATATCATATGGACTGAAAAAACAGCCAGCTACATCGTAACCTCTTTCGCTATGTTCTTTCGCTGATTGTGGAGATTGATTAAATCATAAGAAGAAGGATAGCTAGTATTCGGCAAGAGGCTCCACTCCTCTCATATGTTTGGAATCTGGTTCTCTGTCGATCATCGACTCTCCGTTAACTTAAATGTAGAAAGTTCTCCTGGACTTGAGCTCTGGGTTCTTCCTTCTTGTATTTTCTAGGTTTTCACTATTTATATTGGGTTCTTTTGATGTAATGGCTACTTAAGCCCACTGAGCATTGCTTGTACCTTTTTGCATTCTCCTACTTTTTAAAAGAAAATCTTTTATCAAAAAAAAACTACATACACATCTATAGTATATACATATACATATATGGTTTTAAGAAACTTTGGGTTGGATTTTCCACAAAATTATGAATCCTACAACTACATACACATATGTAATATATATATATATATACATATATAGATGTTTAGACCCCATTAGAAATGCTCTCAGAGTACTCATCTATCTTGATTCTCATTACAGTACTTGCGTAGTTAGAATAAAAGAAGAACAAAAGCATGTATCTATTCTATTAATTTTGCTGTTTGACCAGTTGATATATGTTGTGTCCAATTAAAAAAAAATTATATAACTACGTCTAATTATATCAAAACATTAATCACTTTACAATTTTCTCTACCAAAAACAAAAACACTTATCACGTCTTCTTTCAAAAAAGGGATCATCATTTAATTTATCAGTAACCAACAAATACAGAACTCAGACACAAAAACAGAGTACAAGCTATATCCATCTGTGGTTTATGAAATCACTGTGTAGTAATTTATTCCACTTAATGGTCTGTGACTACAAAAATTAAGACAAAGGCCATGTTCACGGGTAAGGCATCAGATTAAGCGTCTACGAGATATTGGCCGTGGTGATTTCGTCATGGGCGGAGGAAATCGAAGGTTGCAATTATTATTTTTTGAGTTTTGAATGTTTAAAACTGATCTTTTATGGTAGATCTATGTATTTGAGACATAACTAATACGTAATCACACAACAATTTGATAATTTACAGGGAAATAGTTGATGACCACCATGAAAATAGATTTACAAAGTGGAAACCCTAAAAAAAATTATGGGAGGATGATGAAGTAAATTACAGTTATGCCACTCATTAAAAAAAGATAAATTTAATTGAAATGCAAAACGAGCTTTTGTTGTATTTTCTTTTTGGCATACGAGCTTTTGTTGTATAGAATAGTCTCAAGCTTATTAATTACAAAACCCTATTTAACCAACAACATTTGCCATCAGGCCACTGATATTTTATTTTATTTATTAGATTCTGATCCCTTTTAAAAATGGATATATTTTTGTTTTAATTTTCTTTTAGTAATTTAATTTTATATTGTAATTTACTTTGTAATCATATTTGTATATAAATCTTAATCAAAATATATTTTATAAAATAATAAAAAATATGATAACAAGTATGTCGATTAACTTTTAAATTGTTAAAATAGATTTTGAATGAAATTTATACAAAAATATGATTATAAAGGAAAACACAAATATGATTAAAAAACATAAATAATATACCCACTCTATTGATATATGTTATGTCCACCTTTTAAATTTTATAACTTCCATTTAATCATCAATTCTATTAATACACATTAGATCAATTTAGATAACTGTCAAACTGCCAGATTATGGGTCTTTTAATACACTTGGAGTTGGAAGTTTAAACCGCAAATATATGTATTTGTTTCTGCTTCTAATTTTTATTTTTATGGTGGAAAATATAATGAGTATTTTATTCGGGATGGGCGCGGGTTGGTAAATTTTGGATTGCTGGTACCCGCCAACCTGAAAAGTATTTAATAAATAAAAATAAAAATAAAAAGAAAAGTAAACACTTTTTTAAAATATGATAATTTGAAAAACAATTTTAAATTTTAAAAATATATAATTTTTTTCTATAAATTTTATTTTATATTTTTATAATAATTAAATTAAATAATTATTTTTAAAAAATTTATAACCCACGGATAACCGTAAAATTAAATGAGGCGGGTTCTGGTACAAATTATTTGTTTGCGGGTTGTGCGGATCATAGTTTTTAATCAAAACAAAACTGAACCCCGTGGGTTGGCGGTTTCCTAACCGAACGTATACATGATTAATTTTTAAGTTGCTAATAAAATATATTTTGATTAAAATTTATACACAAAAAAACACAAATTTGAAAATTAAATTAAAACAAAAAAATATATCCGCCCTTTAAAGGACGGATCAGAATCTAATAATTCTATTAAAATATGGTCCACACGTATTTTTGTTTGGTAGAAAATTCTGCCAACATAATTTTCTTTTTTTTGACGAAACATAAAAGATTTTCTCTCTCTGGTGTCATAAATTTTATTAGTAGTTTTAGTAGCCAAAAATAGTCAAGAAGTTTTAGTAGCCAAAAGCTAAACTCTAAGCCTAATCTCTTGTTTTGCTTACCTTAGATATATTAAAATGAAGTATCTTACGATATGAAATTGTATAAAATTTATACATTTTGACTTGCACGGGATATAGTTGGCTAAGTTGTGGTACAGCACTACTAAATGACAAAATAATAATTGAAAATCGCTAGGGTTCACTCTAGGGTGAACCTTTAGGTTCAGCAACCAATAGAAATTTGTTATCTTAGATTGAATATCTTTTAAAAAGGAAACAAAATAATTGTCAAATAGCATATGTTTTTAAAATAAATGGAAAATAAATAAAAATAGTAATTAACAGAAAATGAATTTTTGAAAAATAATTTTAAATCCGCCAGCAAAAAACTATACCCTAAACCCTAATCCTAACCCCTAAACTCTTGGGTAACCCTTAAACCCTTGGATAAATCATAAACTCTAATTCATAAATATCAAACTCTAAATCATAAAAACACTGAATTTTTTAATTCTAAATCTTAAACCTTTAGATAAATTCTAAACCTTAAGATTTATATATAGTTTTTTAAAATACATTTATACAATTGCTATTACTTTTATTTATTTTTATTTTTTTATTTTAAAACATAATATAACTTGACAATTATTTTGTTTTCTTTTTCAAAAGATATTCAATCTAAAATAACTAATTCCTATTGGTTGGTGAAACTTTAGATTCACCCTAGGGGGTGAACCCAAAAAAAAGTCTTATATTATTGATTACGAGATAGTGGAATGACATCTATATATCAAACACTAATTAAAAGGCCAATATGAGCATCACCTAGGCTATCCACCTCAGCAATTTTAATCAACCAATCAGAAATTGTTTATCTTCCACGTCATTTTGGTTTGGGTTTTTTAACTTATTTGTGATAAACTGAAATCAAACAATAGTTGGCCCATAAGCCCAACTGGTGAAAGACGCACTCTCAATTATCAACATCCAGATTCTTCGTCTCCTTCTTCATCGATATCTCCAACCCTCGACTTTTCATCTTCTTTTTTGAAACGATCATAGATTAAACCTCCGCATAACTCCATCTTTTACAATCAATCCTCCATCAAATCCCCATTTATGGCTTCGTTTCGGTTTACTCCATCCATGTGTATATATATATATATGTTCTCTTCACCCCTTCCTCTTGATCGCTTTTTTCATCCACACAGAAAATCTCTCACTCGATGAATTCCAAGAGCAACTCCGGCGCTCTGATGTCCAAGCAAGCTGATGGCGTTAACGGTGCTATCTCCGCCGCGTCAAAAAAAGAGACTGGCAGTAAGGGTGACTCCTCCGCCAATGCTAGGTCCGGCTTTCCCGGAAAGGATGGTGTTTCCTCCGCCGTACCAAACAACCAGAGCGGCGGAGCCGGTAACTCTTCAGCCAAAGCTGTCTCCTGCTATGGTGGAGACCCTAAACAATTTAGTAAGGAATTTTCAAAAAAAAAAAAATTTTGCAAATCGGGGGCCTTTTTCCATACTAATTTTTGTAAAAAATTTGGGGGCCCTAAGCGGATGTTTCACCTTGCTATGCTCAGGACCACCCCTGCAAGGCCGTCCTGTCCTCCGACGTGCCCACCAGGCGTATGGGTCAATCCGGTGTCCACTCCGCAAAACCCGCTCCAGTGTTGTCCTTTGCGGATGTGAAATTCGGTCCTCAGGAAGCTGAGTTAAAGTTTCGGCTTATTCATTTATGGGAAGCTCGGAACCCACACTCGAAGACACTTATTGGTCTAGAGATGCTTCTGATTGATGAACAGGTTTGTTAGGACATGTTTTTTTTTAATTATGTTGCTCAATTAAAAGACTAACATCCGATGTTCTTTTGTTATTGATAGGGTACCGGGTTGCTGAACAAGACGTGACCATCACGTTCTCATGGAACTCTGTTCTCTCCCCTGTCAAGGATTGTTCGGTTCAGATTCCTGAAGACCGGTTCCGGTTCTATGGATATGCTGAGTTTGAACCGGCCTGTGACCTGCAGATGGATCTTCATGGTAAGCTCTTTTTGTAATTTATGGTTGTATATGTTTGATTCTTGCGGTCTTGGTTGTATAATATATAGGCTATTAACTTTGTTTTCTCCTCTTGCAGATTTTGTTGGCCACATGAAGCTAGTGAATGGCAAGCCTCTGAGTGAAGGTATGGTGCTTGATGAGGCCGAGATAGCTTCTACGCGACGTATCTTGCTTCACGTTCAAACCCATGGGTACGTGACAAAAGAGTTGTGTTGAGTCTTAATAGATTTCAAAGTCAACATAATTTTAAATTCAATGTGTAGTTTAGGAGTGAATTGTAGTTATGGAATTGTGTCGTGTTTCTGTGTTTCTTTATCGGTGATGAAGGAAATTGAATAAATGTTCATCTGCTTCGACTTGTGAATTGTCCCAATGTAGTTTTGAAATCAAGAAGTTGTTCTGTTGTTGGCGAATATTATGTTAATCTTTCTGAACGATGGTGACTAAAGAGTATTGTTCGTCTTAAGAGTTTCCATTAACTCTGTCGGTTCCTCTATGTTGCAGTGGTCCTGTGATGAAGCTCTGCCTATGGGACAAAGCTGCTATGGATTTCTGCCTGAAGTTCAAAGCGCAAGGAAACACTCCAAGTGTTATTCTGGTGACCACTTTAAACCCAAAGCGACTTGGAGGTAACAATTTTTTTAATAGGATCCCTGACAAACGTAGTTTAGTCACATTAGGGGTTGAGAATGATTTTCTCTTTTTTTCCAAATTATTGAGACTTGGTTTTTTCTGGTTATACTCCAGGCGCTTTTACTCTCAGCACCCTGTCTCCTTCTCGTGTGTTTTTTGACCGGGATGTTCAACCAACCAGGGAATATCTGATTTGGTATGTATTTCTTTGTCAAATATTCATTTTAAAAACTTTGTCTTACTTAGTTTTTTGTCTGTTATCTTTGACAGGTTGAGTTCAAACATGGATGTTGCTACCAGGGTGAATGCCGATATTGTCACCAAGGCTGAGAAAGCTACTATTGCGGAACTATTCTCATACATGAAGCAGGGAGGAGCAAAGGTACAGCATCTCATACTTTAAACACATATATCGTGATGTCATTTGTTGTTTATGCTAACTAAATTACAATACTGCAGGTCGCTTGGTTTGAGTGCACCACAACTATTGATGGTGTTGTGCCATCATCTGCATGGTATTATATAGCATGCGGTGAGTGCAAGACTAAGGCAACCAAATAGACCACCACACTTATGTGTAAGAAATGTGGAAAAGCTGAAGTCACCGGTGTAGCCCAGTAAGAGTTAAAGTTTTTTGTATCACTTATATATTTGTCTTCCTGTGTTGATACTCTGTTTCCATAGGTACCTTACCAAGCTCTCTGTGTATGACAACACTGACCACGCCACCTTTGTGCTTCTCGGTGATGCTGGCCGTGAGTTGACTGGGAGGAAAGCCTCGGAATTTGTTGAGAGCTACTTTGATGTAATCACGAACCTCTCCATCATGTAGTTTCTAATGTGTTCTCAAGTGTTTAATTAAATTTATTGCAGGCCAACGAAAGCTTGGTCGATGATTACGTAGTGCCGGTGCCAGAAGCTCTCATCGCCACCATTGGGCAAACTCACAAGTTCAGTGTGAAGATTGCCAATCACAATCTCACCGGCAAGACCATAGCTTTGACTGTCACAAAGGTACACCCTCCTGAAGCTCCAGCACCAGAAGTAGGCATCGGAGAAAATGTGATTGTCCCTGCTGCTGATGGAACTTTGGAGTTGGGAACTGATGAGAATGGTTCTTCTACTGGGAATGCAGAAGCTGCTGAAGAAAGGGTGAAAAGGGGTTCTGGTACGGCTGAGACAGGAGAAGCTAAACGTGCCAAATGTGGCTAATATGTTTGAAGTATTAGTTTGGTTTCACTAAAAAACTATGCTTTCTCACATTTTTACATTCAGACTTTGCCTTGGTGGTTAATAATTGTGAGGTTCTGGTTTTGGTTTATTAAAAGACTGCTTTTTTATATTTTACTTTTGCAGTTTCTCTTTCCATTATTTTAGCTGTCTTGGTTTTTTTTTTTTTAAACACAGCTGTCTTGGTAATAATTTGTTTTCATACATATGCTTCACCGAAGCTTTTTCATTCCACTTTTGCAGTTTGTCTTTGCATCATTTTAGCTGGCTTGGTAATAATTTCATTTTTCATACTTTTGCTACACTGATTTCTTAGGTTATCTTTGATCATTTTAATAATGCTAGATATGGTAGAATATAATTTGGACTTAATGTGATCATTTTAATAGCTGCCTTGAAACATACATTGATTAGTCAAACATGGTATGAGTAGTCATACGTGTTGTTGTTTGATGTCAACTTCCAAACAAAACATAATAGAACTTAGCAAATAAGTTGAGGTTACTATTTTTCTAGATGTCGTTTCTTTTAAGTTAGGGTCTTCATGTGTTAACTTTTGACATCAATTGTTTCATATCTATCTAAATAAAGTTAACTAACTAAATTATAATCTATTGCAGGTTATTCCTTTATGATGGACAACATTAAATTCTCTATTTTTCAGAATACTATAACTCTTTCTTACAATATTTACGTTATTACTATTTCATTTTTTACATGCACTTAATATCTACCATAATTCAAATATTTGAGTGCAATAGAATAAGCAAAAACCAAATAAAACACACAACTTATGATCTTGAACTAAACAATTTCAACATTTTTCCGCGCGTAGCGCAGAGATTGAATCTAGTATATATAAAAGAGTGTTTCAATTAATTCTGAGACGGTCACATGGGTTTTGATACTTTGATCTTTGTTTAAGCTGTTATTATGTCTGACCACGTTTCTTCTTAATCATCGACGTCTTCATTTGTGGAGACGGTAGTGGCAGAGACGACGGCTGCACCGCCGCAGACCAAGTCATCCTCATGTGAATGATTTGATCGAAATCAGAATATATATGCTCAGCTATAGAGAAGTGAGGTTCCGTATTGTGTGCCAGATGGTGATGAACGTTAGGGTTTGACATTGGCTTCATTTGTGGTGGCGCGTGAAGTCCACTAGCAACCCAGGCAGTTGAGAGATTCGTGAAGGATCCTCTTTGGATATAGTAGAGAGGATGTGGATGTGTAGATGACATTGCATATCTTCTGTCGGATTTAAGAAACTAATTTAGAGTCTGTCACAGAAATTTTAAATGGGATTTGATGAACCTTTTAGAAGAAAGATTGATATATACTTTATGAAGATCAGAGAACACACTACTCATAATAAAACCCTAATTACTCGAGTTAGCAAAAAGAATAAAAATGTCGGATTTTGTGTTAACCCTAGAAAGAACGGAGCTTAATCTTGAGCTCAAGATTTGGAAGAGAGTAAAACTGTGACAACAAGAGAAACTAACCTTTTAATATTACGGTCTAGGAGAAGGAAGAAATCTAGTTGAAAAAAAGAAGCTATATGTACGTCAAGAGATTCGACTCAGCGGTGGAGATAGTTGAAAGAGATCGACAGTTGTGAATAAGAGACGTAGAGTTATTAGGTTTGGGCCGGTTTTGTTTAGTTTTCAATTGTTTTTTTGTAACCTAGTTTTTAATTTGTAATCGGATTTGAGCCGATTTATAAACCATCTTTGATCTATTAAAAAAGAAGTACATTTTGTACTTTTTAATCCTGAGTTTTCCTCAATATTTACCAATATTTGCCGTTGAATTAATATTTTCATTTTAAATAAAAGTAAATTACCTTAAAACTTGACAACCTGACGACAAATGCAGTTCACTCCGTTGAAATTAATCTGTTATCATAAGAATTGGTTCAAAATTAATTTATAGATCAACTATTATGTATTGTTCATATACTCTTGATTCTCTCAAAATCTTATGAAATCACGTCAGGCAGAGGTACATTCAATGTGAATCGATAGGTTTATTAATGCCCATGAATTTTTCAATGAAGAAAAGTTGTTTTTTTTTCTGTGAAACCAAAACAAAAAAGAAATCATATCAACTGGAATTTCTTAATATTCACCATCACATGCCACTGCCTAAATCATCTATACCTACTTAAGGCAAACCACTTATATTTTTGTTAATAATTAAACCAAAATCACAAATAAACCAAACCATTTTAATAATTTTACCAAACAACCAAAATTCAATCGTTTGGTCAATTATATCATTTTACAAAAGTATTTATTTCGGTTAAACCAAAACCATTTACACGTGTCGTTTAAATTCAAAAATTCACTTTACCATAAGAAAATGTTCACATGTATCGTTTGAAATCTTATATTTTTTTTTTGTAACAATTGAAATCTTATATTTGTAAAAATACCTTTTCACATCAAGATTATACTAAAAAAATACTAACACGGATTGGGATTAAGAGCATCTCCAACCCTATGCTATATTTGTCTCTATAC
>NC_079516.1:6589234-6876659 GCF_000801105.2 Raphanus sativus
AGATGGATCTTGAGACGAACCTTAACTTCTTTTTTTCCTTTTTTTTCAAAAATGTTTTTGGCTCTTTGCTTTTTCTTTTTCTTTTTTTCTTTCAGACACGCACGGTTCGTGTTATTAAATGTGTGGTTTCCATCTTCTTACCAAACCATTACATACCACAACAAATGTCCATTCCTACTTAATAAGAGGGACAATATGTTGTCACTGAACTTTTACTATTGTCTTTAAACCAAAACTGTTGGAAATCAAATGACTTGTTTGTCTCAGATATTTCTAACCATTTCATAATTTATTTCCATATTTTCAACCATAGACTTTCTCTTTTCTGTAATTTCTTTCTTATATGTTATTCATCTAAGTGAATTTTGATATGAATTCTTCATAGCCATCTTCAATCACGTTTGAGCCAAAATCACATTGTTTAAGGACTATGGTGTATTATTGGCCCACATTTAACATATACATGCTTCAACACAATTGGGAGAGTCTGGTCAATTCATGAAAATCTGTTAGAGAGTTTTACTTTTTGTCCATTTTGCCCTAACCTAATTACATAGTTTTCCCAGTATTTTTAAACCGAACCGGACCGACAGTTGAACCGGGTTCAACCGTCAACCAGAAATATAGTCGGATTGGATTGATTGTAAATCCCAAGGGAGATCCAATCGGCTAAAACCATATTAAACCGGTAGAAAGAAAATAAGAAAATGACGAACCATTAAATCAGTTTGGACCAAGTTGATTATTAAATGTCAAAGTTTGAATTTCAGTTATTACTTTTATTTCATAACCCAATTTCTTTTTATCGAACAATAGAAGCATCTTTTAAACATACAGTTTCAAAAAAAAAAAGAATTTTAAAACTTTCACCATTATATTTGTTAAGTTTTAACTATTTAAAAAAATTCTAGATGTTATGGTTGTAAATCAGTCGAATCCAAATCTAAAGTACAACTTACTGATTCTTTTTTCACTTTTTGTATACTAATTGATTTCTAGTGGAGATCATTTGACTTATGTTTCATGTATTGTTTGGGGTTTTAATTTTTTTGTAATGTATTTCACAATGGCAGATAATTTAAGAGTCTCACTTTCTAAACTTTAAAATTATGAGTGTTTTGATTGATATTTCTATTTAATTTATATACACATGCACCAACTATTATATTTATAAGTATAAGATTAATTATGATATACTCTTAATAAAATTACTAAATCGGGTTGAACCCGGTTAGACCACATTAGGCCATGGATCAAGAGCTTTTACGGTTTAGTTGCCGGTCTAGTTTTTAAATTTTTATTTTCTCGATAAAATTTGCTGGTGTTTAATTTAATATACAATAAAGATAGGTTAAAGAAATTAACTTGGAAACTAAACAAGATACGTTAACAGCATAAAAGTAGACTAGATTTTGACCCGCGCTTCGAAAGCGCGGGTATTATTTTTTACTTTTATAAAATATATTATTTGTTTGTAATTATTGAACATATTTATTTTAGTAAAATTTTCTTTATAATAAATTTGACACACATAGTGTCTCTGGTAAACTATGTGTTTCTCTGACTTTGTTTTATTCCCTCTCCAATCAACATATCGAAGCGCGGATATTATTTTTTACTTTTATGAAATATATTATTTGTTTGTAATTATTGAATGTATTTATCTTAGTAAAAATTTCTTTATAATAAATTTGACATATAGAGTGTCTCTGGTAAACTATGTATTTATCTGGCTTTATTCTATTCCTTCTCAAATCAACATATTTATTTGGCTTGTTGTTAAAATAAATGATTTTAGAACGCAACTGTTTACTTTGATATTTTGTTTAAACAATGTCACATATTTCTGTATTAATTGTGTTCAATTAAATATTTACATTGTAATTTAAATTTGTATACAAATCAACATATTTGTGTAGTTTGTTATTAAAAAAATGATTTGAATCCAAATGTAAGTACTCTTATAGTGATTTTTTCAGTTCATATAATTTTTTAAAATATATTTATTTCAACTGAACCAATTAATATTTTGTTAAATTGGCCCGTGAAATATATTTTTATACATCGATATTCAAAAGATCTGGTAACTAACGATACTCAAAAGATCTGGACCGAATCAGGTTATATGGTTATTTTTGTTACAAATATCTGAACCCGTTTTAGATACATTGGTTATTTAGATATTTTTAGGTTCCTATACATCATAACCGAATTCATCCAGATCTAGAATGATCCAACTCAAAATCCACACATAAGTTTATAATATTCAAGCGGGACTTGGTTACCAAAAAAAAAAAGGATATCCGAAAAGAACAACATGTACCTAAATAGACAGATAATGTTCATGTCTAAATGATTATATAAATTAATAAAAAACTGTTTTATGTGTTTTGCTAAATTAAGTGAAATAGAAAGAGTTTTTTTATCAAGTAAAATAATTATATGGAGTGGAAAATTAAGTGACAATAAATGTAGGACATTTTAAGTATTTTGATTTAAGTTATTATTTTATTCACAAAACATATTTTTGAACTATGTTTTTGGGTACGTAATTTTCCACCGATTGTAACTAAAATAAAAATATTTTAGTAAAATAAAATAAACCAAATGTTTAATCATATGTAAAACCTAATTATTTAGCATTTTGATTTTATAATTGGCACAAAGTTAATATTGATTAACTAATAAATAAAAATATGCACTATTATTATTATGGTAATATAATTAATGATGTAATTTATTATTAAGGTAATATAATTAATTAAATTGTTAAACTAAGTGAAATATGGAAACACAATTAATAGATACTACTATTCAAGTTTCCAAACACTCCATTTTTTATAGCTATAACCAAACACACCAATTTTTTTTATTAATCTTATCCAAGTATCCAAACGCACCGAATTTGTACTTCACCTTTAATAAGATAGATGCATTCTGTTTTAACCATGGGTTATTCACAACTCAATAAAATAATCAAATTCTTTCACAGTCGATTTTCCAACATAAAAATAAAAAACACATGTATCAAATGTACTACACAAAAACAAAAACAAAAAATCAAATTAAAAAGATGCTTTAGAATAAGTTTTCTCATGCATACATCCATTTCAATTCTTATGTACATCAAGTTTGACAGCCACACTTAAACAATTCATATCAAATCGTTTAAAAGAAATCAGGACGACAACAATGAGAACTAAGAACCATTAACAAATCATGACTAAATTACAAATTATTCTAACAATAAAACTAAAGTAAACACTTATAGATCTCACAAAAAAAAAAATAAGAACACATGATCTGTTTTTTTTTGTCATCAACAAAACAGATTCATATAGACTTTGTGAACCAAACTGGGAGTTCGGCATCCATATGGACAACAAAAGACGATTGCTTTCTTGCACTGCGTGCTAGACGATCCGCCTTTATATTATGCGTCCTTGGTATATGAACGAGCTCTGAAGTAGTAAAACATCTCTTCAAAGATGCGATGTCTTCCAAATAACTTGCAAAAGCTGGCCATTTTTCTGGATCTGAAACCATCTTCACCAATTAAGAACAATCCGTTACAAACGTTACAGAGAACTGACATAAATTCCTCATACATTCCATCGCCCAAATAAGCGCTTCCATTTCTGAATGAAGTGGCGATTGACTCGCCCGAATATTCCTATCCCCCATTGAACCATCAAAGCCTTCAAAGGTACTGTACCATCCTTGACCCGAGAAATTATCCTCACCTTTCCATGATTCGTCCAGATAGCACCATATGCCTGGCATATTTGTAACTATTGTTTCCGATGGTTGATTTGAACGATCCAATCCCCGTGAGGTTGAATTTTGGGCTTCGGCCCAAAGTACCGCCTCTGTTTCTGCTAATTTTAATGTATCTCTCGGATCAATATCCAGATTACTAAACACTTTATTATTTCTTGCTTTCCATATATACCATAGAATCCAGACAAAATGATCATCTTCCTTCGGTGTAACTACTCTCCAGAATAAGTGATCCATTTTTGTGAACAAAGATTGGGTGGGGAATATGGTTGGGTTCGATGGGATTTTTGATAATGCCCACACCTGTCTTGCTGGTGGACATTCAAAAAATACATGATTTATAGACTCCTCCGATGCACCACACCGTGCACAAATTAGGTCCTCATTCATTCCTCTAGCCTTTAAATTTTTCTTTACCGCTATACATCCTGATACTAGTTGCCATAAAAAGTGTTTTACTTTAGGTGGGCACCGTACCTTCCAACAGAAAGTTTTTAACGGGGAAACCGAAGGACCGTACTCAGGTAATGATCTGTTTTCTTATATGAGATTTTATTGCAAGATGTACAATATTTACACATAATACAAACACCGGCAATTCCTAAATTTTCTTTATTAGGTGCAGAAAAACTATCGTAGACAATGTTTTTAAAATTAGACCGAAAACCGAACCAGAGAAGCTCTTTAATCATAGTACAGCATGGTCCAGCCGGATTAGTAATTTTATTAGGAGTAATATCATAATCAGTCTTATATCTATGAATATAATATTTGGTACATATGTGCATAAATTCAATAGAAATATCAATCAAAACACTCATAATTTTAAAGTTTAGAAAGTGAGACCACTTAAACTATATTATATTGTGTAATTCAATAAAAAAAGATACAACTCCAAAGAATACATGGAAAGATAAGCTAAATTATCTCCATTAGAATACAAAATAAAGTAGAAAAATAATTAGTAAGTTGTACTTTAGATTTGAATTCGACTGACTTACAATATTGTAACTTGTAGAAACTTTGTAAATTGGTTAAAACTTAACAAGTGTAATGGTGAAAGTTTTAAAGTCTCCCATATTCCTTTTTTGAAACCATATATCTAAATTATATCACATATTGTTAGATAAAAGAAAAAATGGTTTATGAAATAAAAGTAATTAGCTAATTAAGATTCAAAATTTTACATTTACAACCACCAAAAACAGGAATTATATTAAACATGTCAGAAAAATACACAAGATGCAAGTAGTACTTGTAAATCTGTTAAAGCTGATATAAAGATGTTTATATCGACAAAACTACTCTTGAAAATAAGTTATAAGTACGCAAAATGTTGTACTTTTATATGTACACCATCCCTTTTCTGCATAAGATAGCTCACCAGAAAAATTAAGGATATCATAAATACATTCTCGCTTTCATGAATTTAGACGAATACAACTTTGAATTTGGCAAACAAGGGTTTCTCTGTATGTAAGTGTAGAGTGCTAAGACTCGAGTTTCCAATGAATTTGAAATTGTAAAGAACAAGCGGTACTCTAACTACACAGTCTCCTCTTAAGCTTGCAGGTCTTTAATTCTTCTCTAGAAAACAACACAGACTCGATACTTTCATTTATGATGATCCACATATATCATTGTTCATCAGTTAAGCGACATAACTATAAGCTCAGATTATGCAAGATGACTAACAGTAGCTAATAGGTGGGAGAGAATTTTGGGAAACTAGTGATAATTTCCTTGCAAGTCTTTGAACATACCGTTTCTTTTCGAACTTCATATGGTGCCAGGAAGGGTGACACGACCGACTCATAATAATACACACTTGATGTTTTGGTTTTTCTTATCTTATTGGTATCACTTTGCAAACCTGAATTATACCGAACTGCGCAATCAATTGAGCACATGATTCAAAGTCCTACATTATAAAGGAACGAAGTAAAGAAAACCCATATGAATACTCTGGACCACAATACTTGTTTTCTGCTACACGTACAACAGCTACCATTGACAAGTAGAAAGTTTCCAAGAATCCTATATGGAAAGTATTGTTCGGGTTTCGAATAAGATTCATAATCTTTGTATCCGAACTAATGCTTACAAATGGGCAAGAAAGAGTAAAATCTAAGGCTCTTGCTCTTTCCATTGTCAAAGAATTATCATCAAACAACAAGATAACAACAAGCAAAGCCTAAAAGAACATGATCAAATCTAAGAGGCTAAAAAAAAAAAAAATCTAAGAGGCTAAAGATTACCAAGATAAATCCGATTCATGGTTTCTGCTACATGAAAGATAGTAAAAACAAATTGATGATGTCAAAAAATGGGTTTGAAGAATTGCGATCGGGTTTACTGTTTTTGAAATTTTATTGAGGAGGGGTACGATGAAGTTGTCCGCTTTGGTTTTCAAAGTCATATCTATTGTTCATGGGGCTGGTTTCTACATGGGAGCACCTCTACATGCAATTGTATTTTTATTTACTTTCGAAACTATATTTTTCCTTTTTATGTAATGGAACAAGAACGTGGAGAATTAAATCCTAACTAGATTAGGACCCGCCCTAAAGGCGGAAATTGATTTGTCAAATTTCAATTAATAATATATGGTATATATAATATGTGTGTATAATATTATATATATTTTGTGTAACATTTATATATACATATTAGACATATATATATATAATATTTTATTAAATATATATAGAATTTAATAGTGTTATAATTTGTGTTGTACTTGTTATTAGTTTGTATTTAATCTTCTTTCATTTTTAGTATAATAATTTGCATTGTCACACATTTTACCTTTTAACTTATACACATATATAGTTATGCCATTTTTCAAAAAAAAAAACTTATACACATAGTCTCGTAAAATGTAATATATAAAAAAACATATTTAAAAAATCTACTGACCATATGCCACCATTATTTGGTTGTTTGAACAAAAAAAAAATCATGTTCTTGCATAACTGTGTATGTTGTGATATGATGTAGGCGAAGAGTAAATATATGGAAGTAAAGTTAGTGATACGAACATTAGCCTATGTTGGTCTATGCCACAATTATTTGGTTTTTAGAAGATCAATGAGCATAAGCATACACGGTCTTTGTATGCTTACGTTGTAAATGAGTCGGATATTTTTTTCTCTTATGTCTGGAATGATATGGAACTCGTTGTTTTAAGAGTGGTTCATTTTTATATGATCTAATTATATTAAGAGATTAACCAAATATATTATAAAAGTGTTACTGGTTAAGTTTAACTAATCTATGTTGGTTAAGATTTGGTTTAATTTAAGTTGGTAGGTTGCATTATATAGGAGGCATGATATATTCTAGCAACAACTATGAAAAAGTCCAAAATTTAAATGAGAACTTCAAATAGTAGATAATCCCTAAATTAATAGATTAGATGGAATAGAATCAAGAATACGTCAACAGATTCTTCCTATTAGTTTAAGTTAGTGCCCAAGGCGGCTAAACCATTGTGAAGCAGGAAAGTGTTGTATACTTGCATCACCTTTCAAGTTTACATATTTTGAAGCAGCAAAGTACACTACATTCGCTTAGATCTTGTATCGAACTTAGTATCCAAGACACTACTAGCTAGAGTAACCAAATGGTAATAGTGTGCGATTACTGAGTACATATAGTCGAATGATTGTTTTTGTATAGACTTTATGAATTATGATGGTTTTGTGCTCACTCCATACGTCGGTGTAACGTGGCAAAAGTAGATGTTTCTTTGAATAAAATAGTAAACAATCAAACATTGTAATGATCCCAAATGTGGAAAGAAAATAAATTTCTGTATTTGGAAGTGATCTTAGACTCCACGCAACAGTGCTTTTGTTTTGAAGATTGGTGTGGTATTTTCATTGGCTTGTAACCAAGATGGCCACCCAAAAAGAAAGCACCACCACTTCCATATGATGATGACACTTTTTAAGTTTATAAAGCTACAAAAATAATGTAAATATATCTAGAGACGATAACTTCTTTAACCCAAAGAATAAATATCAATATCATCATCTGATTTACATTAATCACTTTTAATACGGTATATAATTGTATGCAGTTTGTAATCCTCCCCATTTCTATCTTTTCACTTGACCTCCACGTTGGGTACGGATAGATTTTTTCGGGTATCAAATTTTTCGGGTTGGAAGTTAGGCCCCGTTCAGATATTACAAAATTTTGGGTCAGGTTTGAGTCGGATCCACCCGAGTTCGGTTCTGATGTAAAAAAACTCTGAAAATAACCAAATAACTAATGTATCTGAAACGGGTTCAGATAATAGTATCCAAAGTAACCATATTACCCACTTTGGTTCGGATATTTTATAACCAAACTACGCAAAATACCAAAAAATAATTAAAAATACTCATTAGACACGGTTATTTGAGTATTTCTATCAAAACTATCATATTTTATCCAAAAATACACAAAATAATCAATATTTTTAATTTATATTTTAATATTAATTGTTAAAATAATTATATATAATTGTTAATAATATTTTTGAATATTTATTTATATTTCAGATATCTTCGAATACTCATTTGGTTTTCGGTTCAGATCGGGTTGGGTACTGGTTCTTCAGATACATCAGTTTAGTATCCATTCAATTATTTACTCCGCGTCTAATTGGATTCGAGACCCTGAAATCGATTTCGGATCAGGTCCTCGAGTCCAGTTTTTATGCCCATGCTTATTTTTACGGTTTATCTTGTCTAATATGGATTTTTTTTCGTACAAATTCTAACATGAACATTTATGTTATCTCTCTAATGGATTGAATTAGTATATCGTATTCTTGTTGAATAAAATATTTTTTTGTCAAAACTTACGTCAACCCTTTTAGAAACTATATATAAGTATTTTAATTATTGATATAAATATCTAAGTATTGCAAAGGCCACCTGTAATTTGGAGGTTGTTCAAAAATACTCATACTAAAAAGTTTTCTGTTAATAAAATATACTTAAAAATAGTTTAGTTGTATAAAGTTTATGTATATTAGGTTGATGATAAATTGTAACAAAAAAATCAAAATTAATTCAATTTATTAAACTCCCAGGAAAAAATACAAGCACAATCTCCAACCACTCGAATCCTCATTGTCAGAAGGCAAAAACCAAACAAACGGTCTATGTCTCTCCACGTTACGCAATCTAATTGGCTGATATTACAAGCATCTTAAAATAAAAATTCAAGACTCTTTTTTATCATTCGCCCACGTAGCTCAATCAAGACAGAAAATAATAATATTTAATTATTAATCATAATGTTTAAAGATAATTACAACAAAACTACTTAAAAAAATTCCACGGAGAAAAAAAAAAAACTTTCACCCTTAAAATGGCTGCTCGTGTCGAGGCGGTATCAGCACACTTGTCGCCTCTACCAGCAGCTTCTCTGGCGTTTTCGCAGTCATCGCGTATCTAAATATTACCGAGAAATTTAATTTGGTAAGATAAACAAATATCATCGCTTTTGTTATCCGTTGCTTATATCTGGATCTGTCTTTGTCGGATCATAATTAATTGCTGTCTTATCTCTGCTTAATATCTGCTCTTGTTTTTGTTGTTGTTGTGTGTTTCTGAATCAGACATAAGTAGTAAAGAACTAACCTTTGGCAGTGAAACTTGAGTCTTGTTGTCGATTTTGATTTCATGTTTTAGGGTTATCTTGAACAGATCTTTCTCATGCTTGTTGGGTTTTGTGATTATAGTTTTGGGTCGTGTCCGGTTTCATGAAAGGAATCGACTTTAAGATTAAAGTTTCTTTCTTTCCAGATTAATTTTCTGCATTTCTTAAACTAATTCTACTGGATTTTGAGTATCACACATACAAGATGTGACATTTTTTTTTAATCTTTGATATGTTCATATATGGTTTTGATTAGAAAACGTTATCTTAAAATCTGCCATTATTTGATTGACCTTTTTACTTTGCTTTTACATTTGTACACACACATGACACATCACGTCTTCTCTTTACCTACTCTCATATGGATTTGAACATGCATTGTTATGTGACCTTGGACCTTCTTTGTTTCCATTGTGTTATCCACTCTAATTTGGTCTGTTACCTCTCAAAAGGAAGCACTTAGGGCTTTTGAAGAAGCGAGAACACAAGCAGTATGGGAACTCACATCAATTTCAACAACTTAGGAGGTGGTGGTGGAGGAAGCAACCAGATGAAGCCAGCAGATACTGCTTATCCCTTGGCGAGACAGTCCTCGCTTTACTCACTAACCTTTGATGAGCTTCAGAGCACACTAGGTGGACCAGGTAAAGATTTCGGGTCGATGAACATGGATGAACTCCTGAAGAGCATATGGACTGCCGAGGAAGCTCAGGCCATGACCATGAATCCTCCTTCTTCTTCTTCTTCAGCTGCTGCTGCTGCTACAGCGGTAGCTCAACCCGGTGGTGGTGGTGGTATCCCTCTCCAGAGGCAAGGCTCGCTGACGTTGCCTAGAACGATTAGTCAGAAGACTGTTGATGAGGTCTGGAAATGTTTGTTCACCAAGGACGGTAATATGGTAGGTAGCAGTGGTGGTGAGTCTAATGCGCCTCAGAGGCAACAGACTTTAGGTGAGATAACGCTTGAGGAGTTTCTGTGCCGCGCTGGTGTTGTAAGAGAAGATAACTGTTCTCAGCAGGTGGGTGGAAACAGTGGCAACAATGGGTTTTATGGTAACAACGGAGCTGCTGCTGGAGGGTTAGGCTTTGGGTTTGGTCAGCCAAATCAAAACAACATATCGTTCAATGGTGCAATTCAGCAGCAGACACAACAGCAGTTTCAACAACAGTCACAACAGCAGTTGCAGCAGCCAAGACAGCAGCTGAATCAGCCACATCCACAGCAGCAGCATCAGCACCAGCGGTTGCCTCAAGCTATTTTTCCTAAACAAGCAAACGTAGCATTTGCTGGCAACAATAATAATAATAATGGATTGGGGAGTTTTGGAGGAGGCGGGGTGACTGTTGCAGCAGCAGCAACGTCGCCAGGGACAAGTAGCGCAGAAAACAATTCTCTGTCACCGGTTCCTTATGTGCTTAACCGAGGGAGAAGAAGCAACACTGGTCTAGAGAAGGTTATTGAGAGGAGGCAAAGGAGAATGATCAAGAACCGAGAATCAGCTGCTAGATCTAGAGCTCGAAAACAGGTTTGAGTACTAAATCACTTTTGTAGTATTAAAATGTTTATTTATCGTCCACATTTTTTATTAAGTATACATTAATTTTTGCAGGCTTATACCTTGGAACTGGAAGCTGAAATTGAAAAGCTGAAGAAAGTGAATCAAGAATTGCAGAGGAAACAGGTACCTCTCTCTCTCTCTCAGAATATAAGCCGCTTGGTTCTGAAACTGAGCTTCCTCTATTTTGCAGGCTGAGATGATGGAAATGCAGAAGAATGAGGTAATTATTTGAAAACTTTTATTTGTTTTTTTATGTTTATCTACAAACCATAGACTCTGTAGCAATATACAAAAAAAAAAACAAATTTGAATTTTTCTTTAAAAAACATAAAAGGTCTAAGCAGTTACTGGCATCCAGATATTTTGCGACAGTAACTACTACTGAATCTGATTCTCTATTCTTTTGAATTGGCAGCTGAAGGAATCGTCGAAGCAACCATGGGGGAGCAAAAGGCAATGCTTGAGAAGGACACTAACCGGTCCATGGTGAAACCAGAAGGAAGCAACAAGAACCGATCAAACCAGACACCACTTTGCATGGGATGGGACTAATGTAATAGGAGATCATAGTGCTACCTGTACAGGAGATTTTAAGAGAAATTTTATTGAGTGGAAATCTATAGACTACAGAGAGAGTAGGAGAAGTTTTCATTATTAATAAAAGAAACATATTTTGTGCCTGCCCTGGCCCTTCATTAGTCTAGGTTTTTAGATAATACTCTGTTTTGTGTGTGTTTTAGTCTGTTTTGAGTTTATAAAAGACATCGTTGTTTATATATATCTTGATCATTATTAGGGTTTTTGGTTTTCTCCTAAGAATGATGACTAAACCAATCTCGACTCTGTTAGAAAACACACTTATCTGCCAAAATTGCAATCAGAAAAAAGTTTGATCACGTGGACGTGACATCTACTAAATGAAAAAACTACACCTAATTTGTTCTTCATCACAAATTACCTCTGAAAATGTTAGCATACGGGAACCTATATGTCATACTAAGATAACTAATGATCATATTATATGAACTAATGAAAGTATATACATCATAAATATATTTTATTCAAATATCATATAGAATAGTACTGTCATCCCTCTTGTGTGTTTATCTTTTTATGATTGGTTTGGACCGCCACTAAGGTAAATTTCATAATATTACATCACTGTCTCCAAGATGCCTAGCACAACCCCTTTTCTTTCTTTTCTTAGAGAAAATATAAATTCAGAATCTTAATGCAAGGTTGAAAAATTACAGGTTGAAAAATCTTTAGGAGCTTACAAAGTAGTTGCTTCTTCCCAAAATCCTTGAGTTTTTTTTATTCTCTTTTGAAACTTGTAGGGGATTTTGCAGCAAGAAAGAAGGCGATGTTTCAGAGATAACGAACCCGTCGATCGTTACAAATTAGTCTCAAACTCATCAAGAATTGGTCACAAATGAATCTATCTGATCAAAAAAAAAACCCCCACCTCCAAGGCTTCTTTTTTTTTCATTTGATCATTTAGATTATATCTTAGATTAATTGATTGATCATTTTTCATGTTTATGTGTCAAAAGTTAATGGTTTAACCAGAGTGTTTGATGCATCCGGGTTACGAAATTTCGTGTTGTTTCCGGTTACAAGAATGCCTAAGAGAGGATTGGGCGAATACCCTTGATGACATGATAAGTCAGAACCAATGGTTGTTGGTTTTCACGTCAAATCCTCAAAAAGAAGCGACCGAAGGAATCACGTTTCTGTGGAGATAATATGGTGGAAAATCAATCTGAGTGTCCAAACACATGGTCTTAATGCATTGATTTTTTAATGTCGTGTGCATGTGTGTTCAGGAGAACATGCCGTATGGGACGTGTGAGAAGCATGAAGAGCTGAAACAGGTTTCGAAGCTAATGATAATTGCGAAATTTACAGTGATGGTCATGCATCTACCAAACCAGAAATGTCAATTGGGTTGTCCATGTCTAATGGGCATGTCCAAATGGACAAAGTAATTTATTGAACATTATATTTTTTAAACCCAAATTATACCAAATCTTTAGACAATTGAACCATTTTTTTTCCCACAAACATTTAATTTTATTAATAACCAAAGTCCATCCAGGCCCATAAAACCCAAGACAACAGCCCAAACTAAAAATTACAAATCAGCTCAACACAAAAGATCTCAAAAGAAAACCCTAAAACGAAAGCAGCACATCACCGCCGCCAAAAGGAACCCAGCAGAGACTGCACGTCGTTTCACCGGACCTCACCGGAAACAGACGCTACCACTCATACCACTTCATCACCTATGCTTCTTCTACTGGAGAGCATCAATCGAAAGGTCGAGATCTCATACAGAAACGAAGCCACCCACCACACGAGTAGAAATCCAGCACCTACACTTCATACGCCTTCACCACTTTACTTCTGACCATTGGAGAGCATCAATCGATCAAGATCGAGATCTCATCCAAACACATCAAGCCATCAAGTCATCACTCAAGAACACCATAGGAATCGAACAGAGCCGCCATCTTAACCGCAACTATCACTCAAGAACACCATAGGAATCGAACAGAGCCGCCATCTTAACCGCAAGTATCGTACAACGCGGAGCTTTAGCCGAACGTTTATCTTCAAAGGGTAGATACAACGCCGGAAACGAGGCCGGCCGACCACCGAAGAGAAGGTGTGACGCCGGAAGAAGAAGAAAACAGAAGACTAAGACTATACACTAAACAGATCCCGACCGACGACGTGTCTTTGGAAGCCCAGCCCACCGTCATCGGTCGGAGAAAAAAACGGAGACCGGAAAACCTTTTGTTTTTAGAGAGAAGCTGGAGAGTCTTCTAGAGAGAGGTTACACCCTTTGGTTTATGACAATTGAACCATTTCAAATGGACTTTCTGCATGGTCCAATTAAAAAATCAATATTAACATACAAAAATTAATATTTAACATAATTTCAGTAGAACAATTATGTTGTTTAGTCTCTGGTTGAATATTTGCTTACTCTCGTCCTCATAGCAACCATTGGATTTTATGAATGTTACATACTTTGTTAGCAACGGTTTACAAGTGTGTATAACAACACCATACCACTTTCATGTTTATTTTAGTCGCAACTGAATTTAGAGTAGTTTCTTTTTTTATTTTTCTCTCCACAAAAAGTTGTACCACTTTCAACTGTTTCTCTACGGTACCAGTTCAAAATCTCATTGTTTTTACAATATCTTGATGATTGTTTGGATGATTTTTAGATTTTAGTTTTCTGGTTTTTAGCTTTTGGTTTTTTTAATTTTAGATTTTTGTTTTTGATTTTTCTGTAGATTTTAGTTTTGAAAAAACACGAATGAGTTTTTAAATTTAGTTTTTGATTTTTGTTTTAACAATTAATACAATATATTTTTTTCGTTTTTGATTTTACTGTAGTCTTAGTTCTTAGATAAACTTGATGATGATTTTTATTTTTTAAATTTTAATAGATTTTATTTATTATTTTTTGAAGTTGATAAAATTAATAGCAAAAAATAAATTTATTAAAACGAAAGGTAGATTTCTGAATTTTTTATTTAGATTTGTTTTCTTTCTAAAATTTGATTACTGATTTATTTTTGTTTTTTCTGTTATTTTAAAAGAAATTTAACTTATTACTTAATTTCTTTTTTTAACAAACTTAAAATTTCGAAAAGAATATATCACAAGTTTTCAAGAAAATAATACCAATAGACTATTAACAAAACATGCATTTGAAGACAAACATATCAGACATTTGATTTTTCTAAAACAATATTACACTTATATTTTTATGCATATTTATTTTCTGTATAAATAATTTTTAGAACAATTAATTAAAATAGTAAATTTTAAAATAAAAATTTCGTTTGATATATTTTTAACTTCTTTTAATTTACATGTACAACAACTTTGTTCCTATTAATAAAATTTATTTTGTTAAATGCTGATTAAGGAAATAAAAATATTTTTTTTAAATAGTAAAAAAGAAATGAAAAACTAACATGTTGTTGTTGAAGAAACTTGATCAAAGTAGTTTTAGGCTTTTCTTTAGAAAATAACAGTTTGTTTCAAAAACCAGTTTCCCTATACTATTTGTCCAAACACTTAATTGACTAAAAAATAGTTTTTTGAAGAAAAACAAATACGCTAAAAACTACCGTAAAATCTTAAAACATTATCCTATAATATCACTTCTACAGAATTAAGAAGACAAAAAGTTCATGCACTAAGCCCTTTTCAAAAAAAAAATATTTTAAAAAATTCATGCATCCCAAAATTTAAACCTAATAAAAATTGAATAAATAGTTTTATAAAGATGATATTACATTATTTGACTTTTAACACGAATTACATAAAAAGTTTTTTATCTTTTTTTTATTTAAACACACGTTAAACAAAAAAAAATGATATTATTTGAATTTGAAGATGTACTAAACAAAAATGGTATTAAACTTTTATATTTGAGCAAGCGCCAAACAAAAATAGTATTACATCCTTTGACTTTGAACACAAACTAGATTTTTTCGATTTTTTGATTTACAAACACGTTAAACAAAAATGATATTATATTAGAATTTGAAGATACGCTAAACAAAAATGGTATTAAACTTTTATATTTGAGAAAGCACCAAACAAAGATAGTATTACATTCTTTGACTTTGAACACAAACTAAACAAAATACATTTCATATTTTCGATTTAAATAATCGTTAAACAAAAATAACATTATATTTAAATTTGAAGATGCGCTAAACAAAAATAGTATTGGATTTTTATATTTGAACAAGCGCTAAACAAAGATGGTGTTACGTTCTTTAACTTTGAACACAAACTAAATAAAATGTATTTCATTTTTCCGATTTAAAACTCGTTAAAAATGACATTATATTTGAAGATGCGCTAAAAATGGTATTTAATTTTTATATTTAAACAAGGCTAAACAAAGATGGCACTACATTTTGGATTTGAACATGTCCTAAACAAAAATGGTATTACATTTTTGGATTTAAACACACGGTAAACAAAGATGGTGTTACATTCTTTGAATTTGAACATAAGCTAAGCAAAAATAGCATTACATTTTATATTTGAGCACATGTTAAAAAATGATGGTATTACATTTTTTAAGGTTTGAACATGTGCTAATCAAAAATGGCATTATATTTTTAGAGTTGGACATGCGCTAAAAAAATATCATTACATCCTTTCTCAGATATGTTTCGTTAAATAAAAAAAGAATTCTGATGTTTTCATCTTTTTCTTTTCAAAAAAAAATTCTGATTTTGTATGTGTAACCCTAATTATGAAAACTTTGTATCAACTATATAAATAGGCCAACTGTCTTTGTTAAATAGCAAACTAAACCATTTTCCAGTCACCCTAAACCATATTTCTTCTTTCCAATCCTCTCTGCCTTCCTCATTGCTTAACCATGGAACCTATCTTCAGTGACATTTCTCGTTATCCCCCTCCCCGTATTGATACTTTTCCAAAACGTACTGTATCTAATCTGGTTAAAGCTCTTAAAAACAAATCTCCCGAACAACAAAGAAATGTAACACTTATTTTATGTTTTTTTTATACAGTGGTTATTATCGAGATACATTTTGCTTATCTTTTCTGAATTTGATTTCTCTCTGTTGTAGATGATTGGTGATTTTCTCTACAGATTGGTGGAACAAATCGAGCCAGTTTTCACTGCAAAAGTCACAGGAATGCTTCTTGAGATGGACCGAACTTTACTCTTTTGGTTGATGGAATCACCCCATGCCCTCAGAGAGAAGGTCAAAGAGGCAATTGAGGTTTTAGGAGACTGGATTCCCCAACAGTATAAGGAACTCGAGAAAGAAGCATACGGGCTCCAAGCATCCATGCTTTTGCCTAAGCTGTGATGTGATTTCTGTGGCTTTTATTTATATGATTTATGTTGAATTTTGAATTTCGTTTTTGTCTCAAATAAAACGTCACATACTATCATTATTGTTAATGTGGTATGTAGACATGTAGTGGTGACACACACAAAAATGTTATGTTTTGATTTTATCCAAAGAAATAATAAGAAGTGGTCGAAGCTTCAAATTAAAAAGATCGATTATAACAAAAGGAAAATTAAACATGTTGATGATGTGTTTCCAAAAAAAACATGTTGATGATGCATGATACTTTTATAACCGATTTAGTCAATGAGTATTGTCATATTTGTGATTGATTTGGATACGAACAAATATCGTCTTTCATACATATAGTTAATTTGGTTATGAAAAAATATGTATAACTAGCTAGCTTACAAAAAAATATGTATAACTAAATCTTCTTTAAAAGAATCATCTTCGATAGTATTTTTGTTATTAAAGAACCAAATGTAAATTTTGTCAAAAAAAAAAAAGAACCAAATCAAAATGAAAATTTGTAAAAGAAGTCGTTTATATAATGTTCAAAAAAAGTCCGTTAAACATAATAAATGATCTTACGTAAAAGAATAGCCATGTTTTCTAATTTCTTCATGTTTTCTGCTTTTCGTATTTGGTTCTATTGTTTTTAAGAAAAGTGGAGGATATTGCAGACGCATCATTTGCTTTTTGCTTAACAATTCTAAGATAAAATACCACCATTAGATTCAAATGGTCCAATCGAACACAATTTCGTTTTCTTTGAGGAAAAAACTAGCTTTGTTATTTTTATTTTTATTTTTATTTTTATTATATACGATATTGATGATAGTATTTTGATTTATTTTGTTTCGATTTTATATTTTGTCATAATATCTGATTAGATACTCTAGCATATATGCGTATTAGATACATTTTATACGTATGGTGTAAATGTTAAGATATATATTTTAAAATTTATACTCTTTCTGTTTCACAAAAATGTTATTTTAACATGATTTTTGTTTCAAAAAATAGTAGCACTCCATATTTTCAATATAAGTTTCACATAAAATTTTTTCTAACCATTTCAAACTACCAATCAATTCTTTATTTAGATAATTATATTTTAAAACTATATTAATATATATTCTTATTTTTAGTTTATGTGAAATTTGTCAAAACGGAAGGAATGTATTGTTGATAAATATCATTCATATTTACCCGATTTCTTTTTTTTACAAAATTACTAAAAACACACAAAAGCGTAATTAGATGATAAAAAAATTCTCCAAAATAAGTAGATAATGTTTTTTTTTCTCCAAAATAATTAGATAATGTTTTGTAGTTCATGTTTTTTTTTTTGAACAACGAGTTATGTAGTTCATGTTATACTATATATGATCGAACTTTGTTTTTTACAAAATTACTGGAAAGTAACTAATTAACTGTAAATCGGTTTCCTAATGCAAAAGAGAAAAGAAAAAGGTATATATATGTATGATCAGATGTTCATAAACCCTAATGCACGTTTCCTCTCCCAAACCTGAAGCCGCCGCCACCGCCACCGTAATTGATCCTGGTATTACTCTCTTCACACACTCTCTCAAATCGCGTTTTCATGAATCATAGTTTCAAGCATTTCGATCTCTAGCCATTGAGAAACCGTTTCGTAACCGAAAGTTGAGAGTAGAATCTAGGGTTTAAGATTGTAACCGCTTGATTCGATATTGGTGGTTGTAGAGTAAATGGATTCGAGTTACTCCGATTCTCGTCCCATGTTCGTGCAATCGCCTTGGAAGACGAATGATTCAATGCCTTATCCGATGATGATGAACAACGAACAATCTGAATCACAGCCTTCCTTGAAAAGGCCAAGGCTTAACGATGACACCACGTCGAGTAACAACAATTCTTGGATGGCTCCTCCATCGTCGAACACTCCTCCTGTGAACAGGGGGACGGCTAAGATATTCTACAAGACGAGGATGTGTGCAAAGTTCAAGGCAGGGACTTGTATGAACGGAGATCCTTGCAATTTCGCACACGGCATGGAGGATCTGAGGCAACCTCCTTCTAATTGGCAGGAGATTGTTGGACCTCCTCCTGTTGGAGACAGAGGGAGAGAAAGAGAAAGGGAAAGGGAAAGGGAAAGGCCGTCTTCTTCTTCTTCTGTGTCGGCTACGAATAATAGTAACTGGGAAGATGATCAGAAGATAATCTTGAGGATGAAGCTTTGCAGGAAGTTTTGTTTTGGTGAGGAGTGTCCTTATGGTGACAGGTGTAATTTCGTTCATGAGGATCTTTCCAAGTTTCGTGAGGAGTCTGGGAAATTGAGAGAGAGCTCGGTGATAAGCGTTGGTACTGATCCGTCACTTTCTGTTGAGAATGGGGGTAGTGGTTCTCATCAAGTTGATGTGAATAGACGTGGAGGTGTCTCTGCACCTGCACCGTTGAACAATGCTGGTGGTGTCAAGACTGTTTACTGGAAGACTAGGTTATGTATGAAGTTTGAGAACGGTCAGTGTCCTTTTGGTGATAACTGTCACTTTGCTCATGGCCAAGCAGGTATTTTATCATCCTTTGTATAGCCTTTCTAGTCCTGTGGATTGTGTGTGATGATTGTCTTGTGTTTTCTGATTTGGTTGTTACAGAACTGCTGCGTCACTCTGTTGGAAATGGAGAAGCTGTACACGCAGTTGCGTCTTTGAGTAAACAAACGGTGGTGTCTGCAAACGAAGCATTTGCGATGAGACCAAATGCAGCACAAGTAGTAACAGCAGATTCTTGTGGTCTTAACGATGAAGGGAGACGACAGAAGTGTTTGCTCAAGTGGAGTGACTCCAAGAAGATTAATCGAATCTATGGAGACTGGATTGATGATTTACCAGTGGGTCAAAAGTCCACCAAGCCAGTAGAGAGCTAGAGTCTTCCTAGTTCTGGTTCCATTTGTCTTCTCTTTGATGATCACAGGTGAAAATTTTGAACAGTAGAAATAAATCTCTTAATCTGGTTTCATTAGCAATTCTTTGATTGGCTTTGTTCTTGATGAACTACATATAATATATACTGCTTAGGATTTCAATGTATGTCGTTCTAATCTTTGATCACTAATGGCTTCCATCTTCATTTAATTAGTATATTAAGGTTGCCTTACCAAACTGAGTTTCCTCTAAAACTACTTTATAAACCTGGAAGGCAAAAAAACCAAACAGAGTTTCCTCTAAGAACTATTTATTTATAAGCCACGGCCCATGTCATAGCCCAGTTTGATTTTTGGTTCCTCTTTTCAATAACGATTGTTGTAGTGAAACAACCAGCCATCATCAATGTACTGAACCTTTGGTGAGTTTGACCATGTAGCCGAATCATTGATTTTCGTAAAGTGTTATGGGTCCATCAAATAATGTGTAACTGAAACATTAACAAATAGTATAAGGAAAGAAAAGTATGCTAGAAACACATTAAAGAAAGATAAATCAACAAGAGTATAATGACATTTCATTACAAAGTCACAGCACTCGATAGGTTAAATCTGAACAACCTGTTTTGATATCTGTAATGCAGAAAGTTGACTAGCCTTTAGACTAAAAGAGGAAAACGAAAGGATAACTTTAAAGACTTTAGCATATCTTCCATTTGCTTTCTCTTAACAACTTTTCCAAACTCAAAAAGCCAATCAGCATGAAGAGACATTAGTGAGTCGTGACTTACACTTCAATATAATGCATAAAACCTAACTTATGCTCATCAAAACTTCTGTATTTTCTTTTCTTAATTCACATTTTTTCCCATCAAAATACACATAAAGAAATGACCACACTTCCTTATACTTTTTTCAGGAAAATATAAAAAAAAACTAAAAAAAAATAATTACTGTTGAAACGATAAAAAGAAAATTAATTTTAAAAAATCAAAAGGGGACCACTTCGCTGCAGGCGAAATCATCGGAGTTAGCGAAGGAGTAGTCAGGCCACGAGTCTCTCAGAAGCTTCAGCAGCTTCTGCGCCTTCCTCTTAGCCCTCTCCGTACATTCACTCTGCACCATCAGCAACAGCTGCACCACAACTCCCGCCGCCGCCGCCTCGTCTCTCCACCTCTCCTCCGCCGTGCAAAGCGCCAACAACGCCCCCGCCGCGTACTCCGTCGCGCGATCCGAAACCCTCAGAATCGTCTTCACGAGAACCGGCACCGTCAGAGCGTGCTCGCCGAACGCCGCGCATCCCTCCGGAGACCGGCAGAGAATTTCCACCGTCGCCAATGCCCTCTCCGTGTCGCACCTGTCTAGCCCCGCCGCGAGCCGGTCGATCAGAATCTCCGGCGCGCCGGCGGAGACCGCGACGCCGCGAGCCGTTTTCGAGAGGCAGAGCGCGAACAAGGTTTTGATCCCGATCTTGACAGCTCGTCGCGGGTGCGGCGGAGACGAAGACGCCGCGTCGCGTAGGAGATCGAGAACTCCTTCGAAAACTGATTCGGAGTTCGAAACCGTTTCTTTCGATCCCGTAACCGCCATCTCGATCAGCGCCGCGGCGTTGACACGTGTCTCCACAGAGGAATCGAACAGTAACCGGGTTAAAAACTCGACCCGACCCGGATCCGAAGCGATGGAAAGGCACTGGTCATGCTCCGTCATCGGGAACATAACGAGAAGAGCGAGCGACTCGGAGACCAGCTCCGACGACGTCGTAGAATCGTTGTCGAACAGAATCCTAATCAGAATCTCTTTCGCGTTATGAGCCGCGATCAAAACGCGGTTCTTCTCGGAGTCCCGCGCGAAGCCGCGCAGACGACGGAGAGCGGCGGCGCGTGAGCGAGCTGAGACGTGAGCTCCCGACGTGGCCGAGGCTTGGCTGAGGAGAGCACGGACGGAGGTGGGGTCGGCTGGCTGTTTGGGAGTGGGGATACGCTCGACGCCGTTGGAGCGGTTAGCGACGCACCATTCTTGGATGAGGCGGCGGAGAGTGTGGTTCGGGATGAGTGTGAAGTCGGTCAGAGGAGCGCGTGTGACTGGACACGTGGTGTTGTTACCGGTTGTGACCCATGACTCGATGCTGGATCGGTCGTAGGTTTGACCGGTGCAGACGGTGACTGGGTCACGCATCAGCTCTAGTGAGATTGGACACCTGAAATGGTACGGTATCTGGATTCCGATATCCAACGGCTCTAAACTTCTCGGCATTTAAGCGTTTAGAGAGAAAGCTGCAAAGAAGAAGAAAGTTTAAGATTGTCGTGAGAGTCTGAGGAAGAAGAAGAAGTAAACCTTATCTGGCTGTGAGCTGAGCCCACACGTGTGCCATTTATAACGTCGTAAAAAAACTGCTGGAATTTTTATAATTAAATATGTTTAAATTTTTAATTAAACATCATTAAGAAAAAGATGCCATCTACGTAATATATATCCCAAGGGGGAAAAGTGGCATCTTAGAAGTGAAGCTTAAGGTTTATGTGAATGATATACAATTATGTATTATGATTATCTTACAGAGTGTTTTTGTGTATTTATTATACGTCCAGTAAATTATAGTACCATAGAAAAAAAAGTTAATGTATTGTAAGAGATATAATGGTTGATTTCAATTAAATTAAAACTTGGATGACCGTAAAAACATATTCACTTTCATTATTTGAGAAGTTGAAATGCATTTCATTATGTATTTGTTTTGCATAATTCCTTTTGAAGATATCTATAACCATTGTATATGCTTTTATCTATAAATTAATCATTATTTTCTTGTTATTATAAAAAACTTTCATGAGATATAGTTATTGTGGAAGTATTCTAATCGTTGAAAACTTTTTTTTTTGGCAAAAATACAGTAGGACCTCTATAAATTAAAAATGTTGAGACTTGGAAATTTTATTAATTTATAGAGATATTAATTTACAAAAAAAATCTTTTTTAGTTTTTTTCCTTTTTTAATATTTTTATTTAATAAAATAAAAATATATATTTGATTTTATCGTATATACATTTATAAAATGTTGGAAATTTGAATTTTATTTTTTATTATATTACTTGATTTATATTTTTATATTTCATATGACTTATATATGGTTTTTGGATATAATTTTACTAAATATTATCAAAATATATTGAAATGTTAAGAAAAAAATAGAGGTATTTCTATTGTGAATATAAAACCGACAATATAATGTTTAGTTTGTATTTATGAAAAAATTATATATAGATATGTTATTAATTTATGATTTTAATGGGACCATATATTTACATATAATTTTCTAAAAAATTATTATCTTATTATTTTATCGATTTATGTCATATTTTGAACCGGTCTAATTCGAAACCGGAAATTTTTTATTAATTTATCGAGTATTAATTTATGGAGGTTCTGTTGTAATTAGGGGTAGACACAAATCAGATATCCGGGTTTTTGGAGGTATTCGTGATCCGATCCATTTTTCTGAATATTAATTATCTGATCCAATTTGATTTGTAGTTATTCGGTGTTCCGGTGTTCCGGATATTCGGAAAGTTTTAGATTATTTACTGGATATTTGATTCGATCCGTAAAAAAAATAAAAAATAGTATAAAATATTATTTACTTTTTAAAATTCTAATAACTAATTTAATAAATTTTGTAAATAAAAATGCTGTAAAACTTATATAAAATATAATATTTATATAACTTATATATATAATTATGTAAATATATGTATATATATGCATATAACGGATCAAATCGGATATAATATTCGTTTCTAAAAATATTAATATTTGTTATTTGCTTTGCTTCTTACTGATGCCGAATTTTAGTATTTGCTTTGTTTTGTCGAATTACGGATATCCGGATATTTCAGTTCGAAGAGAAACGGATACAAATCTAATCAAAATTTATGGATATTTTGCCCCTGTATCAGAGTTAAATTGATGTTACAAAGTTAATATATAGAACTTTCAAAAAACAAATTATTACGTATATGGATGGATATGTGCACCATATAGCGAAACAATATATTAAACAAAGTGAATTTGATGATGCTTTTCGTAAAATAGCCTTATTTGAACTCTATTATTTTCCTTCGTGAGATCTTTCTGTACTGCGAATTATGTGAATTGGTCAACTTTTTGCATGAACCTATAATTTTTACACTGCATAAGAAACCAATTCTTTCAACAATAGTTCTGAAATGCTGAATTTATGATACGTAGAATTTTTTTTAGTCATAGTTCAAAAAAAAAATTATACGTATCAAATTCATTTTCAGCAGTTTGATTTTATTTTTCCCATTTTGGCTTTAAAAGAGATCATAGCTCCATGTAAAACAATAAAAAGAGAATCCAGATGCATTGAAATATAGTTTTTTTTGTAAACTACATTGAAATATTGTTTTCTTTTCTTTTCTCACATAACAAACATGTTGCTGGGAAATTTCAGTTAACTGCATGGATGGATAGATAGCGATTAAACAATATAATAGTAACATCTAATCGTAAATATCTGTTAGTTATACGAGCTTAACGTTTGTGCATCTAGAATTCTCAATAATGAATAATCATGACATAACAAACTTTTTTCAGTCGAAAGCTTCAAGTTTCGATCGCTTTTAATCACTACAGACAACCACCAAAACACTGATGTGTGTATTAAAAAATCAGATCTCGAATTATAATTTGGTCAAACTAAATCAGTGAATTTGCTAACGACTAGGAACGAAGAAGGTCCCAGAGAAGACAACGTCCACTTACTTGTGTTAACATCAAGGACCCGTGATAATAATCACACCACCCAGCCATAATAATACAACCAAATCTAAAAGCCTTGACTGTTTTTTCTTTTACGGCAAAAACTTTGACTCGTTTCTGATTCACGTATTCTAATATAACCCCACTTTTATTTTTATTTCTATCATATCAATGCCTTCATTTTTATTTTATTTTCTCAGCAACAACTTTCACTAATCTTAATCACAATACAACCTAGACTTTTCATCTCAATTAAGTGATTTAACCTAAATTTCTGATAGCCCAGAGTCATTTTGAGGTAAATCTTGAATTTCTTTCGTTTTTGTCCAACTACTTTTCCATTTCCTCAACAACAGAATTTCTCAAGAAAGAGAAGTTAAAAAGAATAATTTAACTGACATAAAACAAAATAATGTTCAAAACATCTAACAAATTTCAAAGGCAAAGAGGAATACTCTTGTTTTTTTTCCCTTACTTACCTCAGTTTGTTCATTGGTGTGTTTGTTTTTTGGTAAAATGATAAATATCATACAAGTTTTCAAATTTGCAACAGAAATTACAAAGAAATTAGAAGCGGAGTGAAGGATGCTGAACCAAGCGAACCGAAGGATCAATAAGGAGTTGGTTGCGGCGAGAGATACCGAGAGATAAGCGCTTTCAAACCTAGAAATTAACTATGGCTCTTGCAGCTTTCAACAACTCTACCCGACACAGACAGACCCGAAGAATCAAAACACGGAACGAATCCTAATATTTTTACTTCGAAGTCTTAGTAACACATAATTCTACAAAACTAGAGACGAAAATCGTCATAGAATATTAGCTATTCTCTAGTCTCCAGCTCATCTAAGTCAAAAACTAGTTACTGCTAGTTAGGAATTTTAATCTCATCTCCTTTATCATTGATCGATAAGTCAATGCCTAGCTATATTAGTTGAGACTCGAAAGTCGAAACCATAGATCGATTTGATATGGCGCTTTAGTATGTAGACTTCACTCAATTATTTACAAACATTCAAAGTAGTGAAATTTTAGATATGTTTTATGTGTTGGCGTTAAGTAGGATAGAAACTTCAAAGATAATTTTATTGAGACTTTTGTAAGATTTGATATGGCGCTTTAGTATGTAGACTTCACTCAATTATTTACAAACATTCAAAGTAGTGAAATTTAAGATATGTTTTATGTGTTGGCGTTAAGTAGGATAGAAACTTCAACGATAACTTTATTGAGACTTTTGTAAAAGTTGCCTTCAAAATTACTGCTATCAATTCAAAATAAACTAGCTAACATAATCACATTTTAAAACCAAGTTTTGTTTCTCAGTGGGGATTTTGTTTGTCTAAAAAAATTATCCAATGAAGACAAATATTACACGACAAATACATTGACATCCAAATAAAAACTCGTGAGGTGGACTTGGACCTTAATATTTCTGATCAAATTCTTCTGATTATAATTTATTGATAATTTATTTATAAATTTTACTTTAGTTTATGTGCAGACAAGAAAGTGATGAACAACAAAGGGGCAGAATCTTCCGGTCTGTCATTGAATTGTTCTCATGGGAACAACTAAGACGCTTTTATGTATTTTTGTTTTTGTTACTTTCTGTTGAATGCTTTGGCAGTCATATGCACTGTATCCTCTCCTGGTGAAACAAAGAATCTCTTACTGCAAAAGAGAATTTAAATTTAGCAATTAATTTAAATATATACAAACCTTTAAATATATATATATATAAACCTGTTTACTCTTGTCTAAATTCTAAATATTGTTTTGGTACAAATAATATTGTTCGAAATCATCATATTCTGATATTGTTTAAAACGTTTCTAATTGTGTGTATTTTGAAATTATAATTGAGATATCGAAATAGTCGGCTTATATACGTATATTTATATTAAAACATATATTGTGGTTAAGATCTCTATGGCTAGAGCCAGTATGTTCCTTATGATTTAGAGGATTTAAAATCTATGCCAAACTTTGCACAAAAAGAAAAAATCTTTGCCAAACAAAAAAAAACTATTTGATTTAACTACAGCGGATGACTATAATACCTATTACCTTTTAATTCTTATAATAAAAAACAAACTAGAATCATGTGCACATGTTTTAACGTATTTAGTGAGGTGAATGTAGATGTATCTATGAATATAACATTAATGATTGATGACAAATTAAAGGCAATTAGAGATGACAAATTAAAGGCAATTAGAGGAAAACAATTGACAAGTAAAAGAAAACAATGAAGATGCGGCAGTGTACTAGTGTTTGATCTGATACGACGTGTTTGCCATAAAACTTGATACCAAAACTCGGAAACTGTATTATTAAATCGTAGCTCATCCAAAACCGACGTATAAATAGATCTCAGAATAATTGACACGGTCTCTCATGCATGTGGTAATGGAGCAAGTCAAAGGTCAAAGAACGAAGACAGGAGTGTTCCTAAGCTGGTCCAGCTTCGTCCTCTGCTACCTAAGCTGGTCCAGCTTCGTCTTCTCCTCCCTAGCTTGTTTTCCACCTATTTATGATATAATAAGTTTGTCTTTTAGCCCTTGGTACCTATATCTAGCTAGTAGTAAGTTCACACACACACACACGTAGATGTACTAGTGTTATGAGAATCAATTAGGTAATGAATGCATGATACATAAAATACTATACCTCCAATGGAAGTCATGGACTAATGGAATATTTGTTCAATTGCTCGACACGTATCATCCATCATTTCACAGTGAAGAAACTAGTGCAACCACAATCAATATATTTCACTTTTTAATTTCACGGCTTGAGTTTATTCACAAACTCTTGATACATAGACACTTATTAGAACACAGAAAAAAAGACACTTCGAACCCATTCATTGTTTTAGATCTCTTAAGAATAAATTATATTAGTAATATTTAAATATAACTAGATTTTATAATTAAATTTTAAATAATTAAAAAGTCAACCAATCACAAAATCACATTTGGAGAAAAGGATACTAGTAAAAGTTTTCTAATATCTCATATGAAAAATATATATTTTTATTTCATTCCTCTATTTCTATTTTTTAAATATACATTTTTATTTCTTTCCTCTATTTCTATTTTTTAAATATACATTTCAAACACTGAAGATGAAAATAAATTAACTTAGTGTGTTGTAATAATCTCCATTCAAAAATAGTATATACCTAAGAACAACCACAACGGGCGAAACTTCAAATACGAGTTCTAAAAATATTAAAATGCTGAATGTAGCCTAATTACATAACTACTAGATGATAATCCGCGCCATACGCGGGGTGAGTTTTTTAAAATATGTTGTATTGAAATATTACAATTAGAATGCATCTTGTTATCAAGATTTTTTTTACATTTGATTTGGGGTGGACATTCGGATACCATTTGGTTCAGTTTAGTTTGGTTCGGTTCAGTTATATTTCGATTTTTTGTGAGTTCGATCCGGTTCGGATCTGCGGGTTCGGTTTAGATTTGGACTCAGATAACTCATTTTATTTTTTAAAAAAATAAAATTCGTATATACTTTAAATTTCTCAAAATATAAAAATAAAAAAATTATTTATAACATATAAATGTGTATAATGCAAGCTAAAATACTTAAACTTAACATAAAATTCGGTTAGCTTCAATATTCGGATAAGAAATCAATAGAAATTTGAAGTATTGTTATTTTGAATATCATTTAACTATTTTAATCATGTATTTTTAACTATTTGTAAATATTTTCAAGTATTTTGGACAACTTAATAACATTTTATATATTTTTAATATTCTTTTAGATATTAAATTCTAAAAAAAATATATATTTAAGTATATAAATCTGGTTTCGATATATTCGATATCCAAAATATTTCGTTTCGGATCATGTTCTATTCTAAAAAATATCATCTTAATAACATCTTACAATTTTTGGTAATTTATAGACGTTTTAAAAAATTCAAAATATAACATATATGAAAAATCTATTTTTTAAAATATGTTTAAGTGATTTTTTATAATATTAATTAAAATAAAATGTAGAGGATACAAATTTTTTATCAAATATTTTTGATTTGTAATCATTAATTATCATATATACGTTAATCATATTAGGTAATTTCGTAGCTTTTATTTAAGGAAATAAACTTACGTAACTTTTATTTAAGGAAAGAATTTAAGACTATTAATTAATATGATAATTAGTTTAATAAAAAGTATAATATATATTTATATGGACCAACATATTTTTCTAAGGATTTCTGAGAATCATCCTAGTGATGACACGTGGCTACAAAACATGTTGTAATGTTCCAGGATTAATATATAGGGGATTTTTTTTCCTTTTTCATTTAAAAACCGAACCAATATAAATAAGACATTTGGTTAATGAGTTTCTCATTTAATAACCGTATCTGAGTGTCTCACTCCTTTTTATCACTTTTCTTTATTTTTTAACTAGTGGTTTTCCGGCGCTACGCGCCGGGTCTGTATGTTTTATTCTTACATCAATTTATAATTTATTATATGATTTTAGTAAAGAGAATATGTTAAAAATATGAAAATGAAAATATGTTAAATGAAAATGATATTTTTCTAATATTTTTGATAGTGGTTAACGAACGTAGTATATTACTTTGTTTGAAATTGTTTAGTTCAAATAGAAATAACATAAGTGGTTGATACTAATTGATTTAATAAAAATAGAATAAAAAGCTGATAGTCGTAACAAAGTTAATTTAGTTAGAAATAAAGCAAAGTTGATATTTTATTTAGAGAACATACTTATATTATTAATTATTAGAATACTTATGAACTATTAAACTTGTACTAATATATGTACTTCAAAGAATAGAAAGATAGAATAAGTTTTATATTTTATAAATTTTATAAAAAAAATAAGGGTGAAGTATCAATTTTTGGTAAACTAATTGATGAGTATTAATATATACTTTTCAGATTACCACGTTTATTTTTTCAATATGGAGGTGCGAGTTGTATGTGTTAGTTTAGTTTGAAGGCCTCTAAAAAATATGTATTTTAAAATAAGAAACATAAATTTATTTTCTATATTAGTTTTGTTATAATGGAAAATTATGTCCGTCTGTTAACAAATTCTTGTTTGTCTACCCTTATTTGCAAATATCAACAAATCTTGATAAATTTAAATATATTTTTTTAGCTAAAAATATAAATGTTTGGTAAACTCCTTTATTTAATGGATAAATTCTATTTTAACCGGAGTGAAACATTTCACCAAATCTTTTTATCTTTCCATCAAGCAACAACATATCAACTCCAACAGCTTGCCTTTTTCTTAACATTTCAGGCTTGCCAAAATTGTTGTATCCTAGTCTTAACAACATCTCTATACCGACTTGTCTTTAACTCTGAACAATGAAACTGGGACTTCGACATGATCTGAAATGGAAAAAGTAAAGGGATTTCCACCCGAGCTCTCACACCTTCTATACATAGGCAATGAAGCTGAGAAAGCATGAATTAAATAAGTATTCAATATGAGAGAGTGGGATGAGTGGGATTTCTGGATTCATGAACGGTTACGTCGATTGTGTTAAAGAAGGAGAATCGTAGAGGTCCTATTCTCCATCGTCAACATCAAATTCGAAGAAACCCTATGAAGCAATGTTTTGAAATTTGATTCGGATACTGAACCAGACGATTTACCGGGTCGTTGGGTCAAATGATCAACCGCTGATTAATATGAATTAAATTTATTATATAATAATATATTAGGAATGAAAATAAATATATAAAAACTAAAGTTAATATTTTAAAATGTTTTTTAAACATCAAAATAATAGTTTTATAAAATACTACAATTCCATCAAATATTTTTTCTTTGGTTCTTAAATTTTGGATTTTTTACAAAACCTAAATCCAATTAATATGAATTAAATTTTGCTGTCGAAAAAAAAAACGATTTACATTGGGTCACCAAATCTACCGGTTCAACCGCGGATCCGGATCGGATTCAAAATACTGTTGTAAACTCATGGACATTTATGAAAGAAAGTTTAAAAATTCAATGTCTTTCACAATTAACACCAATTAAAACCTATTAAATATAAGTTGAGAAAATATTTTAATGGTTAAAAAGAAAATGCCACATGGCATTTTTTCCCCCCAAGGAGATAAAAAAACCTGCTTTATATATAAAGATTGTGAAATCCTGTCTAAATCTCCTCTGAGGTGCTCTAAAACGCATAACTTTTTCTAAAGTCACCACTATATACTGACTATGCAATATATGGCTGGTTCTATATGGTGTGAAAATCTGAACGAGTTGACAAAAAAAAAAGTGAAAATCTGAACGACGTCGTCCTTCAGTGGAGAGGAAGTGAGGTACACGCGTCTCCCCGACCCACACGGCCCTACTGTCTCCGGTCAACCCTGCACTGTCGTTGTGGCAAGTGCTTCTCTATCCTCTCATCACACGTGCTTCCCAGCTCATTCACTCTCTGTCTATATGTTTTTGTGTTATAACAAGGGTGAATTGGCGAAATAGCTAAGTTTGGAATGTTAATTAAGTGGATGACTATGATTTTGACAGTATTAAGTAACTATCATTTGTGCACCATTTTGTCCGGTTTTAGCCCTTTCTCTTACCGGTGGAAGGAAAAAAGCAAATCACAGGGAAAAAAGTGAGGCCAAGTCTAAAGGAAGAAAGAAAGCCACATCACATTAGTTAAATATGACTAATAATAAGGCCACATCACACACATACAAACCACATCACCCAAATTAAATGAGACCACATCACACACATACAGACCACTAAGGGAAGAAAGGAAGCCACATCGCCTTGGTTAAATATGGCTAATAATAAGACTATATTACACACGTACAAAACACATACAATTTACTGGAAATATTAACCCACATCCGAGATAATAATACTAAACCCTAACGTAGAAATGTCAACCCACATCTAAGATATAAACAGTTTCTCCCGTTTCCAAATAATAACATTCACCAAATTTATAATACTATACTACATGGTGGATATAGTATAGTACTTTTATGGTGGATATAGTATACTACATGGTTTGAAATTTCTACGAAACCATAAACATTTGCCCTTAAATACTAAACCATAAACATTGAACCCTAAATTCAAATATAAACCCTAAACCCAAATAAAGAAAGTATTTCATATCACCGAAATAGTATATAGCTATAACCCAACACACATCACTAAATGCTAAACCCAAACCCAACTTTTGAATACTAAACCCTAAACAACTATCACTAAACATAAACCCCAACCCCCTCCTTCCAAATACTATACCCAAACCTCTATTAGTAAATTTAAATCCTAGGCATGAACCTAAAAACCCAAATACAATCTATAATTAGGCACATTTATTTGGTTAGTAGGTTGCATATTTTCTATTCCATACAATTTAAGTAGTATAGTAAACGAATGTTCCAAATAATCAAATTTGTCCAACAATCGAAAGCATGAATTTCATATTACAATCAATTACACAAAATGACAAAGAAGAGAACTATCAAATTTAAAAATATGACAGATTATTAGGTTTTAAGGAATAATATAGAAATCTATCTCAAATAGTATGGTAACCTTAAATAAATAGCTACACTAAAAGAATATATACTATACTATTTCTTTCCTCGAATATAGTATAGACGACGAGTTCATCTTCTACAATTCTTCTTTTTTTCAAACATGCTGATAAAACTTCACTTTGTTCACCGTCGTTGTTTTTCACCACCATACAGAGATCATCTTCATCTCCTCTCTTTTTCTTCTGACACAAGGACGCTTTTACCGGTTCTCCGTCGTTATTCTTCACCATTGAATCACTAAAACAAACAAAACATAGTATGAAAACAAAACCAAAAACAAAAACAGAGTACTAAAATAAAAACAGAGGATTAAGGCAAAAACTTAATTGTAAGAATCAATGATTTAAGAGAAAGAGGTAAATAAATGAAAGAGTTGTATTGTTTGCTCACCGTAACCTTTCGCCGTGTAACCTTTCGCCGTAAACATAATGGAGTTCGTCGGAAGTTAGCATTGAACAAAATTGATTAATCTTCTCAATAATTACTAATAAAAAGTGTGACTAACAAAGGAACACACGTGTGATCATAAAAAATATGACTCACAAAAGAACACATGTGTGATTACAAAGTGTGAACAAAAAAAGAGACACAAAAACTTTGCCACATTAATTATTAATATAATTTTGTTTTCTTTGTTTGCAGGTTTCTCAGGTTATTCACGAGGACAATATGGCTATTATTTATAAAAGAGAAGCAATGTATAGATGAGTTAGGGATTTTAGCTATTAGCTGAATTATCTTTTGTTTGATTGCTGTACAATGCAATTTCCCTTATAACAAAAGAACAATATTCGAAACAGAACTTATAATATCTCTTTCCATTATAAAATTGAATTTGATTCCCACATTCCTAACAATTACTGCCACTCTTGGATAAGTTCATAGGTTCTTTTTCGATGTGGTACGTTTTCCAGCCTATTTTTTCCCCTTTGTTTGTACTTTTATTCCTTGTGCATGCATTGCTCTCTCGCTCTGTATGATATATACACAGAAAGAAACAAGAGGATGCATGCATGCGCATGTATATAATCTATCACGTCATATACGGTTTAATAATTAGTCGAATATCACGGAAAACAATTGGTTAATCGCTTTTTTCACCGAATAATACCATCTACATGTGATGTAAATCATATATAATATATAATACATATCAACAGTATAGAATAGGGTACCGCTAGTTGACAAAAAAAAAAGAATAGGGTACCGCTGAATATAATATACCATGCTTTGGTCGTCCAAAGGCAAAGGAACGATTTGTCAAAATAAATCTCGCTGCTAACTCTTTAAAATCTATTTATACGTCAATATATATACTTCGAGATGGATTAGCCAATAAACTTGAATTCTTCCATAGTCGACGAGGAATTTGCGTTAAAACTTGATGTCCGGTTGATGAAAGTACTAAAACTAATGGTGTATTCGACTTACAATTAAAAACACTAGTACGTATATGTAGATAAGAAACAACCAAACATACAAGAAACCGAAGCAATGAATACCCCTTATAGCCAAGAGGGCTGATCCTAGACGAAGTTCATTGAAAAGGATTTATCCTAGACAAAGCTTAATGAAGCATTCATCTTGACTTCCAAATCAAAAAAGCTAATATACATAAATCGTATGGTCTTTAGATTGTAAATGAATATTTAGAATTGCTTAAGAATTTATAGCCCAATAAATCTGAAGGACATGGCTCTAGTACATATACGATCATCATTAAAAGTCAGAACTTATAGAATCAAGGGAAGTGTTGACAGAAAAAGAAAAAAGAATCAAGGGAAGTATAAGAAAGAAGTATTGGCCCAGTATAGATAAAGGAGCCAATCATAGTGGGTGATTGGTTCAGCTTTATCTTCCTACTTTAGCTTTATTTATTTTTAAAGCACTAAACTTTACCAATCATGTTGTAGTTTTATTTTTGTTAGTCAAAGCCTACAACAAATTACTATTAATTTTTACCAATCATGCTTTAGATTTATTTTTAAAGCTACAGCAAAAAATCTAAAGCAAAATTTTTTTTTATGATTTTTAGGCAAAAAACCTACATCCTTGTTTTATAGGCTGTAGAAACATTAAAATGATAAAAACTATTTATGATATCAAATAAATTAGATAATCATAATAAAAACATTTATAAATATTTTACTTTAATTCTAGGTGTTTTCAAAACTTTTGAATTTTTTTAAATAACATAAAATATTATTTCTATATCATATTTTAAATAACAATAAACTTTGATAATTTATAAAAATCATTAATATAAATTATTTTATTTGATAAAAATAATTATTTTATATATACATCACATATTTTATTTTGAAATATCTACAACATATAACTTACAACTACAACAAATTTAACTACAGCAAAAGTCTCTGCAAAAAAATCTACAGCAACAACTTTACAGCTACAACAAACTTATCTACATCTAAACTATTACAACTAAATTTTCATAACCACAGTCGAACTAATCACCCCCATAGTCCTTGATAACCCAAACGTAAGTCACTGGGTCAGAAGTATTTATCTTGTAGTCGGGCTCATGGATTAATGTTCCTTAACGATGTTCCTTAGCAAAGCCTCTTTATGAGGGAAAATGTGAGAATCGAGGAGGAAAGAGAAGGGAAAAGCCTTTAAATAAAGTCTGGTCTTTATTTACTACTGAACAAAAAAAAAAAAAAAAAATTTGGTTAAAGGACAAAGTCCAATCCCTCTAATAATGATGCCCTAAGCTAGTATCTTAAAAGTCAAGTTCACTTCTCATGTTTAGTAGCGTTGATAATAAGAAAAAAACGTAGAAAATGACCTCTCCAATGTCTTACAAACAAGGGACCATTTTGAGATTTCAATAAATGACTCGATCACAACCGTGTGGATTTTAATTTTTATATTAAATCATTTTAGTTTATTAAATAAAATTTATCAGTAAATTAGTATAGTTTATTATTATGTATTATCTATCTCTATTATATCGTGTTTATGTGATTTATGATATCATTATTATAAAAAAATCAAATTTTGTATTTTTGTAACAATTTTTTTTGAAAACATAATTACGTAACAGTATTATTTTACATATTTTTATTTCTAAATTTGAAATATATATAAAATTTAAGAAAAAAATACATTGGAAAACACTTTATCAGTTTCTAATTACACAAAAAACACTTTTCATGGAAAACATTTTTGATGTGTGTATTGCCATGTTCGAAAACTCAGACAACTCGACCGAGTATACGGCGGATACACGCTCCGCGGCAAGCAACCGCGTCAAGTTGGTGTTATTCGGTTAAAAACCCGGTTCTCTGAAAAAACAATTTTTTTTTTACTTTTTGAGTTAGAAATGAATGTTTTGTTGATAGAATTACTATATTTCGGTTATTATATGTATATAAAACAAGAAAGACGAAGAGAAATGCGAAGAATACTTGTCGACGGCGAATTTAAAGTTGCAGGGAAAAAAATTGAGGGGAAGAAGACAGGGGTATTGTTGTCAATTCGCCAACATTAATGACAAAAAAATATAAAAAAATATCTGAACACTTATGCTGTTCAAACCCAAAACCTTCCTACAAACACAGATAGACCCAAACCACTGGACCGCTCTATGATTTCTCTTTTGATTCTGCAGAATAAATAAATATCTATATATATTTATTAAAACAACAAAAACTAATCCCTGATTAATCCACGATTAATCTCCGATTTTTATGCTACTCGCTAGGCGTTAGTCGACCGCCCGACTCACGCCTACCGCAATTTCGAACATGGGTGTATTGTCATTTTTATCATTTAACTAAATCAATAATCTTTGTCTTTCATTCTTTTTGTCATCGTATTCTTTATCATTTTTTTTCTCCTATACGAAAGAGAGAAAGATCATACAATACACAGAAATCAAAATTAATTAATTTTGGATGCCCACTTTGATAGATCTCTGTTACCAAAATTTATTAGTCCAAACCCTAAAGCTTCCTTTCCTAACTTTAATATTGGAGAAACTTGATCTTCCATGTTTCTGCTTCCTCTACCTCTTTCTTCTCCTCCTCTGGTTTCTCACACAAAATAAAGTTCATCGCTCCCAATGATCCAATTGTTTTCCATGGACTCAGAGCTGCACATACAAACGAACCCAGAAATAAATAACCAAACTTCGTAACACAAAATCGATTTGATTGATTTCATAACTTAACGATAACATTTAAAAGCAGAGTGTCGATTGTTTCCTTCATGAACCACTAACCGGATCGGACCGGCGCTATTGAGAAACACACGCTGACTAAGATCTGGTTTCCTTTAATAATCGTCTCTCTGTTCTTATTATGCTTGTCATATATCAACATCTTTTCACGGGTGAAGCGAAAGCAGCTCCAATGTACAATAGAGAAGATATGCTTTGGAGGCCGTGGTGGAGGTGGCCGTGGATATCGAAGTGGAGGGTGTGGTGGTTATGGATATGAAAAGAAGTAATAAGATATAAACGAGTTTATCAATATTGTTATTAATGAAATTTATTTTAAAATAATAGGAAAACATATTATATTGTATGATATAAAATCTAGTATTATTATTATTTTAAAATCTAGTCATAGAAGTTTATCAAAGTTTTATTTCGACGTTTAAAAGTTAACTAAAAATCTAAAGGTTAAACAAGATATACAAGAGAAACTCGTTGAATCAACCTCTTAATTATCCACTGTATTTAATCATTTTGAATATAAAAACAAATGACACGTCATAGCTATTAGGCCCAATACGAATGAACCCATGTATCCCCCTCTCGCTTCCCACTTCTCTCTCGAAGACAAAAGTTTCCCTATAAATACACTTCGACGCAAAAGTTCTCACAAATCTCATTGAAACGTATCAAAAATAAAACATGTCTACTGCAATTAGATTTACTCTCGTGATCCTCTCGGTGTTACTACTATCCTCGTACCTCGGCGGCGTCACGGCGAAATTTATTGAGCAGAACCTAGATGAACGAAATATATTGGAGCGGTGGCTTGTGGAGAATCACAAGAACTATAATGGTCTAATGGACACGGATCAACAGTTTCAGATCTTCATGGACAACGTGAGGTTCGCGCAAGAGCACAACTCGGTCCCTAATCAGAGTTACGAACTCGGGTTGTCCCAGTTCGCCGATCTGACCAACGAAGAGTTTCGAGCGATGTACTTGAGGAAGAAGATGAAGAGGACTGGGGTTTCGGTTAAGGCAGAGAGGTATCTTATTATGAAATAGTATATTTCCATATTACTAGAAGGATAATTATGTTAATGTTCGGATATATCCATATGTGTTTTAGGATATTTTCCAAATCTTTCTAGGTTTTACGTCGGTTGTCTTGACTATATATTTGATTTAACCTTGGTCGATATTCAATAACAAGAACATTCAAGTCTTCCGGTTCTTAGTTTACAGTTTATGTCAAAACTGAACAACTTCCTCATGGCTAAGATGAAGCAGAGTTAGTTAAAGAATAAGCCCGTGCATCTATGTTCGAGATGATTAACCAAAAAACTTGGACTTCCATAGTTGACAAGGTATTTGCGATAAAGCCTTATGTTTTTCGGATATGTCGGGTTGATAGAAGTACTAAAATTAATGGTGTATTCGACATACAATAAAACTCTAGTAACATATATCTATAAAACAAACAAACACACAAGAAACCGCAGCAATGGATGCCTCATGGCCATAGCTGATCCTAGACAAAGTTTAATGAAAGGGATTGATGCTAGTAGCATCATGCTAGACAAAGCTTAATGAAGCATTCATCTTTTTTAAAAAGCATTCATCTTGACTTCCAAATATTATACATAAATTGTATGGTTTTGAAATTGTAGAAGAAATAGTAAAAATTGTTTACGAATATTTATAGGCCAATAAATCTGAAGGACATGGCTCTAGAATCTATACCGCTATACGATCATCATTTTAGTTAGAACTTATAGAATCAAAAGGAAGTATAAGAACAAAAAAAAAAGAGGAAGTATAAGAAAGAAGTATTGGCCCAGTATAGATAAAAGGAGCCAATCATAGTCCATGATAACCCAACGTAAGTCATTGGGTCAAATCTATTTTTTTCTTGCAATTGAGCCAGAGATTATGCTAATATTCTAAAAGCCACATTCACTTCTCTCTCATGAGTAGCGTTGATGATAAAACGTCAAAAGATAGTAAATGATATTTGATTCTTTTCAATGTCTTATAAACAAGGGATCATTTTCAGACTTCAATAAATGATTTAAAAGTCTAGTTTGATTAACATTACTACATTTTCAATGATTATTTTTTCTTGCAACGACTATTACATAAGAGGAATCATGTTTATCTTAGCTAGGTTGAAAATTAATGAAATATGTATACTAGTTAAAATAAATTGTTTTTCTTTATTTTTTGAGAAAGGGCTTTAGTTAAAATAAAATTGTTGCACGTTGTCCGGCCATTTTTTCACGTTGCGTATGTTCTTATCTAACCAACCTTCGCTCTTCTTTACTTGTACAACATCAACAAACAAGAACGGTTCAACCTTATGACAATTACATTTTCTGCGAGACAAAAAAAATGTTTATAACTACTGTGGCTATTTAAACAAAAGACATAATAAGTTAATAACATAAGAAAAGCCAATGCTTTTGTGTTTGACTTCTTGAAAGATTAAAATGATCCACGTTGTTCTAAATGGCCCTTGATACAAGTATATAATACTCTCTCCGTTTCTAAAAAATCCACCTTTTGGAAAAAACCTTTAATTCAAAAAATACATTTTTTGTGTTTTCAATATATTGATTAATGATAAATTCTGCATTTCAAAAATATAATTGCATTTATTAAAAATTTATTGGTTAAAATTTATAGAAAATAGTTCATTAAGAAAAATAATGCATTAGTAACTACAATTTTATATTTTTTTTAATAATTGTGAAAAACTTGAAATATACATCTTTTAGAAACAAAGAGAGTATTGAACTAGGAAAAAACATTTTTTCAAAAAGAAAAAAACTAGGGAAAAACCTTAATGTAGAGATATTGTAGACTTATGAATTGTATTTTAAAATATTTTTTCATACTAGATGTGTTATCCTATTTTATAATTTTGTAACCCTTGGCGTGTACCATATGGGTCACCACTATTCACTAGGAAGAGTAGGCATGGGCGTTCGGGTATCCGTTGGCGTTTGGATCGGGTTTTTCAGATTTTCGGGTTTTCGGGTTTACGCCTCTAAATCCCATACTAAAATTTTATTAGTATGGGTCGGGTTCGGATAATAATAATTCGGGGTTCGGTTCAAAATTGTATTGCTTCCTAAAATCATAAAGTAACCATATATTATTCGGATTCAGGTTACATCGGTTCGGTTCGGATATAACCAAAGTAAAAAACAAAAACTTAAAGAAAAACATAAAGAAAAACATCTAAATTAAATAAAAATTAATCTCTCACACATAAATTTGATGTAATAATAATAAAATGTTAGATCAAGCATGAAAACAAACATCATTTGTAAACAATATGTATTACTTTATAGAGAGTAGACTTGTTATTTCAATGAACAAATTATAAAGTATCTATTTATAAGTACTGAAAGCAATTATAAATTTTTTGATATTTATTACTATATATCATATTATCATAAATATTGAATTCAATAATTGAAATACTTATATATATATATATATATATATATATATATATATTTCAAATATTTATATTAATTATTATTTTCGGATTTTTCGGGTTATCCGTTCGGGTTCGGTTAATAACACTTCGGGTTTGGATATTTTTTATACCACCCTACAAAATTCGTTCGGATATTTTTATATTTTGGGTCGGATAATGGATCGGATTTTTCGGTTCGGGTTCAGTTCGGATTTCGGGTTCCGAATTTTATGCCTAGGCGGCTAGGCCTAAGGAAGAGTCTTAAAGAAACTACCAGGTTAGATTTGAAATATTAAAAGGAGGATTGGCCGCATATCTCAATAGTAGCCACATGTGCTCTTTCTTGCACATTGTATATGAAGATCTGGTTCGCTTCTCACTTCTCTCTCGAAGTCAAAACTTTCCTTCCCTATTGAAACATAACTAAAAAAAAAAAACACAATGTCTATTCAAATCTCATTTACAATCCTATCTCTCGCGATCCTCTCGGTCTTACTAGCTTCCTGCGGCGTCACGGCGAAGGTGGTTGATCAGAACCTAGCGGAATGGAAGATGTTCGAGCGGTGGCTTGTGGAGAACCACAAGAACTACAACGGTCTAGGAGATGAGAAGGATAAGCGGTTCCAGATCTTCATGGACAACGCGAGGTTCGTGCAAGAGCACAACTCTGCCCCGAACCAGAGCTACCAACTCGGGTTGACCCGGTTCGCTGATCTGACCAACGAAGAGTTTCGAGCCGTTTACTTGAGGAAGAAGATGGAGAGGAGGACTAGGGTTCCGGTGGAGTCAGAGAGGTATCTACACAAGGTTGGAGATAGCTTGCCTGATGAAGTTGACTGGAGAGCCAAAGGTGCCGTTGTTCCCGTCAGAGATCAAGGAGAATGTGGTATGATATGAGAATGTGGTCCGGACCGGATCTGGAATTTTGGTAGAGTTAGACAACCAATTGGGTTCATTCAGATTTAGAATTTTCGAATTTATAAATTTTACCCCCGTTCAGATATTATAAAAGTTCAGCTTGGGTTATAAATATTATTTTAAGAATTCAATAAAAAGGGATTTTTTTTAATAATTGTGAAGTTTTTCCTATGTACATAATAATCTCAAAAAAAAAATTGGGAACTAAAACCAATAGAGCATGTGGTAGTTGCGTTTAACGTTTCGGGCTGATAGTGAAAATAATGATTTATTTATTGGCAAATAAATAGGAAGTAGTTGGGCGTTTTCGACGACTGGAGCGATTGAAGGAATGCACCAGATCAAGACAGGGGAGTTAGTACCTCTGTCGGCGCAAGAACTTATTGATTGTGACAAAAATTACAATGAGGGATGTGGTGGTGGTCTCATGGACGCGGCTTTTATCTTCATTATTGACAATGGTGGTCTTGACACAGAGGAAGATTACCCTTACACGGCCACTGATACTAACAGATGCAATTCCGACAAGGTACAAAAACCGTTAAATCATGTTTTATTATTTTTTATTTTTGTGAATGAAGGTCCGTATATTCCTTAGGGTGAAGCAATTAGTGGCTCATGGGTTATGCTCTATTTTGTTCATGCAGAAGAACACTCACGTTGTTACAATCGATGGTTATGAGGATGTTCCTTGGAACGACGAGAAGTCTTTGAAGAAAGCTGTTGCTCATCAACCTGTTAGTGTTGCAATTGAAGCCGGTGGACGAGAATTCCAGCTTTACAAATCAGTAATCTACTTAAAAACAAAAATATCTTCATTTATGATTTATTTTCTTTGGCATTACCAGTTTCATTAAATGTTATGTTCGTTTCTTCAGGGTGTGTTCACAGGAGCATGCGGAACAGCGTTGGACCATGCTGCGCTAGCTGTGGGATACGGAACCTCATCAGAAGGTCAAGACTACTGGATCATCCGCGACTCAGTGGGATCGAACTGGGGAGAGAGCGGATACATTAAGCTTCAACGTAACGTCAATGATTCGGCAGGGAAATGTGGTGTGGCGATGTTGGCTTCTTACCCTACCAGATCTGTTGTTTGTGACAAGTCTTACAGTTGTCCAGACAAGTCCACTTGTTGTTGTGTCAGTGAGAACAAAGGAAAATGTGATAGCTGGGGATGTTGTCCGTTTGAGTCAGCCATTTGCTGTGAGAACGGCTCTAGCTGCTGCCCTCAGTTATACCCTGTCTGTGCGAAGGATGGTACTTGTAGAATGGTTAGTTTATTCTTCTTCTCTCTTATGGCTTAAAGAGTTTAAAACATTTTATGTTTTTGTTTGTTACTTTTGACTGATTTAATTTATGAAATTTTGGACAGAAGGCAAACAGTCCGTTAAGTGTAAAAGCTTTAACCCGAAGCCCAGCGACTGCGACCAGTAAGGCTAGTAACGTGCTTGTGAGCAGCGCTTGAGGAGAGACAAACGAATAAAGTAACTGTTTAGTGTGTTGAGCTTTGTAGTCCAAGTGTCCTAGATCAAGTCTTTTGTTTTTGGAAACTTGAAGATTGGATCATAGTTTGATTTAATATTCAAATGTTATCTTGGATTTGATTTGATTCATCTTCCTCGAGTAATAAGATTTGACAGCCTTTTAACATAAGGCTCACAAGCTTCTGTTTATTTTGATAATTAGTTAATCTGAACCTATCCGCTGCTTATGTTGTGCGAAAGATAAATGAGAACTAAAACGCTTCCCTCATGGGTCATGGCTAAGACAAAGCAGAGTTTGATAAAGAATAAACCCTTGAATCTACATGCCTTACCTTAAAATGAACGATGATACCATGATTCTAGATGTTCCTAGTCTTTGAAGAAAGCTATATTACTCATCAAAAATGTTAATTAGTGTTTTCATTGAAATGTATAGCCCAAGTCTTGAATCCTTACAACACTGGTAGTAGTCTCTAGCTACACTGTCAGTAATAAAACCTTTGATTCTTTTTTCATTTGATCTTGGTTTTCTTGAAACCGAATTTTATGTTCTATATTTACAAGAATAATATTATATTCCCTCATTTTTTAAAGATGGATTTTTGTGATGTTTTTATACACTATTTCTAAGTTCATAATTTTTAAGTATGAATTTTTTTATTATGTGAAACCAATGATAAAACAATAATTTAATCAATTTCGAGGATTAGTAATTTTTATGAAATATTTTTTTAAAAAATATTTAAGAAACGGCCAGAATATAAAATTTGTTAGTTAAATTTTTTTTCTGTTAGTTTGATGTTGAAACGGAAAAATTGATGAGAAAAAAAAATGAAAATAAAGTCGAGAGATCACGTGCCACGTTCAGTCCACCATCAAAACGAGTGATTAAATTTACTGTTGACCGCAACTCTCACGTGAATTTGATCTCCGATCCGATCCCCAATCGAATATCTGAAATCCTCGCTCGAGCCCTAGCCCCCCCGTCGAATCTCTCTACTCGTTCGTTCCACCGAGCTTTCTTCCTTTGGATCTAATTCTCGATCTATGAGGCCTTTCCCCTAGCTCTTATCCTTTCAATCTCTTCAATTTGGTTATGCCTCTGTGATTTCTTGTGATCTCATTTCGAACGCTTCACATTCGATCTCTATGGTTTTAGGGCTCTAGCATTTGCCTTTCTGCTTATTGATGAGTTTCATGTAGTGGTGATCATCGCCCATTGATCAACTCGTCAAATATGCATCTTCTTGGGAGTAGTAGGCATATTACAATGGTCTTGTTTAACGGCTTAGAACAAGGATGTGATGATATTTATAACAATCTGCCAAGTCACGTTTTTTTTTGTTGCTTCTTGTTTACATTTTAGCTTGATTTTGATGTTGAAGTTTCTATGATTGTGTTTTAATGTATTGTTTTTGAATATGATGCCTGCAGAAAAAAGGACTTGCAACATTGATAAAATTCACATTTTGGATTCGGAGTTAGAAACAAACCATGTCGTCTGATTCACCTGCTACTACTGGAACACCAGATGCTCCTCCTCCTCCTCCTCCTGCTGCTGCTGTACAAGCTGGAACAACAGATGATTCACCTAAAGGAGTAGCTTCAAAGCTATCCGCCTCTGGGATCTCAACATGGGCCAAAAGCTTGAAAGTTCCTCAGCCTTTCTCTTCCGCAAGAACTGATTCTGATGACGTCGACAACGCTGAAAAGTCCGCCTTTGCTAAATTCACTAGTGGGTTAGGGCTTCGTTTGTCTCCGAAGTCTCCTCAACCAGATGAGACCAACGAAGGAACTTCGTCTGCGGAAGCGCAAACCAGTTTTATTGGGACGATTACGAAAGGTTTGGTGGATACATCGAAGAATGCTGTCAAGGCAGTACAGGTTAAGGCTCGCCATGCTGTGTCCCAGAACAAAAGAAGATACCAGGTGCAACTCTGACTTACACAATTACTTCCTTGCTAGCTTTCTTTATTTGTCTGAAATTAAATGTTTATTTTTTTGCTCGGCTTGTGGTTCAGGAAGGAGGGTTTGATTTGGATCTGACGTACATAACAGAGAACATTATTGCAATGGGGTTTCCTGCTGGTGATATGAGTTCTGGCTTTTTTGGATATGTCGAGGTTAGTCAATTACTAAGCTTGTAATCCTTACCCCTGGATCTGCTCTATTTTTGTTTTACGTTTAAAGTGGCCAATGAATTTTTCTAAACATTCATGCAGGGTTTCTACCGCAACCATATGGAAGAAGTTATCGACTTTCTTGAAACTCAACACAAGGTACTGCTAGTTTTTTTGTTAGCAAAGCTTGGTTTGCATTTTCGATGTTCATATTTCAGTAATAGCTAATGTGTCTCTAAAGTATTTATAAGTGTGTTAGTTACTTTGGTTTCTTATGATTTCTTTCTTTTTGTAGGGAAAATACAAGGTTTACAATCTTTGTTCAGAGAGGTTGTATGATGTATCGCTATTTGAAGGGAAGGTATGTAATAGCCAATTCATATTTCTTCCTATTTTTCCTTGCATTTGACCAACGTATGATTTCCTTGCGTATTATGTGCCTTAGTCAAAATTAAGGAAACTTGTTCCATAGACCACTGCACTACGTCTAGTTACTGGAACTCGGAGTTACTTATAGAATAGTTAGATATAAACAATGGTTCTGTACAATATTGTGATAGTTTACTCATTTTTTTTAAACCTGAAATGTTGGACGTATATGTAAAAAAGCCTCCTGCATTGAAGTTGTTCAATTGTCCGTTCCAAATGCTTTCTGTTTCTAAGGCTGATAGCTGTATTCACATTATGCAGGCACAATTGTAAACTAGTTTCCCTCCTTTTGTAGTTTAGTGTCCCTAAACATCCTTTTTCCACTAATAATTCTTGCGTCCAGGTGGCCAGTTTCCCATTTGACGATCATAATTGCCCACCGATCCATTTGATTACCTCATTTTGCCAAAGTGCATACTCGTGGTTAAAGGAGGACATAGAGAATGTTGTGGCTGTTCATTGTAAGGCGGGAATGGCGAGGACAGGGCTTATGATATGTAGTCTTCTGCTGTATCTGAAGGTAAATCATTATCATAACATTGTATAAACCTTAGTCAAACACATGGAACTAATCATGTTTCTTTTTCTTGTTTAGTTTTTTCCGACTGCCGAAGAGTGTATGGACTTCTACAATCAGAAACGATGTGTGGATGCAAAAGGGCTTGTGCTACCTAGCCAAATTGTAAGTCTAGTTTTGCAAATTTTATAACTAAATCGCTCATAGAAACGTTCTTCGCTCTTCTGCTTACTATTGAGTCTACTTAATTATTATTTGTAGAGATATGTTAAATACTTTGAACGCATTTTAACCTACTTCAACGGGGAAAATCAACCAGGCCGCAAGTAAGCTGATTTATCGTATACTTCAATGCTGCATACAGTTCTGTATTGTCATGGTAAAATTTCTTTTATTTAGGTGTATGGTTAGGGGATTCCGGCTCCATAGGTGTCCCTATTGGATTAGGCCATCCATCACCATTTCAGATCACAATGGTGAGTTGGTCGATCATTGTTTCGTGACAACTGGTATTATGCTGAGCTGATATCTTCTTGTAACTTATATGCAGGGGTTCTCTTTACCACGAAAAAGCATCCTCGAACCAAGGATTTATCGGTAGGCCACTGTCTATTGCTATCAAGTTTTCTGTTAAAGCCTTTGTGAATTTGCATTGTATGGTTAAGTGAAACCTTCATTTGCTTTTGCAGCCTGAAGACTTTTGGTTCAGTGCCCCAAAGAAAGGGGTTATGGTCTTTGCCCTACCTGGAGAGCCAGGTCTAACAGAGTTAGCTGGGGACTTTAAAATCCATTTTCACGCCAATCAAGGAGATTTTTACTGGTTGGGAAGCTAATTCCTCGTTATCCACAAATCCATTACCAAATACAGCTTTTTGCTTTTCTGCTTGTCTCACGGACTAGCTTTTCTGTTTTTTTTTTAATTTGTTCTCAGCTGGATGAACACAACAATGATGGAAAACAGAGTGATTCTGAAAACCAGTGAGCTCGATGGTTTTGATAAGGTAATAATATTACTCAGCTTGACTTTGTGTGTTTGGTCCTATCCATCAATTCCTCGGTTTGAAATGGTAACATACCTTTTGTGTGTGGCCTTTGTACTAATACAGAGGAAGCTACCTTCGCCTGGATTTATGGTGGAAGTTGTTCTTGCTGATATTGACACAACAATCCCTGCAAACCCTAGCTCTGAACCAGCATCAAAGGCACAGGAAGAATCTTCAGCAGCTAATTCTTCTCCTGCAGAGGGTGTCACACCGGTTCCTGAACCTAATAAAGAAACAGAGAACCCTGATAAGGACGATGTGTTCTCTGATAATGAAACAGAGTCAACGGGCCCGACCAAAACCACACCATCAGCTTCTTCTCAAACCACAGAAGCCAAACATAGCGCAGATGAAACTTCTGCTCTAGCTCGTGCGACCGAGAAAGTGTCTATATCTGGAAACAAGGGACCATCTCAGGCGGTGCAAGGAGCAGTTAGCAAGGCTGAAGCGACAGAGAAACCTACTGGGTCTGTGGTCAACGCGTCAAGCTCAGAGAGTAGTGAGTTCAAGGTTATGGCGGCTGATGCATCTGTGTTCTCGTTTGGAGATGAAGACGACTACGAAAGCGACTGAAGAATGATGAACAAAAGAGAAGGCAGGTAGGTGTGTGTGTGTACATAAAAACAGGGAATGTTAAACCAGTCAAGTCAGAAGATGGAATCCATTCAATGTGTTGTGGTTTCTTGTTGTTACGTTGAATATGGCCTTTTTGGCTTTATACATTATGGTTCTTTTTCCTCAAAATATTACTGCACGATTGCTTACGTCTTTAATTTTGTATTGCGAAACTATTGTTTGAAATAATAAAACTATGCATTATCCACCAAAAAAGAATCTAGAGGCTCATTTGATATGTTATTGAGTAATATAATCATTAATACAGACAGAAATTAAGGTTGTATTTTTTCTTGGTTTAGCCTTTATTGTTAAGAAAAGTTATTCAATTAAAACTAAAAACAGTAAAAGGTCTTCCTGGAAGAAAATAGTTTGATTCCATCTCTCTGGGAGAATCACTTCATTAAGCGAATCAGCAATTCGCATGCTACGTTTACGTGGTAGCACACTATGTGGGTGTGAATTAATTAAAAAAAAAATTAAAGCAAAACAATATTATTTTTTGAAATCTTAACAATGCCTTGCTAGTATAAAACAAAATTTATTTAAAATCAAATGATCTGAGAAATATGTAACTGTTTTCTGGACTGTTCATTTAGTATTGCATAAAAGTTAATGTATCAAGGTAAGCTAACGCATAGCCTAATGGAAGTAACTATTGCTTATTATATAATGCTTTAGGTTTGTATCTTCGGTCCATCTCATTTCCCTTTCTGATTTAACAAACTGCAGATTGTTTGGCTCCGCTACAAATGCGCTGACATGGATAGGGAGATATCAGCTTTGATGCGCTGACAAGTATCTAATTTTGTTTCACAACCTTTTTTTTGTTATCGTGATCATATTTTACAATTTTCTCAAATCATTTATAAAAGCACAAAGGAAGAAGATTAATATAAACTAGATTATGACCCGCGTTTTTGGAAACGCGGAATATTTTACGATGAAAATTTTTACTAATAACTTAACAAATATTTTGGTAACTTTTAAAGAGTGTATTTAAAATATTTTTGCATTTAAATCAGTGTTTCTAAATTCAACCCGATTGTGATTATAGCGGTTAATCTGGAGATCTGACAATTCAATTTAGGTTTTTAAAATATTCATATTAGCAAAAATCACTAAAATTCGAGACTAACCGATTGAATTGATGGATGACCAATATGTAATCTCATTTGATTTAAATTGTAATAGTTTCATAATTTGTAATCTTATAATCCAAATTTTAAAGTTCATTATTTTGCAATTTATGAAATTATGATGTTTCTACAAAATTTTAAAGAGAAAATGACAGATATAAAATATTAAGATTAATTATTGTATTGTTTGGAAACATTGATAGTAGTATAAAATATATTGTTTGGAAAAATTGATAGTAGTAAAAAATAAGTATATTGTTTGGAAATATGGATAGTAGTATAAAGAAAAAAACATTAATTATTTAATGTAGGTTTAACTATAAAGTATAAAGGTGTATTTAATTTAAAAACTTACAAAATAAATGTTAGGTCAAACATAATGTTTCTGTTTTAATAAGATAGATTCACATTTCATTCAGTTCAAGAATAATTAAAATACATTTATATCATTAAATAATTTCTATAGGGAAAGCTTTCTCAACGATATTATTGTTACAGAAAAGAAAAGAAAACCGTGTTACAAATTTTATTAAGTTATAATATTATAGTTACCACTTAGCATATTGGATAGTGGTAGTAATAAAGTTTAGAGCAAATAAACGTCTATCTCTTATCATGATCGGATTATACAATTTTCTCAAATCATTTGATTATTGAAGCACAAAAGAAAGAGATACATACAAATTCAAATTTAATTTAGTTCAAGAATAATTAAATTACATTTATATCATTACATATTTCTTTAAGGAAAGCTTTCTCAATGATATTATTATTACAGAAAAAATCATGTTGCAAATTTATAGTTATAAGATTATAGTTACCACTTAGCATATTGTATAGTGGTAGTACGTGTGATAAGGTTTAAAGCAAAGAAACGTCTATCTCTTGCAGACAACTCCCTTGCCACCTACGCCACTGGCACAACTCATCTCAGGGAGCTCCATTTTGCTCCAGCCACCGTTTCTGTCTCCGTTACCGGTAAACCTCGCGGCAGAGCAGTCAGGTGCAAAAAGTCCGGTAGTCTGGAATTCCCTGTCACCACCCATCACAGGCATGTGGACTCCAATCTTGACTCGGCTAACGTAGTTAGGCCTATAAGTCTGTCCTAAAACTCCGTCGACATTGTCGCTGAGATCTTGGAACTTGAAGCCTAAGTCGAGATGAGCTAGACAGTCATCTTCTTTTACGTCGTACCCATGGATTCTTGAATCTTCCATAGTTATTGACACCACTCTTGCTGTTATTTTAAGCAAGCCCTCTATTTCGACCTGAATATATAAATGTATATATGTACACCAAGTTATTAATGGATTACTATCAGGAATTTAAATTAGAACATATCTCTATTTTTTTATGTTTTTGATATTGTAATTTTTTAAAATGATCAACTATAATTAACAACTATTCACATAAATATACTTGAAACAACAAAATATTTGTTTTTCCTTGTTAATTAAGATATATAAATTTTTGTAGTTTGTTCCTTTTTAAGTTTAAGTGACTTGTCGCTAAAGTAATGTCTTAGGGCGTACCTCGATATTGTTAGTGTCAGCGTTGACTCGTTTAACCGAGACCTGAGGGTATACACCTGGAGAAGAAGTCCATGTGGCACCGTCTAGCTGAGGAAGCGAGATAACGTTTCCGTCGAATGAGGCGGAGATACGGTCAACTGAATCGTCCCACGTGGCGGTTTTGAGAGCTCCGACGTAGAAACGGTGAGTGCCAAAGAGGATAGCAATGGATTGGACCCATGTGAAGTCACGTGCCATACCAGGCCTACGTTTACCGATGAAATGTGCGTTGATGTGAAGGTTAGGATCGGAGATGAGGCAGAAGTTGGAGTCTTTCTTGCCGTGGAAATAAAAGGTGAGACCGTCTCCTCCGATGAAACGTGGGTCTTGGCAAACAGATCCTGGCTTGTCACAATCTGTATATATCACAAGGTATCATGATTTAGCATGTATTACGTTAGTACATAACTAAATAACAAATTAAGGAGTACAATTAAGGAGGATGGAGAGGACATACTGCAAAGAGGTTTGCAAGTGACGCAATCGACTTCACAAGAACGGGGACAAGCGGCGGGGCAACTGTATTCGACTCCATAACAAGGAGAGCCCTTCTTCTTACACCTCGCCCTTCTGACTCCTGCGCCTGCCTCCCCGTCTGATGGTGGGGTTGGAGTAGGAGAAGATGGAGGAACGTAAGGAGGAGAGTTTGGAGCACTTGGAACAGGGACGGAAGGAGAAGGAGTTGCGGGAGTAGACCCTGGAGGAGTTGGGGATGATGGAGGTGTGGGAGTGGGACTTGGAACGGAGGGAGTAGGGGTTGCTGGTGGGGAATATGGAGGGACTGGTGGGGTGGGAGTATCAGGGCTTGGGACGGATGGGGTAGGAGGAGTGGGAGTGACGTCGGGAGGACTTGGTACAGCCGGTGTAGGAGGAGTGGGAGTAACATCAGGAGGGGTTGGCACAGCTGGTGTGGGAGAAGGAGGTGGTGGTGAAGAAGGTGGAGTAGGACTTGGCACAGCTGGTGTGGGAGAAGGAGGTGGTGGTGAAGATGGTGGAGTAGGACTTGGCACTGCCGGTGTAGGAGACGGAGGTGGTGGTGAAACTGGTGGAGTAGGAATTGGAACAGACGGTGTAGGAGTAGGAGGTGGTGGTGAAACTGGCGGAACAGGAGCCGGAGGAGGTGGCGAAACTGGCGGAACAGGTGCTGGAGGCATAGGAGTGGGAGTAGGATAAGGAGTAGGCGTGACTGGAGGTGGTGGTGAAACTGGCGGAACAGGAGCCGGAGGTGGAGGTGAAACTGGCGGAACAGGAGCCGGAGGAGGTGGTGAAACTGGCGGAACAGGTGCCGGAGGCATAGGAGTGGGAGTAGGATAAGAAGGAGTAGGCGTGACTGGAGGTGGTGGTGAGACTGGTGGAACAGGAACCGGAGGTGGTGGTGAAACAGGTGGAACCGGAGCAGGAGGAGTGTCTCCGCCATCATCCCCGGGGGAAGAAGGACCACATATGGGCTTGCAAGAAACACATTCGACATGACAAGTGTCGGGGCAGAACTTGGGACAAACATGTTCTAAGTTGTAACAATGTTTGTACTTCTTGATCTTACAAGTTGCATGGCTTGGCTTAGTCAAGCCAGGGGGTTGAGCCATAGTTAGTACGAGGGATGCAAGGAGTATGCATCCCAACATTTGGAGTGTCGTGTGTTTGGCTAGATCCATTGCCAAACTTGACAGAAGATTTTAAAATACGTGTTTCTTTATTCACTCGTTGTGTGTGTTAGGATTTATTGTTTTGATGGTATGAAATTATGAATGATGGTGTAGTTCAATTGCTATGATTAGGTTTATATAGATAGAAATGTTGAATTTTTAAATACCAAGTTGAGGTCTTTTTTTATTACTTCTATCAAGGGTTCCTAAAACTATGGAGTATTGCTTACCTTTTGGGATAGCTACGCAATTTAACGAATATTAACACCTTTATACGGTGCACAAACAAGACTATATTCTACACATACGTGCTTCAGAATTTTTATTAATCGCAAAAATGTTTCTAAATGTGAATTAGTATGTTAAAACTTTCATAATATAATTGAGATTAAGTTGAATGTTTCTAATAAATCCAGCCAATGGAGGTGGATTTCAAAAAAGAGGACAAAATTTTAGCATAGTCTTTTTTGAACCTTCTTTTGTTCTATAGTTATACAGTATATTGGTAAGTCGAGGAGCTGTCATCGATGATGATCTAACTAAATTTCTAGAAAAATATCAAATATTATGTATCGTATAAATGATCATTAATTTAGTTAACAATTAAGGAATTAGAAAAGGGTTTGTTAAAAGTTAGAAACTATATGTACAGTGTCAGCGTCAACCATCAAGTTCCGCATACATCTATCTAAATTATTAAAACTAAAGTACATTTTGTACTTAATCCTAAGTTTTCCTCAATATTTACCATTCTATGCCACTAGAATTAAAACACAATCGTTTAACACATCTTAACCCATTATTTTGCTTTCTATAAATCGACAAAAGAAAAATGATTGCTTAGCCCAATATAATATCAGTTCCCTTTTTATTCGGCTTACTGTCTACGTTTACAATTACTGGACTTTAGGTAAATCTCTTTTAGTATTTGTTATAATGGGCCATTAAGTCAATTTGATTGAGCAAAAGTTAGACACACCAGACATACTTGATCGATTTTATTAAAATATACTGTTTTGGTGATAAAGAGATAATTTTGTGCTTTTCTGTCAATAAAGACTTATTTATGACTAAACCATTATTTAAAGTCAGATCCAGTAGAAGATTAATTTATAAATCATAAATACTAAAATTTTGATATTTAATTAATTCTGGTTCGGGTTTGATACTTCTTTTTGGATCGGAATCGATTCGATCTTTTGGATTCGGATTTTTTGTCCAACTCCAATACTAACATGAAAAATAACATAATTTATGTAAATATACGAAAACATACATCCGCACGGGCGTGCGAATCAAAATCTAGTATTAATTAAACTAGGCAATCGATGCAAACTGCAAAGTATATGGATATCTACCAAATGGTTAGAAAGAGTTTCGATTCCACTTTATGCAATTACTAAGTTATACATTATTGAGTATTATAAATGCGATACATATTAACTATACGTATCGGTACAGACAAGTTTATGGGGGAATCACTTACCTATGAAGTGATCTGCATGCTACTTTTGTGTGGTAGCACATTTTTGCTGATACTCATATAACGTTAAAATAAATAAAAAGATAAACTTAGTAGTAATTAAGTGAAGCAATTCTTTGCTAGTTGTAAAAAAATTCATATCGAATTTATATTATTGGCTTATTGGTTTATCCCTGCTAAATTTTTTTTGTCAGCAAATAAATTTATTAAAATGTAATTAACATTAATTAGTTTATCTGTATAAAGACGAGGACATTAGAGAGGAGAGCATTTGACTTTTGGGGGGATCACATGATGAAAACGACAATGATAAGTTAAGCCATAACAACACCTTTACAGCTATGTTTTCTTTTTCTACATTGTCTTCTATTTGAAGAAAACCTAGAAATAATGTAATTCTCTGTTAGCGTTAACATATCGTCAAAATTAATACTACTAGTAGTTTGTTTCTAAATAATGAAGCTTTTATATGTAATTCACTTGGCATGCTTTCGACTTTTTGTTTCAAGGAGGCACCGACTACAAGTCTAATTTAACTATATAGTATATATTTTTATTTGCCCTGCAATATACAATGCCCTGCAATATTTATTTGAATTTGAGATTTTAAGATCGAAAGAATAATCAAAGCTTAAAACCTATATTTTACTGTAAAACCCATACGAAACCTAGATTTTAAGATATTAGTTTCCATTGTATAGATCTAAGCCACTTACTCGAAGTATTTTTGTTTTGTTGTTGTTGACCCTTTTGGCTATGTTAGTTGCTACGACTACGAACTTGCTCAGCAGCTGTTTCAGTCGCAAAAGGTATGTACCAATGTACTTTAGTTTTTTTCCTCCTCAGTTTCCATGGCCCTTTGTTTTTTTAAAGGATGCATGCAATGCTTTTTGTGTCGGGGGATATGAAAACCCAATTACCAAGAAAATCTGGGAATTTAGTGACACATCTTAAAACTTACAATGTTGATTTAAACAGGGTATTGTGATTGAATTTGAAGAGAATATGCTTCAAGTGGATTGTTATTTGTGATCTCGAGTTTAGATTTCCGAAGGTTGCATAACTTGGTCATGTCAAGTAACAGCCAACACCTCTTTTTATGGCTTGCTATAAATTATTTGGTATGCCATCAACGTAAAGCTAAATATGGACTACCAACGAGTTGTTGATCTAGTAGAAAATAAGTGTTTAGTAGGCACTCCACAACTCGGATTCAATTCTCGTTAGAAAAAATCATTTACATTGTTTGGGTTCCTGTCAAAGAGATGAAACCATATTTTTTCGACAAAAAAAGAAGCTAAATATGGACTAGCGTTAACAGCATCATAGATCTCTAAATCACAGATTTGATATGATTGATCTTTCACTAGCTCCTTTTCTTCTGTTTTCTTATTCTTATGAAAAGAAATTTTCTTCACAAGTTACTTGTGTGTTCATCTTTGCAAATGACTTTAGAGTCCCATATGTGTATAATATCTGCCTAAAGCCGGATAGAACGGAAGATATCAGCGTTGCCTGTTGGGAAAGACCTAATTATAAGGTTTTTCCAGCGATCATACAATTTATCCTTCTAATTTATCTTACTTAGAAAGTCTTTTCCAAGAAGTAGTCTAGTTGGGAAAGACCTAATTAGAAGCTGAATCTATGGAAGATATGATCACTGGAAGACTGGTGATAGTAATGATTCAGAAGGAAGATGTGGGAAACTACTACTAAACTGCTATGATGAACAGGATATGAACACGTTGACTCATTATAGATGAATCCAACACTAATAAGTTTATGTTGTTTGGGGTAAGGTAAGGCACGACGGTAGAAAGGGATATACATCTCGTATATGTCACTGTTCTGAAGGAGACAACACCAGTTATTAGCTAACCCAGTACTCTGTAAGAGAGTATACATGGCAGTTCAAACTTCTGATGAAATACCACATCTAAAAGTTACCACTTGTTGACGATATACAGGAGATGATATATATATATATTAGATCAAAGAAATCCAAAGGACATGACAAAGATAAATTAAAAAAAACAAAAAAAAATTTGTATGTAGCTTAATTACCTAGTCACCTCTATTTTTTTTTTCTTTTGCAACCATGCTTTGAGGAATTTGAATCAAACTTGGAGCATAATCAAGAACAATTGGTCCGAATTGCACTTCTACATAGTCCATTAGTTTGACTATATTATCTTCCTCCCCAGCAACGTATACTAACTTTTTCATCGTGGTATTGAGGTCGAGTACACATGTCTCACAACATAGGGCGACTTTCTTTTCCTCGTTGAGCAGAAAACGAGTTCTAGTAACCCAAATATCACGTCTGGCGTTATTTACTGTTAAGATCTTTCTCCACGACAACTCATTAGTCCCATCAATTTTATTACTCACCCATATATCTTTCCCCCGTGTATTTTTGCGTTGTAGTAACACTGCAAGCTTCTCTTCACTAACAACTGATAGAGCCGCATCTCGAAAACAACCTAAAGGACAGTTAAAAGGTAGACTCAGACGTCCAAACCTCTCTGTTGTATAATCAAAACTAACTAAGAACATGTCGAGTTGTTCATCTTTACTATCCGAAGCAAACCAATAAGTCTTTCCCTTCAAAGACACGTATGTACTGGTATACAGTAATAGGAAGTCCTTAATCACATCAAGAATCCTCCATGAATTAGAATTAACCTCGTATATTGCAAATTCATGTACAGAATCCCCACGGCTCAATATTTTGTAGCTACTTTCTTGGTAGGATCCGAGAGCATATGTGTAGCTTCCATTAAATGGTTGGATCCACCTGGTCCCACCAGTACACGGGTTCCAAAGCATGATTCTAGCATCTTTATCGAAGGTACATAACAATAAACCGTCGCAGTGAAAGACTGTGCTGACTTGATTTGAGTAATCGAGTAGGCTACACGCACCTTTAAACTCTAAAGATGGGGTTCCATGGAGATTGAGGCTCATCAAACAGATTTTGAATTCCTTTGTCACCGTTAAAACAAAAGACTGTTTAGGTGCTTTATGGAAGTGCTTTCTTGCGAATTCCTTATCGTTGAATAAACCGTTCCACCGTTTGCAAGAAGATCGTAACCGTTTCAGAGATATGGCTGGAACTCTGCACAGTATCTCTTCGACCAAATCCCATGGAAGGTCCGACATCATCGTCATTGTGATCTCCCAAGAAAGAAAGTGGCGGTGGCTTTTTAAGTCTTTTCTTTTTGGTAAAGGGTTTTTAAGTCAAATCTAGGGTTTTGGCAAAACTTTAGTAGTACCGTTGGTATCATGATATTATGCTCAAGAAAGGTGAGAGGTTCGAATCCTTGTAGTAGTATTATTTAAGTTTTTTATTCATTGTAAATTTAATTTCTACTCTATTACTATTTCTTAATTAATAAAATTTCCAATCTAAAAGCATTATGAGTTTGACACCAAAAGAAACACAAAGAAGATAAGCATAAACCTAAGTAGCAGCGACCCACGAGCGATTGATGGCAGTTGTTCCGGTAAGAGTTGCCTAAAAACAGCTGTGACAATATCTGTCTTTGGCTGATAATTCGCTTCAAAGTAATTCGAGCTAGGTAGCTAGGTTCATCTGATTCTGGTTCGGTGTCCGGCCGAAACACTAGTATAAACTAAATTGAAACACGAGAACAAGTTGGCAGATTGTCAGGATAGAGAGAGAAAACAGAGAGAGAAAGGAGATCTGATTCTGGTTCGGTGTCCGGCCGGCGCGTGAGCGTCCGTGCCGGCGCCGGAACCTTTTTTCTTCGGTTAAGAGAAGTATTTGTGCTGTCCTTTTCGCCGTCTACCACCAAACGCCTTGTCGGAGCTCTGGTTTCGACTGGAGGGAGGACGCGTTGCGGTGGAGGCTCTTGGCATGAAAGGAGGGGCTTGCATGTGTAAAGGTTGGTTCCGGGGGATGGAGGCTATCGTAGCTCTGTCGACGCCGGCTTTCTTCCGGGAGATGGAGGCTCCCTTAGCTCTGTCGACGCCGGCTTCTGTTTCCGCGACGGGGAAGTTTCTCAGATCCGCCGTTGTCGGCTTTTGTCTCCGGGGTGTGAAGGTCTCCTCTGTTTTGCGCCGCCGGATCTCGGTTCCTAGAGTTTTAGGTTTTAGTTTGTTGCTTTTCTTTTATTAGCAGTCATGGTGGTTTGTTGGTTGTTTGTGGCCTCGGTGGAGGCGGATGAAGGTCTCTGGTGGTAAATTCGGGCATGCTTGTGATGCCTTCTCCTGGGTGTGTGCGGTCATCAGTGGTGGACGAGATCTCGCTGTGGCGATTGATGCTCTCCGATTATAACCACTCGGGAGAGTAAAAAGTATTTGCGGTGGTGATGCTTGGAGTCGGTGAACTCAGGTCTGGTTCCGGTGAACGTAGCTTTGGTTCTCCGGTGGTAGCGGGAAGCGGTAGAGATGTGGCGCCTGCGTGACGCGTGGCCCTCGTGTGTCGAGGATGAAACACGTGTCCTGCCTAATTTCAATCTTCGCGGCGGCTGCATCGTGAGCTGCTCTGGCGCTAGGGTTTGGGGTTCTTTGGGCTGTGGGCCGGTTTGTTTTAAGTTTGGGCCCGTTGTTAACGGGCTTCAAAGTTTGTAAGATTCTGGGCTTGGCCTTTTATATAATATATTCGACGGGAAAAAAAAAAAAGGTAGCTAGGTTCATCAACCGGTCAAGGTCACATGATCCTTCCTGATGACTACATCATATCCCGTGGATCATAGATAACTAAAAATATCAACTTGAAATGCAACTACTAATCTGGTCATTTACAATCCAATGCTTACAAAATAATTAAATTAAAAACTTAATGGCCAAAATATGATACTAGTAAAAAATTTAATCCCATTTGAAGTCTTTTAAGTTTGGATTAATTGTTTTGTATGTTTTGAATAACTTTTCTTGATAGTATTGCTTTGTGAAAATATGAATATAATTTTTTTAAAAGTTTAGCACTCTAAAATCAAGTGAATACTAGTTTGGTAGCAGCATTACTAGTTACTACACAATATCGAGGTGTGTGACAGTTTAATCAATCTAGCACTTTTTGTCAGAGTTTTTTTTTTTTTTGTCACAAATCAATCTAGCATTACTACGAGATATCTAGGTGTGTGACAGACAGTTAAATCAAATCTTAGCCTCTCAGTTACTCTCCTCAACGTAATTGAGGAGTGACTTACATAAAGAAACACTTTCCGTTTTCTCTTTTCATCTAAAGGCACAATGTATATTTAAGACACATTATATGGACACATGTCCTTTTTGAGACAAAAATAGCCTTGCTTTTATGTAAATAGAAAGATATCTATACTATTAAAGCAGAATCCCTAATAGGATTCTGCCATTGATTTTTCAAGTTAATTACATTGGAATGCCACTACATTTTTTTTGCTATTTTTTTTGAAAAAACGTCACCACTAATTACACTAAAGCACTATTTAATATACTTTGATCTTTCTCTCGATTATTTCCAAACCAATTACCTGCAAAAATTCAAACCAGTTACATTCAGCCATTATTATAAAAATATACAAACAATACAAAACAATACGGTTCCTGCCTCTTCAATCACTACAATATAACACCAGTCGAAACTCATCCAATCTACAAAATAATTACATTCAAGCATTATTTGAAAACATACAAACTATAAATTTTAACTTAAAAATGCTTTTCAATATAACTTATTGTAACACATTATTATATTTTCTGATATTTACTGCTAACTATTTTAAAAATCATTTTGATATTATTATGCTACATATCGAAAATTTATTTTGTATAAACTTATTAACCAAGCAAATCATAAAATACAAAAATCTTTAACAATCTATATAATAACTTCTAGAAATAAATATTAAGTTGCGATTCTCCATAAATATAGTAACTAAATGTCGAGCGTATCATTAAATTAGCCATAATATTAGGCATATATAGTCACTAACCAATATCAGTGCATAATAAATTCCTAAAAAATTTATATACATAAGATATTCCTTAAATATGGCAACCGAATTAAAACAAAGCATTAAAGCCAACGATTAGTTTAGGCATATGGCATATTCTTGATTTTGTTAGCTATGATTTCCACATTTTCACGGCGTAAATCGAAAATACTCACAATACCTCATACTTAATATAAATATAGAGCATGTTCCTATCGACAAGGTCACAAACCACAGACCTCACGAAAAAACCTATGGCATCTAATATGAAATTTGAGCTTATTAAGGATCTGAAGCCTTGGAAAACAATTTGGGCATTGCATGTTAAGGTCTTACACACATGGAAACAACAAACAGGCGACACCATGGAGATCATCTTAGCAGATGATAATGTAAGCTTTATATTTTGACATATTTGTCTAAAGTAATAAAAATCGCATCATTTCGAATTCATGTTTCCTGTTCGTTCTAACCAATTTCATTCTTATTTGTAACATGTAAAGAGGTCTAAAAAATCCATGCAACATGCAGAATGACTTACATTGAGAGTAAAAGGAGGCTACTTCCGGTGGGTGCATGGTGAAACACACAGGAATTTCCTGACTCCTGCAAGAGGATCAAACCTATCAACAGATCATGCATACAAGATGGTGTTTGTTCAAACCACAGCCATTAATCGGTCCAATCAAATTAATGATGATTTGTATCTTAGTTTTGTTGACTTCCAGACAGTTTTATCTGGATCGTTTGATGAAATTTTCTTAGTTGGTGATTACACAAATCTTTTAACATTTTAATTTTGTATTAGAAAAGTAAGAATATTAATCTATTATAATATTTGATTGGTTGTTCAGATTGCTAGGACAGGTTTTGGATTGTCAATTCAATGTACCGGTGGCAACGGAAGAAAGAAACTTGAGTTAACCCTTCGTGACATCAAGTAAGGATTCACATAATTCAATTTATATATATTCAGTCAACAAGTTTGTTATTTTAAGATTTGTTATTGATTATTGATCTGTTGATAGTGACGGAGGGTTACCATGTTGCCTATGGTGGTTTGTTGTTAAGCCGGGCTAAAATTTGAAGGTTTAGAGGTGACCATTTTCATCTATGATACTATCTATATTTATCAAATTTTGACTAAAGTGAACTGAACCCGTTACATAATTTCAGGACAAATTCAAATCTCTAATGCATTTGACCCTTCTCAAGCGTTGATCAATCCGGCAATACTAGAAGTATACAAATTTATAAAAATGTGAGTTCTAATGCTATATTCTGTTTTGAAGCGTTTCTATTTGTTGTTTAAAAAGTTAAAAGTAATATGTTATTTTTAAATTATAGGTACAGACGTACAGTGGGGATTGACCAAAAAAAAGGTACAGTGGGGATACAACACTTACAATGATTCAAGGTAAGGAGGTTATGCCAATGGAAAACAACAACAACAACTGGAGTTCAGCGTGATAAGTGGTTGACCTTCCCCACTAAAAACATTCAACAAATTCAAGTATCAAGTCAGGTAATGGCTTTAGAAATCGTGCCTGAAATTGATATTATAATGGTAACCTCCTATATGTTTCAGAGTATAGTATCATGAATCAAAATCGTGCATCAAAATATTTTCCTGTTCAACCAGATCGTCCTCTTGGTTTCTGCATGTACCGATCTGAAAAACTAAAAATATTAGGAGAAAAAGGAGACAAACTAAATATTAGGATTGTAATGGCTGGCTAACAGATTTCGATCTCTTGGTTTGAAATCGTTACTGTTTTTAGAAGGATATGAGATTATGACCCATCGCACCTAGGTTTCTCTTTTGAATGGAACCGTCAGGAGAGTTCCAGAAAAAAAATTCAAGAAATTAAAAAAAAAAGTTTCTTTCTGTTTTTTTTGCCGTGTTTCAATTTTCAAAGGAACGATCACAAAGTCAAATATTAGTTTATTGGGCCGTGTTTATTTAATTTATGCAAACCCAACTTTAACCCACAAGACCCATTTGTGTAGAATATATTTTTGTATTTTTCATAGGTTATATTTAAGAATTTAACAAAGTAATATATTAAAATTACTAATGACAAATATATTACATAACAAGTACTAAGAATAAAATTTTGTAAATTTTGAACGCGTAAACAATTTATATGAATACAAGGAAGTAAAATTTAAAACATAAAAATCATCAAAATTGTTAATAGATTAGATTATTTTATAAAATAAATGATCTTATAATAAAAATGACAAAAAATTAAAAAAGAAACAAATCCCGCGCTTTGAAAGCGCGGGTCAAAATCTAGTCTACTCTATTAAAATAGAGTCCTATTTGAAAATTACCTTGGCATAATTTTTTTGGGCCTATTGAAAATGTTGGGACTTATCTATTAATTAACATTTCTGTTATTTCCACTTATCCTTAATCTACTAATATTAAATATATACCTTAGTATTTACTAATAACAGTTATCAAATATTAAAACCATCGATGCTTTAAAGTATCTACTCTATTAAAATAGAGTCTTATTTGAAAATTACCTTGGCATAATTTTTTTGGGCCTATTGAAAATGTTAGGACTTATCTATTAATTAACACTAGATCTTGACCCGCGCTTTTGAAGCGCGGAATATTTTACGATGAAAAATTTCATTAATAACTTAACAAATATTTTGGTAACTTTTAAAGATTGTGTATTTAAAATATTTTTGCATTTAAATCAGTGTTTTTAAATTCAACCCGATTGTGATTATACCGGTTAATCCGGAGATCTAACAATTCAATTTAGGTTTTTAAAATATTCATATTAAAAAATCACTAAAATCCGAGACTAACCGATTGAACTGATGGATGACCGATATGTAATCTAATTTGATTTAAATTGTAACAGTTTCATAATTTGTAATCTTATAATCCAAATTTTAAAATTCATTATTTTGTAATTTATGAAATTATGACGTGTCTACAAAATTTTAAAGAGAAAATGATGGATATAAAATAACTAAGATTAATTATTGTATTGTTTGGAAACATTGATAGTAGTATATAAAATATATTGTTTGGAAACATTGATAGTAGTATAAAGAAATAAGTATATTGTTTGGAAACATGGATAGTAATATCACTACAAGAAAACACGATTTTAACGACGACCATTTTCCTCGCTAAATCGTCGTAAATACGTCTTTACGACGATTTAGCGAGGAAAGGCATATCGTCGTTAAAGTTTGGTCGTAACGGATATTTAATCGCCATTTCGTCGTAAAAGTACGAGGGACCCATTTCGTCGTAAAAGGAAGGTTAAAATTTCGTCGTAAAGAACACGTAGATTTCCACGTAAAGTAGACGCTATAGTTCCACGTAAAAGACACGTAATTTTCCTCGTAATTTCAAAAATATTAGAAATATAAATAATAACTAATGCGAAAATATTAAAAATTTGGAATAAATTAAAACCGAAAATATTATATAAATAAAAGTTTAGAATTTTAATATTACACAGAAAAAAAAAAACTAAGTCGGGCCGGGGCGGTGGATCGTTTCCCGGTAGAGGTCTTCACTCCTCCTCTGTAGTTCCTCCTCTTGCTGCTGAGTACGAGAAGGCTCGGGAACCGGGTTCCGTCGTCGCATATCCGCCAACAACTCCTCCCATTGGGGATTTCCAGAAGATATAACTTCCAGAAACCCCTCCACTCCACCCATACGAGCTTGGAATGATTGGCGCGTAGACTCCAACTCCGTCTGCGTCGACGCCAACTGAGTCCGCGTCGAGTGTAACTCCGAACGCAGCTCAGTGACTTCGTCGGCTCGTCTCTGACCATAAGACGATGTCGCTCTTGGGACATCGTTGACGGAACCGATTCCCAACGTACGTCCCTTTTTCTTAGGGACGACCTACAAAGAAAAAATAAAGTTTAATGTTAATAATTTAAAAAAATAGATTAAAAGTAGATTAAAAGGTAAAATTTTTACCTCCTCGTAAATCTGATCCACTTCTTGAGTGGATAATACGACCGGTATTCCATCGGAAGATTGCTGGGTCAGCTGGGTTTGGCGGTCTTCAATCCGAGCAACGACATCGTTGTAGATTTGCTCGGACCTCGGATCCACAAATACCCCCGCCTTGGTCTTGTGGGTCCTCTCGTAAAGCTCTTTAAGAGACGGGAGTTGTCCCGTCTCTTTGGCCTGAAAATATTTAAAATTTAAAATGTTAGAATCAATATACATATATAAGTACATATTAATTATTAAAATATTTAATATGAAAAAAAATTAGAAATTAATTACCATTTCCAAGCGGACACGGGCATGGGGTTTTTGACCCGTACAGTGAAGCATCGGGCCGTTGCCGTGCTCGTCTTTGCTGTTACGAGAGGCAGAGCAGGCGTTGGAGATCGCAATGGATGATGGCAGCTCCCAGTAACGGATGAGACCATCGTAGACATCCTTGGTCAGCTCAGCGGGTTGCCCGTCCTTGTAACCCTTGTAGATCCAGTCCTCCTTCCAGTTGCCTACGGTGTCCAACAACCGCTTCTTCGCCTTTGCGGTGAACTCCCGTTTCACGTCCTCGTGAACCCCGATGGACCACTGGTATCTTTGCTGCATTTTTAAACCCAAAAAAATTAATAATTAGTTAAAAAATATTAATGAAATAAAAGTTAATAATAAAAATTAAACATAAAATAATTATTTTAAAAAACTTACAGCAAACATCTTGAACCACGTGTTTCTAACGTGGTGCGGCGTCTTTTTCCAGTTTGGGTGAGCCTCTGAGAAGTATCCTTTGATGATATCGGATACGCTCGTAGCGACAGAATTGTCGACCCCAAACCTGAAAAAAACAAAGTTAAAGTATTAAAAAAAATATTAATAATTTTAAAAATATTTAAATAAAAAAAATTACGTACCACAGAGTCCCCTCTGGTCGGTCGGGGTCTAAAACCGGTAAACCGGCTCGGCCTGGTTGAGCGAGAAGATCCTCAACCGTGTACCGAGCAAAAGGAGCGGTCGGCGGCACCCGCAACTCCGGATGAATGTATCCGGGTGCAACCGGATCTGGAACCGCCTGAGGTGCAGCAGGTGGGGGTGGTGCACCAGATGGAGGAACCGGTGGTGGCTGTGACTGAGACTCCGGGACAATCTCCGGGTTGGAGGAACCGGGAGCGGAAGATGATGATCCAGCAGCAGGATCACCACAGAACATCTGACTGTAGTGGGGGGTTTTCTTCTGCTTGTTCTTTCTAACCATCTGAAAAAAATTCAGATTGTTAGAAAAAACAAGTAGAAGAAATCAAACTAATCAAAATTCTCTACACTAACCACCTAATCAACTATAAACCTATCTAAATTCACTAAACTAAACCACCTAATTCTAGAGAGAGATTAGAGAGAACCTTGGGAGGTGTAGGAGAGGAAATTGGGACGAAATGAAGTGGCTGGTTCTCGCGGGTATATATAAGATTACATAGGGACGTAAAGTCCTCGTAAATTTACGACGAAACAGCAAGGCCCGTGTAATTATTTACGACGATTTTGCAAGGCCCGTCTTTTAACTTTACGACGAAATTGCAAGGCCCGTGTTTTTTGGTCACGTGGATATTACGACGAAACCGTGGATTTAGCATTTGTTTTTTACATTCCCTAAACCCTAAACCCCAAATTCCTAATTTTTATTATTTTTTTAATCATGAAATTTTAATTATATAGGTTTAATTTATTTTTTAAGTGAATCGAAACCGTATATATATATATTGAGGTTTGGGGTTTAGGGTATAGGGATTTCATAAAAACATGTTAATTCTTCGTAAATAGGCGTGGTTATTACGACGAAAAAAGAAACAATCCTTGCTAATTCCACGTAAGCAAGTTTCGTCGTAAAGACCTCGCTTGCTTACGTGGAATTAGCAAGGATAATTTCTTTTTTCGTCGTAAAGGACACGTTGATTACGAGTTTTTAACGAGGTTATTTTGTAAATCCCTAAACCCCTAACCCTTTACCCTAAATCCCTAAATCCCTAAACCCCTATTCCATTACTAGTAACATCTATATGTGTTAAGTTAATTTAATCAAGAAATTTTAAATATGCATGTTTATTAAGTCTTCTTGAGTGAATTGAGTTTAGCAATGTAAACCTTATATATGATTCACTTATAAGTTAAGGAAGTTTTGGTTAATTTTGGGTTTGATGTTTTAAATTCTTAATTTTTTTAATCATACAATGTTAATTATACAGGTTTATTGTGTCTGCTAAGTGAAAACATATATAGATTTAGGTTTGGGGTTTGGGGTTTAGAGTTTTAGGGATTTAAACACGAAACTCGTTAAATCAACGTAAATTAACGAGGTCTTTACGACGAAACAGCTAAAAGCCTTGTTATTTCCACGTAAGCTGATTTCGTCGTAAACTCCACGCACGCTTACGTGGAATTTGCAAGGCCCTTGTTTATTTTTAACGTGTGCTTTACGACGAAATCAGCTTACGTGGATTTTGCAAGGCCCGTGTTTTTCTTTACGAGGAATTAACGTCGATAACCTTAAAATCCCTAAAAATGTAAACCACAAACACCAAACCTCAAACATCCTTTAACTTATAACTCAATCTCAAACACCAAACCCCATACTTTAAACCCCAAATGCATTAATCAAGTCTGAAAATAAATAATATTTTTTAAAAATTACATCATCATTCAGATACATCATCATTCTCTTCAACACTAGAAACATCATCACTTTCATTAAACTCGTCCTCAACAGCATCGTCAGTGGTATCGTCGGGAAGATCTTCATACTCATGATTATGCGGATCAATGAGTAGGATGTCTTCCATTTGTTGTTCAGGTTCTTCGACTTCATTGATGTGTTCTTCTTGCAAAGGTGGTTCTTCTCCACCGATTATTCGTCCACGGGGTGTAACTTTGATAACAGCTAACCAACTTATTCCAGATTCTCGCAACCTCGGGTATGGTAGGAAGCTAACTTGGTCTGCTTGCGAAGCTAATATGAAAGGCTCGAATTTGTTGTACCTCCTTCCACCATTGACAGCAACTACACCGAATTTGTTAAATCGAACACCTCTGTTGACCACGGGGTCGAACCAGTCACATTTGAATATGACGCATTTCAGCTTCAATAACCCAGGGAATTCCACTTCAATAATCTCCTGCAAGATCCCGTAGAAATCGGTTTCGCCTTTCACACAAATTCCATAATTGCTGGTCGCCCGGTGTTTACCATACTCGTACGTATGAAAAGTAAAGCCTCGTGAGAAATACATTGGTGATGTGGTGACCTTTGCAAGTGGACCCTGAACTAATTCGTGAAACCATATGGGATAATCTGGATCCTCATATTCAACCTGCAAAATTAAATTAAAGAGAACATTGAAACAAACGTCTTTCGTTACACCCCGTGGACGAAACAAATATCGGATGGAGTAAATACCTGACTCTTCAACCATTTAATAAAGTGTCGATCTTTCCTTTTATCTACCTCACTTGTGGATATGCCTGGGATAGCTTCTTGGACTTGACTAACAAATAGGCTGTAAAATGCACATATTTTATTAGTTATATCATCATTTGAAAAATATATTTTAATTACAATTAGTTTAGAACTTTCCATATATGTTACCTTTCAAAATAGCGCATAAATGGATCCTCACAATTAAGTAGAATGTAAGTGTGTGCACTATGGGCGTCTTCATCACTCGACCACCAAACCTCTTTCGTTTTCCCACCCATTCGCCCAATCTGGCTAAAGATATCCGGAACACCAGCAACTGCATATGTTGGGGCAACACCACCATCATCATATCTTCTTGGAGCTCTTTGTCGGGTCCGTACATTAGGTGCAAAGTAGTACGATGTGAAGTGAGATGTTTCTTCCGTCAAACTTCCAGCAATTATAGAACCTTCAACCTTTGCGAGGTTTTTTGCCTTTCCCTTCAAATATTTCATGGCCCGCTCATACTGATACATCCATCCATAATGTACTGGTCCTCGAAGCAATGCCTCATACGGGAGGTGGACAGCTAAATGCTCCATGACGTCAAATAATGAGGGAGGAAATATCATCTCCAAGTTGCACAATAAGATCGGAATGTTCTCGTGAAGTTGTTCTACGACATCCTCTTTAAGAGTGCGAGTGCTCAAGTCCCTGAAAAATGCTCCAATGGCTTTGTATATTCCAAAAACAATTAAGCAAATTATTAGTGCATATTTTTGAAAAATAAATTAAGAAATTAATTAGTGTGAGTAATAATATATTACCTGCAAGTGCTTCATGTACTTTTGTGGGAAGTAGCTCCGCAAATGCAAAGGGAAGTAGTCTTTGCATAAAGACATGACAATCATGACTCTTCATCCCGGAGAACTTTTGGCCCTTTTCAACACATCTAGAGAGGTTTGAAACATACCCATCAGGAAACTTCACTGCTGATGCAACCCAGTTGAACAAGACCGACTTTTGTTCTGAAGACAATCTGAATACCGGTACAGGAACTTGTCCATTGCTTTTTATATGTAACTCGGGTCTTGAGCAAATATCAGGCAAGTCCAACCTCGATTTTTGATTGTCTTTTGTCTTCCCTGGAACATTCAATATTGTATTCATGATGTTCTCAAAAAAATTCTTCTCAATATGCATCACATCTAGGTTGTGGCGCAAAAGAAGATCTTTCCAATACGGCAACTCCCAAAATATACTCTTCTTGTGCCAGTTGTGCTGAACTCCATAATAATCAGGCATATTACCGGGAACATGCCAATTACCACCACAACGAACTGTTTCTTGAGCTCCGTAGTAATCGATTTTCTGTTCAATTTGTTCTCCAGTTAAATACGGAGGAGGAGTGTCTCTCACAACCCTTTTCTGCCTAAACAATTTCCTGTTTCTTCGATAAGGATGATTAATGGGAAGAAATCGCCGGTGACAATCGAACCAACTTGTCTTCCTACCGTTCTTCAGCTGAAATGCATCTGTCGTTCCATTACAATATGGACAAGATAATCTCCCATGTGTAGTCCACCCAGACAACATCCCATAAGCAGGAAAGTCACTTATGGTCCACAAAAGCATCGCTCGCATCGTAAAATTTGTCTTCGTTGAGCAGTCGTACGTCCTCACCCCTGTTGCCCACAAATCTTTCAACTCTTTTATCAGTGGCTGTAGAAAGACATCCAGAGACCTTTTTGGATGGTTCGGACCAGGTATTAATATGGTCAAGAACAGAAACTCCCGTTGCATGCACATATCTGGAGGCAGGTTGTATGGCGTCATAAAGACTGGCCACAATGAATATTGTCTCCCTGACATACCGAAGGGACTAAATCCGTCCGTGCATAATCCCATATACACATTTCGGCTATTGCTAGCGAATTGTGGATATATTTTGTTAAAATGTTTCCAAGCTCTTGCATCTGATGGATGAGTCATCTCACCATCCGTCTGAGTATGCTCGGCATGCCATCTCATTTTTCCAGCAGTCTCCTCAGATTGGTACAATCTTTTCAATCTGTCGGTAATTGGTAGGTACCACATCCTTTGGTACGGTACCCTATTACGTCCTCGTCCTTGCGGTTTGAATCGTGGCTTCTTGCAGAATCGACACTCTTCTAACTTCTCATCATCTCCCCAGTAGAGCATGCAGTTGTCGATGCAAACGTCTATCATCTCAGAAGGCAACCCCAGACTATAAACTAGTTTCTGAATCTCATAATAAGAATCAGCAGAGACATTGTCTTCCGGCAAATACTCTTTAAACAAGTCTGTCCATGCATTCATGCAACTTTCAGGTAGATTATGATCAGTTTTAATACTCATCATTCTAGCAGCCAACGACAATTTAGAGAGACCTTCTCTACAACCACTGTAAAGTGGCTGATTCGCAGCATCTAACATTTCATAAAACTTTTTTGCATCTATGTTAGGTTCTTCAACTTCATCATCATCATGAGCAACAAATGCATCAGCTACCATATCATGAACCCTATCATAATTATCTACCATCTGCTCCTCCTGATGGTATCTATGTTGATTATGCAAATGATCAACCGGTTCATTCTGAAAATTGCTATTACTACTACTAGCTTCATTCTCATAATTATAACCTTCTCCATGTTGAAACCAGATATAGTAATTTGGCATGAAACCTCTATTTATTAAATGCTTCCAAACATTTTCACGAGTTGCCAGTTTTGAATTGTTGCATTTTCGACAAGGACAAAACATCTTACCGCTTTCTTGGGCGAGCGGTGTAGAATCTGCTTGATGCATAAATGTCTCTAGTCCTTCCAGATACTCTTTCGTCACTCTCCCGTTAGCATCTCTATGCGTGTACATCCATCTCCGCAACTCTAAATAATTTCCATCACCAGACATTTTTTTTTTCACGTTTTTAGATTTTTTTTTCTTTTGCATGTGGTGTGTTTCAAATGTTCCTCAAATGACATATTTATAGGAAAATTCGAAATTGGTAGGTGAGATTTTACTACGAATTAACGACGAAATATGGGTAGTTAGACAAGATAAAAAACGTGTGTCACCTAAAATTAGGTAACACTCGCAAAAACCACGTAAATATTTTCCTCGTTAATTACACGTTAATTATTACGTGTTTATTACGACGAAATGCTGTTTCCTCGTAAAAACGACGTTCCTTTACGTTTGGTTTACGACGAAACTCTTTCGTCGTTAATTAACGACGAAATAACGTGTTTATTGTCTTTTCACGTAACTTCCTCGTAAAGGCCTCGTAATTTTACGAGGAAATTATTTCGTCGCTAACTTTCGTCGCTAAGCCCGTGTTTTCTTGTAGTGTATAAAGAAAGGAACATTAGTGATTTAATGTAGGTTTAACTATAAAGTATAAAAGTGTATTTAATTTAAAAACTTACAAAATAAATATTAGGTCCAACAGAATGTTTCTGTTTTAATAAGATAGATTTCTGTTATTTCCACTTATCCTTAATCTACTAATATTAAATATATACCTTAGTATTTACTAATAACAGTTATCATATATTAAAACCATCGATGCTTTAAAGTAAGATTGATAATTTAGAACTATACTTGGCATATCTCATTTATTGGAGATATCAATACAATACTTCTTCTCGACATATGTTTCGCATTTGTCCTATGCGTTTCAAACTTTTTCCAACTACTGTTAATCATCTCAGCATCCATTGATAGACTTATACTTCTTCAACTAAGTCTTATTCAAAATCGACATAAGACTAACTTATTAATATTGATAGACATATTTCTTTAACTAATTGATGATGACACTATCAATAGACATATTTCTCTTTCCCATTTCTTTCCCCTTATGTTTATATGGTGATATACCTACATAAGATACCATGTTACTCGATCTATTTTTAAAAATAGAACATAAATCGATAGTAAAATTAAATCAAAATATAATAAATATTTCTAACTATATTCCATTGTAGTTCAAAATAAATACAGATTTAAAAAATAGAAACAGAATTAAGAATGATTATTATGGCTAATTGATCGTATTAAATCGTTAAAAAGATAAAATTTAAACAATTATAATTGATGTCACCGGAAATTATGAAAATGTAAACAATTATATTGATTGATAATTACAGTTCTGAATATACTTGGAATCTCAAAAATTATACTAATTTGTTGTTACCAAATCTAAAATATATTCGGTTATGAAATCGTAAATCTAAACAAAACAAATCCAATTCAAATTTTCATATGTTAGATATTTTAAGAAAAATCCAATTCAAATCTCTTATTAATCATTTAAGAAAAATATTGTACAAATAAAAATATAAATATGACTAAAAACAAAAAATAGAGAAATAAAATTTCTAAACAAATGTAAAACAAAAAACATATCCGCCCTTGAAAGAGCGGGTAATAATCTAGTAACCTTTTAAAAAGCAACCGTGAACTAACCAAGTTTGAAAATGTGTTGAACGAGAACTACAATTGTTATACTCTACTTCTTTTTCAACAAAAAATAATAATTTTATATTGCAATCAACTTTTTATTTCCTTGCCATATTTTAGTTGTCATTATTTTATATTTTAATGTATAAATAGATATAAAAATATAGATAACAAAATATAGTGTTTTTCTTTCTATTTTGACATCCACATATACATATGTGTTTTAATATTTTAAAATTATAGAATTTGAATCTATATTCTGCGTGCAATGTTTCGTGGATACATTCTTATGGATAACAGTTTGTTATCTGTGGATATGTGTTTTGTGGATACTTCTTCTAAGTTTTCATGGATGGACAATATTTGATTGTCCATCAATCCTTCAACAATTTTAATCAAACTCATACGATTGTGCCCATAAGACATGCAGCACAACACTAGTTGTTGTAACACAATCCATGACATCCTAGAACACCCTAATCTCAATGAATAAATTGTTGTAATTTATCCACAAAAATCCAACCCACCTCAAGCAAATACACTAAAACCACATTCAAAGATAAACAAAGATGTCGTGAAGGTACAATTTCAAAAAACAAGTTACGAAACTACTGTGTAGGCAAACAAATACACTAAAAATGATTTGTTTGTTAGACACAAAGAAGATATGAATATTTGCAAACAACAAACTGACAAACACTGCGTTGTAGATACTTAACATGTACTTATGGATAGATAGATATGTATGGACACAATGCTTGTGGTTATGGTGAACAGTTGAGATGGAGTAGACTATTCTTCTCCGTTATCTGCAAATTTTAGAACAAGGATACGAGAGTTGAGATTTATCCTTAGAAACAAAACAAAGCTAAAATGGTTTGATTTTGAAGTAGAAATTGCACCTTGCATGTCAAGTGTCTGTGGACGCGAAACGTTGTGGACGGATTAGATATGAACATACACACTGTGGGTGGCAAAATTGTGGACACGAGAAAATGTGGACACATGAATCACGGTTTTGTGGATGCAGATCTTGTGGACAAAGTTTTATATTCAAGGTTTTGTAGATGAAGAATCTGCAACCACCTCCACCAACCACCACCATTGTATCCATACTCACGTCTTCCACCATCGCCTCCATAACCACCACCGCCTCCACTGCGATATCTACCGCTTCTTCCACCACGTCCTCCACTGCCAACCGCCATCGTCTCCACGGGACTGAGCCTCGTTCATAGTGATGTTGCGACCGTCAAGCTATGTCTGTTCCTCCCTTCAATAGCATTCATGTAGAAGATTGTCTAGGAAACAACAAAAGAACAGTCAGCGGTAAGGGAGAAAAAGACTTCGGGTTCCGATACCGAGAAATCGAAATCGAGATTCCGAGATCGATATCTAGAGATCGAGAAAATATAATATCGAAGTATTAGGGATAATTTCTTATCGAGAAGACTAGGATTCAATCTCTCTAACTTTTCATGTCGGAGTTCTGGATTTAGAAAGGAAGAGATGTCGGGTATCGAAAGGGGTTAAATTTGATATATGTCTTTCACGATTTGGGATTTTAAAGAGATAAGGTTTGGTTATTATTTTGAGGAAAATAAATGTTTTATTTATGAAAATTAATTTGTTTAGTTAGAAAGATCTCTTAGGTAGGAAGGCTAACGAGAGATACAATCCTTTCAATTGGGGTTATGATAGTAACTTTGCTAGAAGAAAGTGTGCTAAGAACTCAATGTGTCTTTTAATGAAATTGTAAACTCATTATGTGTCTCCAAGAGTAAATTTCTCGTAATTGAGTCATCTAAAAATATTGAGATGAAATCACTTGGGAATATAAAATATATCTATTGTCGTGAACATACAAGATTTCAACTTTTCCTTTTTTATATCCACCCAAATAATCCCAAAAAAGGCAAGGGTGGATTTTCGTAAAAGACATTTTAGTAGTTCTTCAGCAAAGAAAAAAAGGCTATAACACCGGTGATCAGAAAACAAAGCTGCCTAGGATAGTAATTTAATATCCTTGATTCATTGAGAGAATGACGTACTGTGACCCATAGTAGCAGGTGACCAGAAATCAGCGCCGTTCGAACTTTCCACGAGTACGGTGGATGAGACAGGTGCAAGACATAATCCTCTGCTTCTCAAGTCTCTAACTTTCTTCCCCGCCCTAACATCTCCGGTTACAACTCCACCGTCCTGACCAAATGTCACCGGCAAGTCAGAAACATTATTATTATTTAAACTATATAATTAATAGAGAGAGAGAGAGAGGGACTGACAAGAGAATAGTTTATCAGGTAAGGAGAGCAGAGGACTTGAATCTGGTCTTGCAAGAATTTGATGTAACCCATCGCTTCATGCAGCACAGAAGCTGCATCTGTCTGTCAACATGACATAATGTTTTTTTTCATTTAATTATATCATCAGCCGGAAAAGTCAATTTAACTATTGCATCTATAGATAGGAAAGAGTGTTGTTGCTATATTCTCTTGCACTTCTCTCAAAAAAGTACACGTATCATTAATGTAAAACTAGATCATGACCCGCTCGACTGAGCGGGAGTCAATTTTTTTTTATCTTTATTTGTACTAAATGTTATACATGATTGCAATGTGTATTAATATAAAATTTTGTTAAATAACAATGTGTACTAATGTGTTTAAATAAGCAATGTGTTTAATTACTAAATTTGATTTTTAAATTTTATGATAACATAAAGTAGATTTTTTATATATATTATTTAAAATATATAATGTTATATATTTTTTATTTTCAATATTTTATCATACAAAATTTACATTGGGGTATTATATATATGAAAATATGTGCAACATAATATATTTATATATTATATAAACATATCTACGATTTTCGTAAAGACCATGCGCACCCGCACAGGTTTTATTTTTAAAATGTATTCTATATTTTTAGCTTTGTGTAGTATCGAGTTTGTATAATTCAATTTTGTGTTTAAAGAACAATATCAAAACTGTCTTTCGTATGTAAAAATAACACTTTGCAAGCACGAGTTATGTCTTTTTATTGTAATACAAAATTTGATATACAACTTATGTTTTTTTGTACGTTACGAAGTTTAATTTTTTAAATAATTATTACATAATTTCAATGTGAATTTTATCTCTGAGATCTAATACATTTTGTGTGTAATGGTTCAAAGCATTTTTGATATATATTATATTTTAGTTTGGTTTGTTTTTAGTATTATTGTATATGTATAATACTATACAATATTACTATATTCTATACAATATATAAAGTTATGTGTTATTTGTTTTAGAAAGTAGATTAGGCCCAACGTAGTTAAAGAGTAGTCATATCTTTATGTATTTATGTATGTGTCTATGACTTATCTACTTAATGTTATTCGTACTAATAAAATCAATATGGCTAATGAAAGTATACTGATCAATTTAAAATGAATTGTATAGGGTAATTTTAGTACTATTAATATTTTTAGTATTTTTAATATCTATTTTATTTAAATCGACATGTAATAAATGTGAAAACCATGTATGGAATATGGACAAATAGAGGAATTGTATTTAAGAAAATACATCAATGCAAAGTTAGACTATGATACATATTATATATAAGGAATAAGACATTTAATTTAAATATATGAGGTCCACCTTTAAAATCCACCTAGAAAAAGTTGTAATGTTTCTGATTTAATAAGATAGATGCAATGATGATTGTTAATTACCCACAATAAAAAAGTACTCCTTCTATTTCATATTATTTGTCGTTCTAAACTTATGCACACAGATTAAAAAAATATTTAATTTTACATATTTCCAAAATAAAAACACTATTACCAATACACCCAACCATATATCAACCAATAGAAAAATAGAATAAAAAATATTTTCAATAAATTTTGCATTGAAAATCGAAAACGACATTTATTTTGAAACAAAATTTTTCCTTTAGAACGACAAATAATTCGAAACGGAGGGAGTAAATACTTTAATTTATGGATCAAGTTTCATTGTCTTTGATGTCTTTTTGATTTTCACATTGGATGCCAATTTACACTATACCCCAAATCGCGACTTCTTAAGCTTCCTTTTGAAAAACTAAATATATAGATTCCAAATTTAAAAATATTATAAAAATTCTTTTCACTACTTAAAAAATAGGTAGAAAATATGAAAAAAAATCATTACTAAAAATGAGTAGAAATTAATTTACCTTTCCGTATGGAGAAACCAATTGCTGCAAGGCTGCAATTCTTTCCCCTAACCTTTCTTTCCTTACCTATTGTTAAAAGTATTGATTAGATATTAACAACAACACATACGATCAGAGATAAACTTAAAACATTATAAGTTCCAAAAAAATCATAACGATATAAACAATAAAGAAATGTAAACTATAATGACTCACCTTTGCAGTTCCAACTGATGATTTCTCCTGATTTTGCTTGCATTTTTTGCTAGGTTTTCGGTTATGATCCATAGTTTCCCCATTAACCGACCCGATTCTCTTCTTCTTCACAAGAGTAATGCACATGAGAATTCATCTTTAAACATTAGATACGGACAGAAAAATATTGTAATTATATCTTAACATTTTAGCCAAAAAAAAATATTGTAATTATTTGCATGCAAGTATGCAAGAAGTACTAGACTTACGGTTGATGATTTGGTAAATTGATTTTCCGCACACGCGTCGTTCGAGTTCTGGCAAATGTTAGTAGTGCATGAAGGGCAAGAAACCGAGACTCCGGAGGGAAGAAGAGAAGGTTGTAGGAAGAGCGATTTGTCGTCGTTTTGGCTTTCCCCACTGAAACAGAGCATTCTTGACCCATTAGGATCGGAGAATACAAAACCGAAGCTGTCTTCTCCACCATCGGCGCCAGCATTAATGAGATGGTGGTCTGAGGAGCTGGGAGGGCCGTCCGACAACATAAGAAGCTCCGAGAAGCTTCTGTCGTCTTGATACTCTGAGGTATCTCCCATTGTGATTTTTCTTGATTATTATTACTAGGAGTACCTTTGTGGAATAAGCTTAAGAGAAGGTGAGAGACAAGAACCAGAAGAAAAGTGTTGCTAAATGGTTCTCTCAGCCTTTTTAGGCCTTTATAACTGACTTATCTTGCCTGCTGGCTCGTGTATTTTATATATGCATAAATTATTATTTTTTGCTTTTATATAGACCTTGTGAAATTTCTAAAAAGGAAAAATTTCCCTGAAATCATATATAATTTACAATATTTCTCTTGGTAAGTATAACACAAATTAAGCCAGTTACAAAAAAAGTGTAACACGAATTGTGTTTTCTGAATAAAAATATGATTAAGGATTAAGCCAGTTACAAATTCAATTTATATGACATTTCGGTGGATTTCCAGTAAATATGTTAGTCTATATATGCAAGAATAAATAACCACTGAGTTATAAAACTTCAGATCCTAATCAATCGTTATAAAACAACTTAATTAAGGATTTGTTTTGATTATTCTATTGACGTGGGATTGAATTCTTTTAGAAATATGAAGAGCAATTTTGGTCAAAGCCACTTGGCCCGAGAAAACTGAAGTTTTTTATCTACTCGAAGCTGATGTTTCGGTTCTCACCTTTTTTGTCTTAGTAACTGCTGCTCTCTTTTTCCACTTTCTGGAAGTTAGACAAATAATTAATGTCACATCTCACATTTTAGTTATTCAATTTCACCATTACATTATTACCAACCATTAAATTTCAAAGAAATTCCCGTTATCATGTGTATCATTAGCATACTGACACTGTGGCTACACATAATACTACAGTTACTATATTAATCAAAAAGTAGAAGTTACATACTGACATGTTCCAGGTCTGACACGTGCAAAGACTGTAAACACGTGTTTGAAGGAGAAAACACAGCTCCGCAAGTTTTTGAAAGCGGGTTAACTCCACAAGTTGCCAACTAAATTCACGAGAAGAAGGTCCAACTTGATTTTTAGCTTTTCTTTTAACTCTTGAGAAGCAAAAACAATATTCAGACACACTTTGCTTGGTTAGGTTCGTTTCGTGAAACATTTTCTAGTTCCGACAAGAACCTAAAAGACTTAGGCGTGGACTAATAAGCGTCACTGTACATACATCATCACTTTACCCAAACAATCCTTACTATGCTTTTCATTATTACATCACTGCCACTGCTCTTTTGCAATGATAAGTTCCTTTCATTACTAAAGATGTTTTCGACTGTGAGAATGTAAAGTCATAACAATTTATTCAGGATCAAGCAAACAAACAAGACATGTTTAGCAGTCAACACATGCCTGCAAGCACAGAAAGTCAAGAGAACAAAAAGGAAAGAAAAAGACACATGAACAACCTCTGTTTCTCGATATAGCTATGACACTTTATATCAAAAGTAGAACACACGCGTTGAAAAAAAAAAACTTGTTCGAAACTCTCAGGGGAATAACGTCGAACAGGTGGTGCGCTTTATCATTCGAAACAAATCTCCTTCATCTTCTTCGCCGCGGATTCGTCAATCGAATACTGCAAAACGATTAAAGCGGCTAATGAGCACAAAGGGTATCCAGAACCGTTGATTGTAAGCTCATAATCTATGTACCTTTTTGAGTACCCAGAGAGAGTGATTGTAAGCTCGTTGATAGAGTTCGTCGAGGGGTGTTTCGCTTACGTCGACTTCACGGTAGTTAACGAAGTTCTCCCTTGCGTACTTGGCGTAGTAAGGCCTCGTGTCCGCCGGCAAAAGCCGGACCAGCCTCAAAACGCCGCCGTATACTCTCAGCACCTTCTTCATTTTTCCTCGTACCTTTTGCTACACGTTACAAAAAGTCCCGGATAATAAACATCCACAGGCTTTTATGGGCCCTTGTATTATCATTATGGGCCTTTAATCATAGACTTTTCCGTCCGGTTAGACTTATTCAATTCATGATTACAAACCGGTTATACTAGACCGCATCTATTAAAATTGTTGAACCGGCCTATCGATTACACAGAACACAACCGACACCTTTTTTTTTTTTTTTTTTTTTTTCCCAAATTGAAATTTGATTAAAAGGATTCCTGAACCAAATCTTACAAGCAGATCACAACATTCATACTTAGCAAACAAAGCCCGAATGATTTACGGGAACCAGCACCCAAGAGATTAATGGGGATCCAAGCCCAGACATCAGGCATCTAGAGGAACGCATAAAACAACACTGATACATTAAACATAGGAGGCTAATCTTAAGAGAGTCCAATTCCAAGAGACTCAAACATACCAAATGCACAACTTCTCCACAGCAACCACTCCAAAGGAACAATATCAGGGAAGCACGAGAAAGGAGCTGAAGACCAAGAGCTCAAGTCTAATCACACTGCTACAAAGCGAAGAGTGAACCTGACGAACTCCACCAGACTCCAAAAAGCTGAGATAGTTGCAAGAAAGAAGAGGTACAGCGGCAGAAACTTCACCTCAACCAATACCAATAGGAGCCAAACTGAAACTAATATCAAGCACAAGATGAAAACTTTGAACTCTGACCTGGGAAAACGCCTTCTAAGACCTCCAACTCTAACACACGGACACTCGCATCCCAAACTCAGCCATCTACCGACTGAAGAATGGCCACCTCCACGCAAGAGAAGACCTGAAGGACAGAACCACTGCGACGCTAATAACCCAACCAGAAACACACAGCTTCTAGGAAGAGAAAGTAGATGCTCCCGCAACAAGACCACATCCGAAAGACGAACCCCAAACCAGACTTGAATCAACATTCAGAAGAGCAACCTTGGAACTGATAGGAAGAAAAGCCGAGAACAGGAACAAGACCAGGTCAAAACCAACAGGCAATCTGTTGTAGAAACTGAAGCCGGAGTATCTGGCCCCGCCATATACACACCCGTTGCTAAAGACACGACAAACGCCAACCGGAATGACCAACACTATCAATAAGCCCTAACACCACCTAATCACGAGATCTATCAAACACAACGAAAGCGAGGCTAACGGTACCGGCGGTGGCGCTAAGGGAGCCGCCACGCGCCGGTCACCGGAGTTGCAGCTGAGACTTTTGGTTGAAGGAGGAAGGGAGAGATGAGAGGATAATGGAGAGAGAGAGTTAACCAACCGACACCTTCTCTCTGTTTAATTAATTACAATTCAAAACTTATTCAATTCATGATTTCAAAACGGTTAAACTAAACCAAATCTATTATTAACTTTAAACCGATCAACCAAAACCAAAAAATGCTCTGTCAAAATCTCTGTTAATAAAATGAAACAGTTATGAACTTATATCCAACCTTTTGAAAAAATGTTTATTTCTTTTGCCTTACTATAGCTTCACTGATTCTTCCAATGCTACAGGTTGAGGTCTTCAGATCCATAAGCACACCCCAAAAATGTATAACAAGTTAATAACATAACCAACCTGATGACTGGTGAGGTTTGATCCTTCATTTCTCTAGTTTGTGTGTTCAACTATATTCGTCTATGTCTTCACTATAGATCTAAAACCATCATGAATATTCCTAAATCAACCTTCGCCTTCTTTTCCTTGATCCAGTATTGGTTAAATCCGATGCCCCAATCTTATTCTCTATGACTGAGTTAGTTTCCATTGTTTGTTCGCTACTTCCAGCAACAGATGTCTCCCCTTCACCTCTCAACTTTTCAACACCTTCCTTTGAAGCCATCCTTTTGCTTGTCGAAAAACGTGTATTATTAAACCAGCTACTAACCTGTAAAGTACATAAACAGCTTATCTCACCAGATAGGAAACAGGATCGACTAACAGTTAAGTCGAAATAAAATAAAAAAGAAGATGGCTCCTTACTTGTTTAACTGTCATCTCCAACTCTTTAGCTAAGTTCTCCCTCGTGTTAATGTCTGGATATCGATTCTCTTCAAAAGATTTGAACAGTCTCTGCATTAAAAGAGGAGACTTTAAACCGAAATCTCTCTCATAATGCTTTAGGATAAACATCTTAGGCGCAAAGACAAGTTTATTTTTTTAAACCTGGGTTCTGGGGTTTGTCTGTTTATTATATACTGCAGAGCTGCTTTTTTCGCCAGAGCAACTATTTTCTCTACGTACTTCTTGTGGCGCTTCCAGAGCATCTTTTTTGCTTTCTCTTTTTGATATCTGTCTAGGTTTCTCGGTAGAAGTATGCTCCTCTGCTTCTGAGTGCTGTTTCAGAGGTACGGTGTCCCCTTCTTCTGCAGACTCCAAGTCTTCTTTTCCCGCAGTTTTATCCCAATCCTCATCATCACTTGAAGACGTTGAAACATTCTCATATTCCTCCTGTACATACCACGCAATAAAAGATTGAAATTAGCCTTGGTTTTTCCACAACCAAGTAGCAGATTAATTATCTAAAATGCTATAGAACACTCACATCATAGAGCTTTTTGTAGTCCAGCCTTTCAACCTTTCTCCTCCCAGGAACATCTACGAGACCATCATCATCGATCCCAGTATCTGACTCTGAAATGGGAACATCTGGGAGCTGAGAATTCTTCCTGCCGGGCTTACCACGTTGTGTAACTTCATCTTGGTGATTAGACTCAACATCCTCAGAGTCTGATGTATTATCTGAATCAGAACATTCTTGCATTTTATCTTCATCATGAATCGGAGCATCAGGATCATAGTCATCATCCTCAGAATCGTCAGATGGAAGGTCCATTATATCTTTTGCTTCTTTAAACGATTCAAGCATTTCATCATATTGTTTTCTTTTCCTTGATCCAGTATTGGTTATATTCAATGCTCCAATCTTATTCACTATGACTGAGTTGGTTTCCATGGTTTGTTCGCTACTTCCAGCAACAGATGTCTCCCCTTCACCTGTTCTTAACTTTTCAACATCTTCCTTTGAAGCCATTCTTTTGTTTGTCGAAAAACGCGTATTATTAAACCAGCTACTAACCTGTAAAGTAAAGTACACAAACAGCTTTTCTCACCAGATAGGAAACACGATCGACTAACAGTAAGTCGATATAAAATTTAAAAAAATGTCTCCTTACTTGTTTAACTGTCATCTCCAACTCTTTAGCTAAGTTCTCTCTCGTGGTAATGTCTGGATATCGATTCTCTTCAAAAGATTTGAACAGTCTCTGCATTAAAAGAGGAAACTTCAAACCGAAATCTCTCTCATAGTGCTTTAGGGATTAACATCTTAGGCGCAAAGACAAGTATATTTTATTTACCTGGGTTCTGGGGTTTGTCTGTTTATTATATACTGCAGAGCTGCTTTTTCCGCCAGAGCAACCATTTTCTCTAGGTACTTCTTGTGGCGCTTTCAAAGTATCCTTTTTGCTTTCTCTTTTAGATATCTGTCTAGGTTTCTTGGTAGAAGTATGTTCTTCTGCTTCTGTGTGCTGTTTCAGAGGCACGTTGTCCCCTTCTTCTGCAGACTCGAAATCTTCTTTTCCTGCAGTTTTATCCCAATCCTCATCATCACTTGAAGACGTTGGAACGTTCTCATATTCATCCTGCACATACCACGCAATAGAAGATTGAAATCAGCATTGGTTTTTCCACAACCAAATAGAAGATTAAATATCTAAAATGTTATAGAACACTCACATCATAGAGCTTTTTGTAGTCCAGCCTTTCAACCTTCCTCCTCCCAGGAACATCTACGAGACCATCATCATCAATCCCAGTATCTGACTCTGAAATGGGAACATCTGGGAGCTGAGATTTCTTTCCGCCGGGTTTCCCTTCATCTTGCTGATTAGACTCGTCGCCTTTGAAGGAAGCCTCAAGATCCTCAGAGTCTGATGTATTATCTGAATCAGAACATTCTTGCATTTTATCTTCATCAGGAACCGGAGCATCAGGATCATAGTCATCATCCTCAGAATCGTCAGATGGAAGGTCCATTATATCTTTCGCTTCTTTAAACGTTTCGACCATTTCATCAGATGCAGATGTGCAATCAGATTCATCACAACTCCCATCTTCGTTCTCAGACTCATCGCTGTCATCACTGCCATCTTCATCGTCTGCTTTATCATTCAAACCATCTGGATCATACTCTTCGTCCTCGAAATCATCTGAAGGAAGATCACAGTCCAGAGATTGACCTCCACCAGCCATTGCTGCTGCTGCCTCAGGAAAAACTTTCTGCACCATAAACTAGAGTCAGGTGTCTTTTAAAAAATTTCTTCTCCTTTTTTTAACAATAAAAAAACATCGTCAAGTCTACCTCCCAACTGTCGCTGACCGAAAGTTTTGTCCCTAAAGACTCATTAAGCAAGTCCAAGCTGTAATCTTTGCAATTACATCCAGGGCATAACCAACTCTCATCATCCGGAGGAACTGCAAAAATCAAAACCAAAATAAGTCATTTATAAAATATTACAAGCAAGAAGTGCTTAAACCACTACTACCAAGTACGTAGGGCAGAAGTTATTACTATCTTCTTTTCGCAAAGGTGGTTCAACACAGTATTGGTGAAAGCCACGGTCACAAAACCCGTCGCATAGTATGATATCATTATCAATAGGCAACTCCTTAGAACCACATTTAGCGCAGAAGATCTGCACTTAAAAAAACGGCTCGTGTTAGCAACACTTCTAGAGACGTAAACTGCTTTTATCAGGTCAAAAAAAAAAGAACAGGGGAACAAAGCATGAGTTTGGGGGAATAGAGTTCTTTCTTACATCCTCACTAGAAATCTCTCCACCAGAATCAAATAAAGACTCTGGAATGCTTCCTTGGGCACAGAGTGTGTCCAGGTGCTGAAAAAGCTCTCTGATTTTAACCTTGCGTTTTAGAATCTCCTTCTTGGCTCGTTCAAGCTCTTTCTCTGGCCTTAGCTTCTCCGCACTACACCACAGAAACACATGATCCTGAGTGAAATTTAGAAAGAAAATCTAAAAATAAAACGAATTTGAGAGACGAACCTTGAACCTTTCCAGCCTTCTAAAGAATAAGCGTCAATTAGGCTTTGCTCGTATCTAATCCTGTTAAGAAAATACCGAAGCTTCTTTTTGATTCTTGTGTACTCATCATCTTCTCTAACTTCGCTTTTCCTCACAATAGATTCCTTCCTCTTCTTTGATCCATCTACAGGCGTGGGTGCGGCATTAACATCAACGGAAGATGATCCAGCAGCTTCTTCACATCTCTTGTGAGCTGAAACCACCACATTCCTTTCACCACCACCTCCTCCGAGCTTCTTAGAACTCCGGTGGATTTCGAATTGTCCACGGCAAGGAAGACCAAGGACAACCTCACGACGATGGGGAACTGAGCTCTTCTTTCCGGTTACAGGAGTTGTTGACTTATGTTCTTCACCAGAAACCCCATTGGAGATACCCTTTCCCTCATTCCTCGTCGGTTCCTCTGCATGTTTCATGTGAATCTCTGCCTCTGGTGTTTGTAGAACAGGAGGAACTTTGTCAACTTCTGGATTTGTCTGGTCCAAACCAGATCCACTACTCCTCGTTCTCCGTCTATTAGCACTATGCATTTTCTTATACTTTCCACGAGACTACACAACACACACGAGTTTCTCAAACCTACCTACCAGAGATGCAAAAACACGTGAATCAGAATCGACACAAGCAAACGCAGAGAGAACAAACAGCGATTTTCTAGTTGATACAAAGCCTAAAAGCGATTCCAAGAACCCTAATCCTAAGCTGCGAAATCAATCCATCGAAAACAATTTGTTTTTTTTTTTTTTAACGAATTTGAGAAACGAAGCCAGAAAGTTAATGTTTAATTTTATATATCCCTTTGAACTTCTGCGAATAATCGTAAAGGAGGGGGCAAGCTGCGAAAACTCTTACCTTACTTTCGCCGCGCCCGCGAGATTTCAATAACCGCGAAACAAGAAGAAACTCGTGTGGGTGGGTGGGGTGAGAGAGCCAGGGGGAGGAAGGAAGGAGACGAATAAACGGTGTGGAGCTTTGGTTATCTGGGCTCGTTATTGTTTTTACTATTAATGGGCCTTTTGATGCTCCTCGTTTACATTCATCTCGTGGCACAACGTACTATTAATGGGCCTGTTATTATTATTTTTTTTGTCACTTTGGGCCTGTTATTCAGCGAACCATATAGAATTTGGTAATTAATTCTAGCCTAAAATCATGTAGACCATTTTTGTTTGTTTGTTTGTTTATTTTTCTTGTTTTCGCTAAATTTACGATTAGATAAATATCAATACTATTAAAAACATAATTTTTTATCGACTTAAAAATAGTCTAAATTTGGACCATTGCATTTATTTAACTTTCTTTTATAACTAACTTAATTATTATTAAATATATACTATATTTTAGTATTTTCAGAACACTATCTATAAAAAGGTATTCTTAATTATATTTTCTAATATTACATTTTAATAATATATTTTAATATATTTTATTTAAAATGTAAATATACATTTTAATTTACTTTTAAATAATCAAAATCATAATTAATAATTAAATATAGTTAAAAACGAATATTAATTCATTTTCATTTATATAATAAGAAATAAAATTTCTATAATATTTATATATAGATAATTTATATTCGTAATTAAACTACTACAACAACTAATAAATATAAAGTAATTTAATCCATTTATTAACTATTTTCTAAATTATAAAATAACATAATAAAATATATACATGAATTTTATAACATACTTCAACTTATTAAAACAAATATAATAGTATGATATAAACTAATAAATAATTTCATTATTTAATATATATAAAATAATTTTACCAATATAAAAGATTAAAATATATTTTTACTATAATTTAAAGTTTAAAAATGTAAGTAAAATTGATATGAGGCGGATTATATAAATGAATTATCTTATTTCATAAAATTATACTCATGTTAATTTTGATTTATATAAGTTCTAAAATTTAATAATAAAATAAATTTTAACCAATATAAAAAGGTAAAATACTTTTGTACTATAATTTAAAGTTTTAAAATATAGGTAAATTTTTAATTTATTATATATACTTTAAAAACAAATTTTTATAATATATATATATAAGATTTCTAATTTTCAGTAAATAAGTTTTTGAATAAAAATAATCTTGTGCTTTAAGCACATATCAAATCTAATAAATATTATTATTATATATATAATAAAATCTATAACAAAATGAAAATTAATAAATATTAAAATTTCCAAAATTAAATTAAATTAAAATTAAAAATAAATCAAAAACAAAACATCAAAAATTCTAATAACATGTGAACAATAAAAGTAAACTAAATAAATAAATAAGCAATATATTTATTTCAAACTTAAAACATTAAATTGTAATAACCGTATACGAATCGTTGATGGTCAAATCTATTTCTACTTTACTATGCATATTTCGAGATATTGATCCATTATGCTTATAACAAAATGATAAATTAGTTTGACTAATATTTGTTAAGGCTAATTTTTGTAAAATTGGATTCATGAATCCGCCCTAACTATATTGGATACGGATACTATATTTACTATGCATCTAAACATTCATGAATCCGAATACTTTGACTAAAATTATATTACATAATGGGTTGTCTACATGTTTAATCGATAGCCATATCTTAAGTTTTAGTGGTGTTTTACGGGTTTTATAGAATTTTTAAATAACGAGTTTAACCGGATTACATATAGAGTCATGATTTTATCGGTTTAACAGCGAACCTAAGCTGGATTACAGAATAATGAATATAACATACCATATTTAACATTTAAATGTAGATACACAATCAAAAATACAAATATATATCACTCGAAAATATTTCTGCGTTTTGAAAACACGGATCAAAAACTAGTTTTTATTTTAAAATAGACTACTGTTGGTCTTAACTCTTAACACTATAAGCATATGCTTCCAGTCACAGAAAATAATATTTTATAGGGCTAATAATAATAATTAATGTTATGTCTACGGGTTAGTTAATCTGTGTGTTTGAAATATTCTTTTTTTAACTTCGGGGCCAACATATATCAAATCTGATTATGTGCTTCATCATAGACACTAATTAACTTAAATACAGCTAGGTGCAATTGGATTACAAATTTAATTTGTAAAATAAAACTGTATAGAATGATTTATTCTTTTAGATTCTAAAAATATACAATTTAAATAGAATAAACTTAATAAATCTTATTTCAATAATTCTTTGTGGAATATATGGAAGAAAATAGAATATAGTTATATTATATTCATGATTAAAAAGCTCGTAAATGAGATGGAATAAATTCATGATTACAAAATTTCATGAATAAAATGGTATGGAATTGTACTTTTTATTCTAAAGTTTACATTTGTTATTCTTTTTTTGTCAACATTCATTTTGCATTTTACTTTTTAATTTCATTCCTTCATAATATTCATAAAATTGATTATCAATCACAGCCGCTATACTAGATCCCTATTATTTTATTTGAGCAGTTAGAGCATAATTATTGGGGGGTTTCTCCTTCTTAGTTTCTCTAAATACATATATGTGTATGTATCTATTATATAAGTGTATGTAATTGTGGAGTTCTTTGATTTAAGAGAAACTCAACCAAAAGTTATGTATTTGGAGAAACTAAGAGGGAGAAATCTCCAATAATTATGCTCTTAATATGACGTCCATTTAGACGATATTTGCTTGATTTTAGGTTAGAGAGTAATAATAGATATATAATATAGTAAGTGTAGAAGCTGGAAAAACGGAGTCGATACAAACGATATATATTTACAAAACGACGTTAAGGAAAGTAACGAAATGAACATGGAGGCGAGATATGATCTCTTTCCTTAACTCTAAATATTCGCTCCGTAGTGAGACGGGCACTGGCGAAATATCGAGTCCCAGAATACAACCATGGCAGACGATTCACGCTTCACTCGTGAACGCCCTATCGAACTATAATCTACGAAACACTCTCGGAAATAAACTTACGCTAAGGGAGTTTCTTTGTTGGTTTTGCGAAAAGTAAAAGTAGTGAAAATGAATGAAGAAGAGAGACGATATTTAAAGAGAAGGAGACGAGCCACTTCCCGCAACAGCAGCTGCACGTGGACGGAAATCTCGCGGAGATCGAGGGAAGTTGAGTTGCGAACTTCCTCCGCAAGACTCTCTCTCTTATCTCTTATCTCGTTTAAATATCTGACAAAACAAACTGCATGCCGTTTTTATTTTCTAGACAAACTACATGTCGTTTCAAAATAAAATGCATGTTGTTTTTTGATAATTAAATGGGTCAAACGTTGGGCTTAACTTGGTCCAAAAAGAATATTCTTATCGGGCCGGAGACCCAAGACCCAAGACCCAAGACCCAAGACCCAAGACCCACGACCCACGACCCACGACCCACGACCCACGACCGCGCCCGCGCCCGCGCCCGCGCCGAGCCGAGCCGGACGGACGGCGGCGGCGGCGCGCGCGTGGGGAGCCTTCTCCTCTCTCAAGCTGGTTAACCCATGGTGTCATGGGATCATATATAATCAGCTCTCTTCCTCTTGTCACACCCGATGTGGGACAAATAAAATGTCATTTTGACATTCCAATTGGGTTATAATCATAGAGCCCATAACATTTCTTTTCATCTTTCAATAAAAGCCATTGGGCCTTTTAATTGATCCAACAATCCCCCACATGAATAGAAATGACTCTAAACAGATGCAGACTAAATGCAGACTCGATAGACTCCAAAACTTAAAACTTTACTGACTAGACTTAAACTAAAGACTAGACAGACTGACTTATCGAGAGTGTTTGCGAAAAATTCACTGTGTTTGAGTAGGTGGCATTTTTAAGCCTTGAACCACTCATAGTTAATATCTGTCGGGTTTACTTTACCAGAAGGTGAACATGATGTCTTGAACCAACCGGTGTTTTATGTAGACCGAGACAACAGGCACAACGCAGCTTCATTTTCTCGTAGAACTTAGTTCTCTATTGTGTTCATTGTGGCCCTGAACTATTCCTGGTTTTCATGAGTGAACTTAGAGAATATAGCCTAGCATTCATTCTCCTAGAAACGGCCCCATTTCACACCCATTAGGTGATTGACCATGAAAAGTATTGAGTAATACTTCGCTTTCGAAGCTATGGAATCATTAAAAGCATATGCTTATCCTTCTCTCATTCGTTAGCACTTATCATCTTTAGGAGCTGGGATGAGACTACTTTGTCTCAAAGTGCTTTGGTTAGATTCTGTTTGATTTTGTTTTCCCTTTGAACCTACGTCTTGGGATCTCCAGTCATGATAGGTAGGGTTGCAGTCAAGCATCCTCATTAGTTATAGGCTTTAAACCCATTCCTTTTGATGATTTAGCAACAACATCTCGTGGCAAACCTTTAGTAAATGGATCCGCTAGGTTGTCAGCCGATTTGATGTAATCTATTGTGATTACACCAGTTGAGATAAGTTGTCTAATGGTTTTATGTCGTCTTCTAATATGACGAGATTTACCATTGTAGAGATTATTCTGAGCCCGAGCTATAGCTGATTGACTATCACAATGTATTCTTATAGCTGGTACAGGTTTCTCCCACATAGGAACATCTTCCAAAAAATTTCTAAGCCATTCAGCTTCTTCTGCTGCTTTGTCTAATGCTATGAACTCAGATTCCATAGTTGACCTGGCTAGCACTGTTTGTTTGGTAGATTTCCAAGATATTGCCGCTCCTCCTAGTGTAAAAACATATCCACTTGTGGATTTTGAGTTTTTAGAATCTGATATCCAGTTAGCGTCACTGTATCCTTCTAAAACTGCTGGTTCTTTACCATAGTGAAGCCCAAAATCTTTGGTGTAGCGCAAGTAATTGAGTACTCTCGTTATAGCTTTCCAGTGTGTATGACCTGGATTACTTGTATATCGACTAAGTACGTTTACTGCATGCGCTAGATCTGGTCTTGTACAATTGGTCAAGTACATGAGACTTTCGATCACACGTGCATACTCATTTTGTGAAACCGCTTCACCTGAATTCTTTGTCAAGTGCATTTGGGGATCTAACGGAGTTTTTGCAGTACTATTAGAGTAGTTTTTAAATCTCTCTAATATTGTTTCAGCATAATGAGATTGAGTTAAAGTAATTCCATTTGAATTTCTTATGATTTTAACCCCGAGAATAACATCTGCTAATCCCAAATCTTTCATCTCAAATTTTCCTTTGAGCATGTTTTTTGTTTGATTGATAATGTCTTTATTGCTTCCAATAATGAGCATATCATCTACATATAAACATAACAAAACATACGCATTTTTGGTAATTTTGTAGTATATGCATTTATCACATTCATTAATTTTGAAACCATTTGACATCATTGTGTTGTCAAATTTTTCGTGCCATTGTTTAGGAGCTTGTTTAAGCCCATAAAGTGACTTTACAAGTCGGCATACTTTGTCTTCCTGTCCAGGAATGACATGGCCCTCAGGTTGTTTCATGTAAATTTCTTCTTCTAAATCACCATTTAGAAAAGCTGTTTTTACATCCATTTGATGGATTTCTAAGTCTCTTAAAGCTGCGATAGCTATCATCGACCTTATAGATGTTATTCTGGTTACTGGAGAATATGTATCAAAATAGTCAAAGCCTTCCCTTTGTCGGAACCCTTGAACTACAAGCCTAGCTTTATATTTTCCACCAGGTTTTCGTGTCATTATCCATCTATTACCTAATGCTTTGCAGCCAGGTGGTAAATCCGTTACGTACCATGTGTAATTTTGCATGATAGAATCGAATTCACTTTTGACAGCTTCATTCCAAAACGGAGCTTCGGGTGAAGCCATAGCTTCTGCCAAAGTTTTTGGAACATTTTCTACTAGAAATGCCATTAGGAAATCATCACCAAAAGATTTCTCCTTTCGAGCTCTTTTGCTTCTCCGAGGTTCATCTTTTTCTTCATTTTCTGAGATATCATTTATAGAAACTTCAACGTTTGTCTCAATTTCTGAGTCCTTGTCGTTGTCTCTTTCTTCTCGAGTTCGTTTTGAACCATGTTTTTCCTTGTATGGAAAAATATTTTCGAAGAAAGATGCATTTCTAGACTCCATGACTGAATTTTTATGGATGTCTGATATTTCAGATTCATGTACCAGAAACCGATACGCAGTACTATTATGTGCATATCCGATGAAAATGCAATCCACTGTTTTAGGTCCAATAGTGACCTTCTTTGGTGGCGGTACTGCAACTTTTGCCAAGCACCCCCACACTTTGAGGTATTTATACGAAGGTAAATTACCTTTCCATAATTCATATGGAGTTTTGCCAGTTATTTTGTGTGGAATCTTGTTGAGGATATAATTAGTGGTAAGTAACGCTTCCCCCCACATGTTCTGGGGTGACCCAGATTCCTGCAACATTGCATTCATCATCTCTTTAAGAGTTCGATTTTTTCGTTCAGCAACTCCATTAGATTCTGGTGAATAAGGGGCTGTAGTTTGATGTATTATTCCATGTTCCTTACAAAATGAATTGAATGGACCATCATACTCGCCTCCTCTGTCGCTTCTAACTACCTTAATAGTTGTTTTAAGCTGATTTTCGACCTCGAGTTTAAATTCTTTGAATTTATCTAAGGTTTCATCTTTGCTATGTAAAAGATAAACATAACAATATTTTGTGCAGTCATCTATGAAAGTCACAAAGTACTTTTTCCCTCCTCTAGTTGGCATATATTTTAAATCACATAAATCAGTGTGAATTAAATCTAGAGGTTTATTAGTTCTTTCAACACGAGGTGAGGGCGTTTTTGTGAGCTTAGCCTGTACGCAAACTTCACATTTTTGTTTACTTGTTTTAAATTTGGGAATTAAATTTAAATTCATCAATCTTTGTATAGATTTATTATTTACATGGCCTAATCTTTCATGCCATATATTAAAAGACTCAACCAAATAAGCAACTGGCTCTTTCTTATTCATTGAAACTTTTGGAGCTACAATTTTCGGAGGGACGGTCATTACATTCAACTTGACCAGTCCATCCTTAACATACCCCTTTCCCAAATACATTCCATTCTTCCTAATCACGAGCTTATCTGCCTCAAAGCTTGTGGCGAATCCATTCTTGCTGAGCAAGGTTCCCGAGACCAGGTTTTTCCTCATGTCAGGCACATGTTTCACATTTGTCAGAGTGACCTCACGTCCAGATGTCATCTTCAAAATCACATTGCCGCGTCCTTCAATCTTGGAGACTGCAGTGTTTCCCATCCTGAGCTTCTCCTGAGTCTTGCTTTTCTGATAGGTGTGAACATCGCCCTATCAGTGCAAATGTGGGTGGTTGCACCAGTGTCATACCACCATTCCCTGGGGTTGTTGCTTTCAACCATGTTGGCTTCAGTCACCACAGCAACAAGATCCTCCTCAGTGAGATTTGCCTGAGCCTTCTCATCTTTGATCTTCTTGCGACACTCAGCAGTCTTGTGTCCCACTTTGTTGCAGTAGTGACATTTCCCCTTGAATCTCTCCACATTCGCATTGATTTCAATGCCTTTGTTCTTGAAGTTTTTTCCAGTAGCTTTCAGTGCTGCAGCAGTTTTCGAAGGCTTTGCTGGAGAATGGGCGTGTGCCTTTCCTTTGCCTTTGTGCTCAGCCATGTTGACACTATGCTCCTTAGCATTGATCTTGTCAGCAATTCGGTTCCTGGATTCCATCTGAAGCCTCATGATAAGCTCCTCAAGGCCCATCTTCTTCTTCTTGTGCTTCAGGTAGTTCTTGAAATCCGCATAGCTTGGAGGAAGCTTTTCAATGAAGCTGAGAGTTGTGAATGTCTCGCAGATGGACATCCCTTCAGCTTTGATTTCATGGCAAATGAGCTGGAACGCTTCCACCTGATCCATGATGGGTTTTGAATCCACCATTTTGAAGTCATGAAATTTTGCAACCACATACTTCTGGCAGCCAGCGTCCTCACCTCTGTACTTCTTGTCAAGTGATCTCCATAGCTCCTTCGCCGTTGGAATGTCACAGTAGACACGGTACAATGGGTCAATGAGGCGACCCAAAATGTAGCCTTTGCAGACGAAGTCAGAATGCACCCAAATGTCAACACTTGCGAGAGTGTGTACATCATCAATCCCGTAAGGGACAAGGGGCTTGTCCTCCTGGATGAACTTGTCCAGCTTCAACGTTGTTAGGAAGAACATCATCTTCTTCTGCCACGTTTTAAAGTTTTTGCCATCAAACTGGTCTGGCATCAGTCCTTGAGTGAACAGGCTGGGCACAGACGGAGGAGTTGGTACTGCAACCGGACCACTTGAGGTTCCTAGACCTGAACCCGTTTGATAAAGGCCAGCACCGAACAAGCTACGGCGCGTGGTTTCATCAGCACTGTTTCCCGCAGGAAGGGTAGTGGTTGTTGTTGCTGCAACGGTTGAGGAAGTAGGGATGTTTCCAGCGGTTGTCACACCAGATACATCAGTTGCAGCAACGTTGATTGGGGTTTGCACGATGGTAGTGTCAATGGGGGTGTTGTTTGCATCCGTCATTTTTCTGTTGAGAAAACATGAAAACGGATTAATACTCCATTCAACAATAACAAATTATTATTAATATTAAAAATAAAAATAATAATCTAAATCGATTTTCATTTTTGGTGTTTGAACCAAATCATATCGATTTAAGTCTGAATAAATGTTTTGCAAATTCGCTTGAAGCGTTCGCAGAAACCGTTTATGTAGACTTTTAGATCGTTTCACAAACTCACTTAAGAAAGTGTTCGTGGAAACGATTCTCATATACCACGTTTGATAATTCGCAAAATACGCTTCGCGGAAGTGCTAGAGAGCAAATCGCAAACACGTTGCAGAAATGTACGAAACGTTTCGCGGAAGTGCTATAAAGCAAATCGCAAACACCGTTCTACAAACCGTTTACAGATCCTTTAATAGACCGTTTTATAAACCATAAGATCGACCCGAAACAGCTTTAGAAAACGATTTAGAGTTAAGATTGTAGAAGCTGGAAAAACGGAGTCGATACAAACGATATATATTTACAAAACGACGTTAAGGAAAGTAACGAAATGAACATGGAGGCGAGATATGATCTCTTTCCTTAACTCTAAATATTCGCTCCGTAGTGAGACGGGCACTGGCGAAATATCGAGTCCCAGGATACAACCATGGCAGACGATTCACGCTTCACTCGTGAACGCCCTATCGAACTATAATCTACGAAACACTCTCGGAAATAAACTTACGCTAAGGGAGTTTCTTTGTTGGTTTTGCGAAAAGTAAAAGTAGTGAAAATGAATGAAGAAGAGAGACGATATTTAAAGAGAAGGAGACGAGCCACTTCCCGCAACAGCAGCTGCACGTGGACGGAAATCTCGCGGAGATCGAGGGAAGTTGAGTTGCGAACTTCCTCCGCAAGACTCTCTCTCTTATCTCTTATCTCGTTTAAATATCTGACAAAACAAACTGCATGCCGTTTTTATTTTCTAGACAAACTACATGTCGTTTCAAAATAAAATGCATGTTGTTTTTTGATAATTAAATGGGTCAAACGTTGGGCTTAACAAGACCCACGACCGCGACCGCGACCGCGACCGCGCCCGCGCCCGCGCCCGCGCCCGCGCCCGCGCCCGCGCCGGACGGACGGCGGCGGCGGCGGCGCGCGCGTGGGGAGCCTTCTCCTCTCTCAAGCTGGTTAACCCATGGTGTCATGGGATCATATATAATCAGCTCTCTTCCTCTTGTCACACCCGATGTGGGACAAATAAAATGTCATTTTGACATTCCAATTGGGTTATAATCATAGAGCCCATAACATTTCTTTTCATCTTTCAATAAAAGCCATTGGACCTTTTAATTGATCCAACAGTAAGAAGTATAGATGTCATGACTCTAACGCTTATGGCTTGTTATGAAGCCGTGTGTCGTGTTGTTGAATAATGAAGCGTTAGGTCGAAATAATTTGAGTAAAGAGAGACATCATCGAGCATATCGACGTATGAAGATTGCAGCCAATTCAAGAATCGCAGTGACCGAACAATTTGATTGCCACGTACAGCACCTCTAGACAATAACAATCAATACACTTATTTCAACATAGAAATTAAGGCGGTGGTACTGATAAACTCTAGGATTTCTATAAATGAATCTCATCGTTTCTTAAAAGGTACCACCAAGAGAGAAAGAAAGGATAAAAGATTACTTTTATATACAAGCTTTAGGGTATTATAAGTTTTTCTAACGCAGAAAGCAAGGATGGATTATAAGAAACTTGTTACATACTTCTTCTTCCTCGTTCTTATCATCCTTCCCTTCATGCTTCTACCTGCCACAGCGGCTCCTGGTATGTACACGCATGCAGCTCTTGATCTCTCCTTGTATATATTTTATGGTATAGACATGCATATGTTTTAAGTGAGTCTTAGTTAGAACTTAGAACTATATTAGTTTTTTTCCTGAGAGGGTCAAAGTCTTTTGATGATCTAGTTACACATTAATTAACCACATAATTAGAAGTGCAGCAATTCAAAAGAAATGACATTTTAGTTATTTAAAATATACTCCCTCTTAAAATAGCACAAGTGATAATTTATATAATATAGTAAATTGGAGACAAAATCAACACAGGTAACGTACAAATTTGAGCGAGAAGCGAGTAGACTAGTGTGTAATGGACACGAAGGTATGATACATTCATACATTCATACATTCAATGTCAATTAGTTTCTTTTTGAGGAGAAATTCACTGTCAATTAGTTGTGAATGGAAAAAAATGTATATGATTTCTGACACCAGATGGTACTAGAGTAATAAACCCAAACATGATGTTTGAATATTTGATCATTTTAAAGGCCTCGATGCAAAGGTTATCTTAATTTGTATCTAATACGAATGTTGAAATGAGACAAATTCAGGAAGAGTAGGAGGCATGGAGGTATACTGTGGGAGTAGATGCAGAGGAAGGTGTGCTAAAGCAGGGTTTCAAGACAGATGTATCAAGTATTGTGGCATTTGTTGCAGACAATGTAAGTGTGTTCCTTCTGGTACCTTTGGCAACAAGCATCAATGCCCTTGCTATCGAGACAAGCTTAGTTCCAAGGGAAAACCCAAGTGCCCTTAATCCAATTTTGTTTCCTTATTAAGCACTTTCACAAATAATGCAATAACATGCATTTGCATGCATGCACTGTCTTAGTTATAGTTATAGTAACGTTGGTTACGTTTTTGAATGCTTCTTAAATTCCTTTCTTGTACCAAGCTTTGAAGTATATCTATATATGATATGAGTTAATTTTGTCCCAAAGGAGTTATATACTATGAAAATTTTGAAAGTTATATATGGATTAGATTCCATAAATGAAAGGCAATAAAGAAAATATTGGTCTGACGAATGAGTTAGTTGGTTCAGCTAATCACAAAAAAAAATGTTTTGGTTTAGTTGAACCTCAGTTCGATTAATTCAAATAATATGCTTAGAACAATTACTTTTTCTGTGAAAGTATTATCTTTTTTTATAGAAGTTCGATACTGGACTTTTAACTCCTGAATACATACTTGTAATTGTTTGGATACCAACTTGAATTAGTTGCTGACTTGATGGGTTCCTTATCAGAATCTAAATCCACTATATGTTTGGTTGACCAATATGCTCATTCATACTCATAACTTTTACATTACAAAGTTTGGTGGCTAATAGAATTTGATTAGTAAAATGAATTAAATAAAAAGGTTGTTTATTTGATTACAAGGACAAGCATTTATTCTTTTATAACGACCTAGTACTAGAGAGTTACACGTGGTACTTATTAATGTCCCTACTATCGAATTTTTAGTACACAAATGCGTCAATATTAATTTTACAAGACAATTTTAATGTTTTTGATCGACCCTACCTTAGCTGTAACCACTATCGCACTGAAAAAAGTTAACGCGTATGCGATTTTTTTTCTCTCCTCTTCGTTGCTCTTTTGACCATTCCAAACGAATTTCAAAGACATTCACGTGCTACTTGTCCTTCTATTTCTCACGCTTCGAACGTTAATAAGATACTCCCTCCGTTTTTTTATTTTTCACAGAGATAAGTTGTTGAAATATATGTAAGTTGTAATTAATTATATCCCTTTAACCAATAGTATTTTAGATAAATAAAATTATTTATAAAATCAATGTAGTTTGCAATTAATTTTCAGCTGAAATTTAGTATAATTTACATTGGAATTGTAAAGTGACACTCTTTGTGTAACAAGAAAATGAGTTCAGAGTGACACTTATTATGAAACAGAGGGATTATTATGAAACAGAGGGAGTATGACATAACTCATTATGTTCAGATTACTTGTATTTATTAATTGTTGATTACAACTTTGTTTTCACGACCTTAAGTGAAAGGGTATGGTTTTTTTTAATGACCTTAAGTGAAGGGTATGGGTTTGTTAAATCTTTCATAAACCATTCCAACATAACTAGCCGATCGGAGAACCAGCCAGTGAGATCTTGATTGGGGCACGACATCTCGACCGTCTCAAATTATTTATGGATTCTATTCAAAAAATATCAACAATATGTTTAACGATCTAATTAAAATAGTTTAAAATTTAATACTTCATTTTTTATTTTTTAAGAAATTCATTTTTAATACTTCATTTTTATATATTTAAAGTTTCTTTTAAATGTATAAGTTCAATTTAACAATTTATCTATTTTAAAAAAAAGACTTACCATAATTTATGTATATATTAAAAATAATATTTTATTTTACTTGTATTATAGTATTGCTCCATTTGCACATGCTATTAAATGGTTTTGAAATCAGTTAAACATTGGCCTATAAATAGTATAATCCAATATAGTTAGGGCTGGTTTAAGACTTAACCGGTCCAGGACATATGAACAGTATATTCTTATATGGTTAGGGACTGGTTTAAGACTTAACCAGTGATATCATCCATCGGTTCAGATCTAGTTGGTCGAGGTGAAGAGCGATCGTGGAGTGGATATGCATGCCTCAGGAGTTTTGTTTATTAAAAAATTATATAACTATCAGATTAATTATTAATAGTAAAAAGTGAAATTAATTAACCAAAGTGAGTGTTACGTTACGTCCGCTTAACCTTAAAGACTACAAAGTTGTCGTCACATGGGATATTGGGATGAGATAGAGAGAGACATATAAGCTCCATTTTCCTTTAGTAAAAATGAGATACAGACATACATGTTTTTTTTTCTTTTTTGAGGTTGTTTTGTTAATGATTTTCTGTGGAGATGAAAACCTTTATAACAACTGTACGAGATTGTAAAGAGATCATCGATTCCGTAAATCGAAAGCAAACATATGAATGTACATATGAAGATAACCTTTATAACAACATTCATGATTTAGGTATTATTCATGCAAAAGAAAAACCACGATAGATGTTTTTTTTTTGTTTGCTTAAATTTGACCACGATAGATGTTGGAGCCCAAAATTCCCTACATTAAGAAACTTTCAAGTGTTGGTTTAAAACTTGTTTACAAAATGACTACGTCTGAAACGTAAGCAGGGCCGGATCTTAGTCATATCTAATTGGGGGTGTTCAAATCCGGATTTTAGTTTGGTTTTGATTCAGTTTTTTAGTATTTTGGTTTATAAAAAAGTAGATACCATTTTTTAAAAACTTTAAGTAGATACTATATTAAAACTATATTTATTTTCGTTTGATTCGATTTATGTAACATTAGTTTTTTATTTATTTGGTTTTATACCAAAAAACCATAAATATATTTATTTTTTGTAATATTTTGTGATTTTGCTTTATATGATTAGATATCAACTTTAATAAAATATGAAAATATTTCAGTTTTTAAATAAACAATTTTTTTCTTTTTTCTCTTACTATTTAAATTTGTAAATATATTAAATTAATTATACTAATAAATTTTATAAAATAAAAATAATAAATAAGTATTCCATAATATTATTGAATAACTAGATACTAACACACATATTTTAAAACAAAAATTAATATTTTGCTTAATCTGATAAAAGTGAAAAAAGTTTTACTTAAAACAACATATTAAATTACTAAAATCGACATTTTAAGTATGAAAATAAAGGTATGTATATATTATTAATTATATTATATACTTTACATATAATTATACTACTATATTTTAGTTAATCAGTTTATTCGATTTAACCGATTTATATACCAAACTATATCTATATACCTGTGGTTTCTTAAAAATAATATACATTTGGTATATCCGCTATTACAAATTCTAAATCTCTTTTTCTATTTCAGTTTGGGTAGATTTAGTTGGTTCGGTATTAACTGGTTTGATTTTACCGGATTAAACATCTGGCCATGTTGTAAAACTGTATTTTTTTTATAAAAAAATTCAAACTATGTAACCCTCATTTGTAAAGTTATTTTTCAAAGGATTTGAAGCTACAATCTCTTAGATCTACTAGATAATGTAATAGTTTTACCTATTAATCCTATTGTCGTTAGCTTTCTTTGAAACCTTTTATCTAGAAATTATATAGAAGAAAAAATTTGGTTACGCTGTAAAAATAAAGGTTATGCATATAACTAAAGGATAATACTAAAACAAAATTAATAGTTCTTAAATTACTAATTGTGATAATGTAGAAGCTCTTTTATTTTGAACTGCAATGTAGAAGCTCTAATCATCTCCAAAAGCATTTTTTATTTTGGAGTTTTCTAAACTCTATATTTAAAGTTTTATAGTGTTCTTCTCCAAAGATAAAACTTCAAAATAGCATTAAAATTATTTTTATTTTATTTTACACTATGGTCTTTATATTTTTCATAACTAATATAAATTCATATTTTTTTATAAATAAGTAACACATGTATAAAAATATTACAGATATATTAATTAATAAAAACTTACATCAAAATATAAAACTAGAAAAATATATAATTAAATATTAAACTACAAGCAAAATACCACATTATTCCACAAAATTATTTTCTTAATGCTTTTATATGTGATCAACTAGTGCATTTCGAAGTAAGAAATGACTCTCTTTATTTTTAAATTGTAGATTACGAGTTATAAATTGTTGATTATTAGTATTGTTGTAATATTTAATTTCTATAATAATTATGTTTTTATGTACCTTTTTAAAAGGTTTTTATTGAGTTTGTTTTGTTTCTTGTTGTCTAATTTTACTTTTAAAATAATATAAATCTTGTTTTAATTTTTTATTTAAATTTATGTGTACAACTTAAATATATAGAAATTAATCTGAGATATATGAGATATAAAACTTTTTAAAGATTAAAATGAGAAATAATTAAATATTTAAAAGAATCATAAATATAATGTGTAATTGTATGACCAAAATGCAAATAAAAAGATAAAATTTTAAATTTGAAGTTTTGAAAAAAAATAAGAGCAAAAGACTCTATATTTAAAATTATAGAATGTCTTTTGGAGATACTCTATTTTTTTTTTGTCAAGGTCTTTTGGAGATACTCTAATAATAAGAAAATCTCGTGGTACTATTATATATTGGATTGTATAAGAAGCCAAAATAATAGTCACATTATGCTCTAAGCATGTCGATGTGAGGAATCTGTTCAATCATTATTTCATTACAGAACGAAAGTGTTAACTGTGAATAAAATTACAATAGTTTAATCCGAACATATATAGGAGGAATTGAAGAGTTGCTATCTTTACGCAACTGGCCAATGAAAACACACACAAATGGTTGTTCTGTCTGTCGGATAAAGAAGGAACCTTCTCTTAAGACCTCTTTTGTGTTCCTTTCTCTTGAAGAAACACAGTACTCAAATAATAAAATCCAAACCCTTTAGTCTTGTATTGATATCCGTTCGTCAAAATACAAAAATTCTTAAGTTATCCTATGTGTACATGTAAATTATCAGAATCATTTACTTGATTAGATATGTTCCTTAATTTCCCGTTTGTAACTGATGTACTGTTCAACAGCTGGGGAATATGTAAACTTGTCATGATGCGATTATCCTGATACAAACCAAAGACAGGGAAAACTGAGTTGTTACGGGTTTCGACGTAGTCAAGACAAGAGATTGCAATCGTATTAATTGTACTATTGTATTAACATATTTAATCGAGATCAGCTGTCTATTTTTAGAAGTTAAGATCAATGATCAATTTGATAAAAGATGAAGATCAAGAATTTATCATTCAACTTTATTTCATTAATTCCATTCTATATTTACCACGTGACCGATATTTTTTTTCATCTCACCTCAAATCTCTAGATTGAAGCACATGAAACATGATATTTTTAAAAGTTGAGTTCATAACTATGGAGACTACAAAAAGACTATGGACACTAAACAGTTCATATATCAAGTTACAAAAAATACAAATTCATGTACCAAGCCATAAACAGATACCGACATTTTATATAACAACATTTATAGAAATGTTTCGGAAACAGTACAGATTACAGAAGAATAAATTGGCAAATAATTTTGTTTTCTCTTTTCCTTGTAAAGAAAATGAGAGTACAAATCGAATTTTACGATCCAGGTGAAAAAGTAACAAAATAGTCCCTAATTTACCGCTGCCACTTTCCCCCAAACTTATTTATTTCCACTCTGAAGTTAACGACACTGTCCTCTTTTGTTCCAGTAACTTAACGGAAACCGTTAAAAACACAAGAAATAGATCGTCCACCATCCTTAACGGCGCGAACCTCACAACACTCCTGCGAGTACCGTTAGATCCCATTATTCGCCGCTCATCTCCTTACACGTGTCCGTCATGCGTTGCCAGGTTGGAAAGAAATCAAGGAATATATCCTATTTAGCGTGAACACCAGGGAGCGCGTGTCTTTCCTCAACTGGAAAATCCATAACAACTAGAGGGTAGAATAGTCATTTCAACACACCCGAATATCACACTGTCTTTCTCTCTCGTTTCGCTTTCCTTCTCTCAGTTCATAAACTCTCTTCTTCGCTTCACTGCGAGACTCAGAAGAAAATTAAAAAAAATCAAATCTTTCTCCTCTACAGCTCTTAAGGTGACTCTCTCTGCGAAACCCTTTTATTGTGTAACGTTACGAGGAAGAAGACGAAGTTTTTGGAAATGGAGAAAAAGCCAGGATTCTTCTCTGCTCTCAGAGGTCTCTCGCCGTCGCGTTCCAGGACAAGGTCTCGCTCCGTGAGCCCCGCTCGGTCCAGCTCACCCACGACAGCACTCTCCCGGGAGAAGAAGAACTTCACTAACGGCGGCGCCGCCGCCAGTTACTATGTAACCCAACCGGAGCTTTTAATAGAGAGATCCGGAAGCTTGAGACCCGTTATGGAAGGACCCGATCTAGACGAAGAAGGAGGAGGAGGAGGAGGAGATTCGAAAAGGCTCGGGTCGGGTCTAGGTAACTGGGTCAAAGGACAGCTCTCTCGCGCTCCCTCTGTTGCTGCCACGGCGGCTTACCGGAGAAACGATCTGAGGCTTCTTTTAGGAGTCATGGGAGCTCCTCTCGCTCCCATTCACGTCTCCTCCTCTGATCCTTTGCCTCACCTTTGCATCAAAAACACTCCAATCGTTAGTCTTTCTATAAAGATCTAAACCTTTTTCGATTTTTTTGTTCTTTAAAGTGACGTCGTTTCACCGTTCTTCTAAAGTGACGTCGTTTTACTGTTCTTTGCAGGAGACATCATCTGCGCAGTACATACTTCAACAGTACACCGCAGCTTCCGGCGGACAGAAGCTTCAAAGCTCAATCAAAAACGCTTACGCCATGGGGAAGCTCAAGATGATTACTTCCGAGCTTCAGACCGCGACGAGAACCGTAAGGAACCGGAACCCGTCAAAGGCCGAGACCGGAGGTTTCGTTCTCTGGCAGATGAATCCGGACATGTGGTACGTCGAGCTCGCTGTTGGCGGTAATAAAGTTCGCGCTGGGTGTAACGGAAAGCTCGTGTGGAGACACACTCCTTGGCTTGGTTCTCATACAGCTAAAGGACCCGTCAGGCCTCTCCGCCGTGGACTTCAGGTAATAAAGATCTTTTGATTTAGTTCTAGTTCGAGAGAGAGAGATTCTTAGTGTTTTTTTTCTTGTGGATGATCTTCAGGGTCTTGATCCGAGAACTACTGCTGCGATGTTCGCGGATGCGAAGTGTATCGGAGAGAAGAATGTCAACGGTGAAGATTGCTTCATTCTCAAGCTTTGCACTGACCCTGAAACCCTAAAGGCGAGGAGTGAAGGACCAGCTGAGATCATAAGACACGTCCTCTCGGGGTACTTTAGTCAGAAGACAGGGCTCTTGGTTCACATCGAGGATTCGCATCTGACGAGGATCCAATCCAACGGTGGAGATACTGTTTTCTGGGAGACCACGTACAACTCGTCCTTAGACGATTATCGCCAGGTGGAAGGGGTCATGATCGCTCACTCGGGGCATTCGGTTGTGACCCTTTTCAGATTTGGTGAAGTGGCGATGAGTCACACGAGGACGAAGATGGAAGAGAGCTGGACGATTGAGGAAGTTGCGTTTAACGTTCCTGGTTTGTCTCTCGATTGCTTCATACCGCCGGCGGATCTCAAGATCGGTTCTGTGGCAGACTCATGCGAATACGGACAAGAGGAAAGAGGGAAGAGCAATTTGTCTGCAGCTCACAGGGCTAAAGTTGCAGCCTTGGAGAACTGATGTCTTAACGGTTATGACTAAAACAGCCCTTGAAGGTTTCATTAGGCAATGGAAAAAAAGAAAGTGTTCATATCTCGAGCTAACCCTTTTTAGCAGTTTATTCGGATTAGGAATCAGGTTTGTTAGCATAACCGAAGATTCACCGGTTCAAATCGAATCCAAGTAGATTTTTTTTTTACTCTGATCTCACTAGATGGGATGGAGTTTTGGTTGGTTTACTTAAATGTTTTTTTCAGTTTGGTTTATTTAATTTCTCACCTTCAATGTTTTTGTGCAAGGTGAAGGCAAGAGAAGGAGAATTGCCTGCTGCTTTTACTTTTCTATCATTAAGTATTTGTGTTAAATCAACGATATTAACTACAAATCTAGATATTGTTCATCTTTCTTTTGGGATATGTATGGAGATATGTTTGGTGTTTTTGGTTCATCTAAAGCCTCTGCTTTTTCTACAATGATCTCATCCAATTATCCTCTTCGGCCACTTGTAGAAGAAAGTAAAGAACATAATGTGAACAAAACAAAAAAGATGCCAAAGAGAATATAACCAAATAAAATTTCACATTGATCGAAATAATATGGGAGTTTGATTATGAGTTTAATCAATAAGATGCTTTTAAGTCTGTTCTTTTTATCTATGGGAGTTTGATTATGAGTTTCTATAAAGGAGTGTAGGTATTTAGTTTAAGTTCTTGATGTTAGTATGCAGCCCGGTTGTTTGGGTTCTAGTCTCCCTTTATGGGTATTAGCTCCCGGGGATGTTCCGAATGTTCCGCCGGCTCTGTATTTCACCTTGTATCCTTCAACGTTTTTAATGAAACCAGATGGAAAAAAAAAAATATGGAAAAAGTTGGTGATTTTGGATTGGGGTTAAATTCGTAGTAGTGATAATATGTGAACATAGACTTTGTACCTACTTGTTTGGCAACTAATGAAAGGGAAAGATGACCCCTTGAGAGTCGAGTCCACACACATACACACGACCATATTTATGATAGATCTACACTCTCAACTCTCAAGATCTCATTTTCATGGTTTTTAACAATTTACAAATAAATGTTTGTGCCATTGGTTTTGCATTTTTTAAATATATTTCTGGATACGAAGTTGAATACTGTGTTAGTATGTTTGATGAAAGATCATCTATCTTATTAAAACAGAATCATTATGTTGGACCTAACATTTATTTTGTAAGTTTTTAAATTAAATACACCTTCATACTTTATAGTTAAACCTACATTAAATCACTAATGTTCCTTTCTTTATACTACTATCCATGTTTCAAAACAATATACTTATTTCTTTATACTACTATCAATGTTTCCAAACAATATATTTTTATACTACTATCAATGTTTCCAAACAATACAATAATTAATCTTAGTTATTTTATATATATCATTTTCTCTTTAAAATTTTGTAGAAACGTTATAATTTCATAAATTGTAAAATAATGAACTTTAAAATTTGGATTATAAGATTACAAATTATGAAACTATTACAATTTAAATCCAATTAGATTACATATCGGTCATCCATCAGTTCAATCGGTTAGTCTCGGGTTTTAGTGATTTTTTTAATATGTATATTTTAAAAACCTAAATTGAATTGTCAGATCTCCGGATTAATCGGTATAATCACAATCGGGTTGAATTTAAAAACACTGATTTAAATGCAAAAATATTTTAAATACACACTCTTTAAAAATTACCAAAATATTTGTTAAATTATTAGTGAAATTTTTCATCGTAAAATATTCCGCGCTTCCAAAGCGCGGGTCAAAATCTAGTTTACTTCTTAAACATTAAATGCATTTCAGAATATATATATTTTGGTGTATCTAATTAAATTGGTGTGGGGATATGATTTTATAAATGAAGGTGAGGGGTCCATTTTGACCCTCTTTTTTATGCTTGCTTGGGGTCGATATTTCTGCTTTTGGTTAAATTAATGACTTTTCTTTGTTTTTTCAGATCACAACTGTCTACGTTTTCCTACTTTTTTCCTTTTAATATATCCTTTTTAATATGGTGATTTATGTATCATGTATGTATTTTATATTAAGAAGGATTGTTGAGTTGAATATATTATTCATGATTTTTGTCCTTTTGTAGTGGGGCACCTCATGTTGCAAAATTCGCAGTCCCTTCACTTATAAGATATGCATTTTTTCTTCTCTTTTGATGTAAAAAGTCAGAAATAAAGTTTTATTTTTTTAAAGTGAGGAAAAAGTCTAATATTTTTAGCTTCAATGTGGAATTTCTTTTTTGTTCATTTTAACATTTTATCAGTTTGTAGAAGTCGTGTTAGCATTATTTATTGGAGATTATTTTGAGGACATATTTTTAATACTTATTTATGGATTTTCTAGGAAACTTTAGTCAAATGATTGGGTGTTTGACATAATGTACCATAAACTATAAAATGAATATATTAAGTTATCCAAATAATTAACAATTGAACCATAAATACAAAATTAAAATGAATTATTTGTAAAATTAAAATATAACATTTGTCTAATATCTAATATTGAAATTTCGATTTCCATTCTTTTAATAACTCTTATGTCTATATGTATCAATTGTATTTTACTGTAATACATAAAATTAGTTATACATTAGTTAGATATACAGTAATATGAGTAACACAATGATTTGTGTAATCAAGATTTGATTTTTTTTTTTGCAACTGATTGATTGTTGTTTACTCCGCATATTAAAAGAGTGAGTACAAATCCCTGTTTCTGAACTCAAAATCTTGAATTGGATAGTTTAAAAACAACTACAGTTAAAATACGCAATTATATAATTTATTGACATTCAAAAAGAACAATGATAGCATTTCACTGATCTGGAAAGGAAAGCTTTAAAATATACATTGGATCATATTACTCACTTTTTTATAATCTTCTCTGCTAAAGAAAAATACAATTTTTATCTACCATAAAAAAATATACTAAATTTATTTCATCAACTACATCAATTTTATGATTTACGTTAATCTATTAAACACATAATATTTTTAAAAATCATAATAATTATAAAGTATTAATGAATTTTAATTGTAAATTCAAATTTTATTCTTAGTTATAACAAAATCTGTTAAAAAAATATGAAAAAATTATTAAAAATTTCAAATGCATTCTATAAATTAATGCATTGATTAATTTGTAATTAGTAATATACTGCTAATATAAATTAATATTAAATAAATTTATACATTTATAAAATAAAAAGATACCTACACGAATGTGGGGATCAAAATATGTTTTAAAACGAGCACTTACAAATAGCATCAACCGAATCACAAATAAAGTAATGCATAAATGAATCATAAAGTTTGTTCCATTTTCACTTCGAATACTTGAATAGTGTTAAAAGTTGCCACTCTCGCATTTTGAATTCGAAGCTCTTAAATATAAACGTACTTTGCATTAAACACTAAAAGACCAATAATATATGATTCAAAAGTTTAAAAGACCCAAACTTGGAGATCGTTATATCATATGATTAGACAATATACTACATATTCCAATTCTTACTACAGTTTACAATGAATAAGGTCATAACATAAAGTAGGTTGATCATAACCAACAATATTCGTTACAACGTTCTTAAATCTTGCAAGTTAGTCAAGTAAGCACGGTAATAATTATAAAAAGTTGTCTGCAAACCTAGCGACATAAGTACGAAGGTCAAAGTGACAATTCGTCGATTAAGAAACAATGAATTGTATACATGTATTATGTAAATTGATTTGATTTCAATATGTTCCAGAAGGCTTGAAGAGAATAATCAAACAAACGTTTTGTCAAAAAAATAAAAAACAAACAAACGACCTACATTCTAACGATGAAGGGGGAGGGGGGGAAGAGAAAGAAACAGTAATATAAAGATATGCGCAAACTGTATAGTAATATACAAAAATTGAAATATAGTATACTACCATTGCTAGAGTCAAGTTCAAAATTGGCTAGAGCCTAGAAGATAGTTATCTTGCTTTGTGGAATTGCCTTCATGTGTAATTTTTCTAAATTTGGATTATCGTTTAGAAAATTTATTAAATATATCTTATTAGCACTAATAATATATAGAATCTTTGAACTAATTTAATCTCAATATCTTTTGATATGTTTTCACTTTAAATATAAATATGTTGTTTAAATTAAATATTCTAACAAATATGTTAAAAATATTTTAACAAGATCTTAATATTTTCACTAATTTCAAAATTAGTTTTGAAATATTATTATATATTAATATATTCAGTTATCGTTTATAAAATGAAAATAAAAATTATATCATATTTTTATCTATTATATAATCATAATCAATCATATTAAAAGAAAATGATTGTATTGCCCTAAATATGATAAAACTGTATTAAGTTGATAAATTTATACTTTTTTCAAAAAAATATTTATGTTCAAAAATAAAAATATAATACATTGTTAAGACGTGTTAATATTAACAAACTATAAAAACATGTATAAAATTAAAATATATTTCATTAAAGCTAATAATATAAAATCTTTGTAACTCATTTAATCATCATATCTTTTAATTTTAAATATAAATATATATTTAGATATAGTATTATAAAAAATCTAATAAATCTGTTGAAATTTTTTTTAACAAAATCTTAATTTTCAAAAAGTTGATGTAAATATTTTCACTAATTTCGTAATTAGCAATGAACTATTACTATGCATTAATATATATTGAGTTGTCATTTATAAAAAGAAAAATTAAAAGTATATCCTATTTTATTACTTTATAATCATAATCATTGTTAAAATACAATTATTATATTGAAATAAATATGATCAAAGTATATTAAATTGATGTATTTTCAAATTTTATTTTCATAAATATAAACTATTTATGTTAAAAATTTAATATGTTGACATAATGACTTGAAATTAACAAACTATAGAATACATGCCTAAAAATTAACATATCTTAGATTTTTGTATATACAATAATATATTATCTAAAATAAATAAACATAAAAATATTGATAAAAGGAAATCCAGCTTTGAAGAGCGAGTCAGAATTTAGTACAAATTAAATAAATTTTTTTTTTAAAATATGTTTTTTCATGAATATACAAATTTGTTTAATAACTATATACAAATACAATAAGATAATATATAATAAAAATGACAAATATATGTGAGTTTTAAATAGTTGATTAATCATAACATGTAAATTATAAAATTATTATATTTGAAATAATTATATAAATATTTAAATATATGATTAACATTAAAGTATATACACCATTATTGCTCTAAAACAAATACTTTGTATATAAAATTGAAAACAAATATTCGTGCGGTTGCGTAGATTATATTAAGATTGATTCTAGTCTTGGATCTTATAAAAATATTATAGACAAACCCAACACATTTTCGTTAAAAAGGAGTAAAATACGATACATTACTAGCTCTACACAGAATTATAATAATAATAAAATTAAACATGTAAAAACATGCATGTGAATGAACGTGGTAAGGTTTTTAGAGCATATGATTTGAGACATGGATGTGTGAGAAGCTTTGCTGCACTGTCACTTGCTAAGTCCCTCTGTGTTTTTGACTGGTTTTTACTCCCAGCTCTTATTTGTCTTTTACCCCATTACACACCAACTCTTTGGATTCTATATGTCCGTTTAAGTTTTAACTTTTAACCAACAAATTAATTTAAAATAGTATTTTTATTCGTAGATGTGTTCAAATAATATGTCTGAGTAATTTGTCGACTATCATTCTCTGAGTAATTTATCTACTATCATTTTTTTGTTCAAATCATTTTCATGTTCTAAAATTAGGAATATCACTTGTTGAAGAAGCTGTGATTCTGATATGACTTTAGGAATATATCTTACTTTTCACTTTTATATGAATCTGCGGTTACATATAATCTTTATCATTATATTAGTTAAGTGTTCACTATAAAACCTTATTAAAAATACTTAAAAGATAAATTATTGAAATGATTGAAAACAAAGACTATTGTTGGACAAAAAAAATGTTTTAAGAACAGATACTTCTTCTTATCAAAGATATTGTAGAAAATGAACTTTTGTTTTAATGAAAATTGTAGATTTTCATCTTTAAGAATAAAAGAAAAACTAAAACTTTAACCCTAAACTTAATCTTAAACGAATTTTAATTAAAGCTTACCATGTTTCCATAATAGCTGTTTTTAATTAGTTGGTCTTTTCACAGTTTGCTATATCAATTTCGCAATACATAACTGACTTGTAAACTTATTATGACCATATCTCATGAGTTGTCCAATGTTATTTAGAACTTATAAGTATGCATGATCAATTGATCATATCCTTCTGCTTTATTTTCGTATCTCAAAGAAGAAAATGAAATGTTTGAGATGAAGTTAATTAAGACTTGAGATAAAAACACTACCCTAAACTTGTGAAGCACTTTAAGACTAAAAATGTAATTGTGCTAGCTTTTAACCACAGACTAAAATTAACAATTGTCGGCAAAGATTGGTAAGTGATTGTACATAGAAAATCATTTTAGACGAAATGGGTAGGTTTCAGTCATCCATTTATGTGAATACTGCCATTCTGAGTGTTGACAGTTATGTTCTAGAATTTATTTCCCTGAAGACTTGTATTACCCCCTCTCTGAGGACAACTCAATTCGTTCAATACTTATATAATGGTTATTTATATCATATCATGTAGCAATATTATCCTACACAAGATCAATCATAAATATGCTGGGATTGTTAAAGGCTATATCCGATTATTTATTCTCTTATTAGTACGATATTATCCATTTTAGATTTTAGTGGCAAACCCGTATTTATTTTTGGTTTCCTTCTTAAAAGGCTTCGTACTAATAGAATTATATTTGTTTTTATATATTATACACTCATTGTACAATTATCCAATGTAAGACTTAGTTTATATTTCACATTTTTTCCTTCAAATTAAGGATCACATTCATCTTGTGTCACACAACTGACTTTCATGATCTTCTGACTTAATCTATATCACACATACACTTATGATTCATAACTCATAGGATATACTATTTATCTCTCGAAAGTATTTAGTTCTTCTTTCAGATTTTTGTCAACCAATCTAATACCAATTGTTAAATTGTTAAAGTTCATGTCTAACTCTTTATTCTTTGGTTGTCCACTTTAAGTCTTAATGGCAAGTTTGCATAAATTTACTTTTGATTTCTTTACTAAAATATCTTGTACTAATAGTTTGATTTGGTATCATACAGCACAGAACGACAAAAGTTGGAGCATTTAACGTAAAGGTATTCAAGAATATCAAAGTACAACTAGTGTTATAACTCATAAAAATAAATAGATGTCGATTAGTAACCACCTTTGATTGTAAATAAGTTTCGAATTTAATCCGATTACATAATGGGCTGATGATAGTTGCAAGAAGTATATATTTCAAAATACGTTCACGTGTAGTTGTAGATGTAGTGATGGTTCTATCAAGGAAAGTGTGAATGGTGAAACTAGTTTAGACAGATACTTAAACAATAATCAAGACTTCGAGTGTATAGGAAATTTTGATATTCAAAATAAAACTAAATTGTGCATAAAGTAGCACATTCAAAGTGATAATCACAACGAATATATTAATTAATTAAGTATTGCTATTGAACCATCGTACGTTATACAAAACTTGTCATAATCAAATTAACGTGCGTACACACCATTCCTCGGGATTATTTTTGCTATAGTTACATAGTATAGTCTCATTATGATTTTTACATCACTCAGTCATAGTTACACTTTTTGTTTCAGTTAGGAAAATGATGGTCAGGATCAGGTTTGTCCACACCGTCGACGTTCCTAAGCCAAAACGTCATGTCAAAAGAAGCAGCACCGTCAGGGACACCATCCATCACTGACTCTTCTCGTCCCGGAGGAAAGAATATTCCGGTACGTGGGTGTGGGACCCATTCCTCTGCGCCACCACAATTGATCTCTACTCTGTGATCGGAAATATTTGAGATGACCATCGGCCTTTGTTTTGCAGCTTTGCTGCTTATCCTTGCACGTCCTTGAACATGCTTCCAACTCCTAAATCATCATTATCATAAAAATATATTTACTTTTTTCTTCTCTTTATCCACTAAGGACCTTCAAGTTTTCTATATTCAATTCACACATTTACTTCTAGATTATCTTTTAACACCACCTTAGCTAGTTATATAAAGACAGTTAAGAAATAATGTTTGGTCCAAGATTCCTCGTAAGATTTTTTTTAATAAGGTTGATGTTTAATTTTCTTATTTTACTTTACCAGAAAACAAAACAATGTACCAATTTTTTTTAATGTTTCTACTTTATATTACATGTTTTGTTGTTGACAATATCATTTTATGAGTAAAAACAAAATAAGAATTATAAGAAAACTTGTGTTTAAAAAAAAAAAGAATGATAAGAAAACTTGTGGCGTTTACCTTAATAGCAGCATCGGTACTTTGGCGATCTCACTTCTTCCCATCAGTACTATGTATGTAAGTACGCCCACGAACTCAGACCAAAGACACAAATTGGTCTTTTTATAACTTTGTTATGTTTTATTAAATAGTGTATTAAATAGTGTATTTACCTTAGATATAAGTTGATATTTATATATTTCTATCAATCTATATAACTTGAGGTTGTGCTCTTAAATTTCTTTGGCGTCGTCTCTATATATACCCACACGCGAGAAACTGTACTTAGTGGGGGGAGAATCTGGAGAGTGGGGAGGGAAAAGGAGAGAACAATATGTGTTTTTAAATAATTTCTAGGTTTATTACTTGTTAGTTTTACTTAACAGAATTTAACATGTGATAATATATGTTTTCTTTAATAATTTCTCAGTTGGTTAGTTGTTACTTAACTTACTTTATAAGATTTTAACGTGAGGATAATATATGGTTTCTTTAATACCTTCTCAGTTTGTTACTACTTACTAGTTAGTTTAAAAGAATTTGACGTGCGGATAGACTCCCATTGACCGAGTGGTACAATCAATTAGGAGATTCGGGTTTCAGATTCCAATATTTCCAGAATATGCAAAAGGTATTCATCAGTTGAACAACAAGGTTGTATATGTATGTAAATTTCTATATGTTAACCGTTTGAACCGTGCATCACGTAATCCACGTTCGATATGTTTAAAATATGGTCGTATTGTTTCTATATGTTAACCGTTAGTTTGATATGTTCGTCTTAGACTATTTTTTAGGGTTGATGAAACATAAACATAAAGAAAAAAAACTAGAGAATTTGACCTTATGCATTTCCATTTATTAGTCTCGTCTTTTGCCTTGATTCCGGGTTTGGTTTCTTTAACCAAAACCTCCAGCTTTAGTCTCTGCCTCTCTGGTGTTAGGTATGACAGCCATTTAAGTATTTCGACTATGCATCCTTCAATCATTTAATAAAAACTTACAGGACAAAAAAAGACGTCAAAGTATTCAAAATATTGTTTATTAACATAAATTAATGTCGATTAGTGAGAACCATTGGTTGTAAGAAGTTTTGAATCAAAGTGTTGGTAGTTTAGTGGTAGTATAAAGGAGTTGATTCTTTTGTTCCCGGGGTACAAACCAACTTTGGGACGAGGAGTTATTTTTTAAATCAAAATATCTAAAGGCTGACTATGAGCATGTGGGAGATAACGGGCCTAAAGTTTAGTACTTCGCACCTTCGATCTAAGTGATTCATAGATGAAAACTCTTGATAGATTTTAAACTGGTGGCAGTGAAAAAGACAACTTAAGCCTATATTTTGTATTTAAATTTGAGCTCAATCCATTGGTTAGAAATCTTCCATTTATTGTTAAACTTCTGAAGCACCCGTACAGTTTTGCATTTTCGATTATCTTTCTCATCTCGACAAAATCATATAACTAAAATTGGCAACAAACCAATTACACTATGTCTGCACGATCTCTTTATTAGTTACTCGGATTGTTTACTCCAATGGTTCAAAACCAAAGTATCATCGACCCATCTGCGCTCGAAGCTCCAACTAGTATGAGAAGTTTATCTATAAAGTGAGCACACCCAATCAAATGAATTCACACTGGTGTGTAAATTTTTATAAGAAAAGCATAACGACAGAATTAATGTTTTTGCTTGTTTTAAATCCAGGAACTAAGAAGCACTATTATTAAGACACCCTGTTATAATTTGTGTAAATAATCTCTCAACCTCAGGTAAGAACATACGACAAAAAAAATATGAGAGAAAGTTCTGCATAGTGGATGCATAAACTAGCACATACAAAATGATAATCACAACGAAGATATTAATTAATTAAGCAAGCATTGCTATTGAACCGTCATACATTATTATCATAATAAAACGTGGATACACACCATTCCTCGGGATTATTTTGTTATAATTTCATAGTATAGTCTCACTATGGTTATTAAGTCACTCAGTCATAGTTATACTTTTTTGTTTCATTTAGGAAAACGATGGTCAGGATCAGGTTTGTCCACACCGTCGACGTTCCTAAGCCAAAACGTCATGTCAAAGGAAGCAGCACCGTCAGGGACACCATCCATCACCCACTCTTGTCCCGGCGGAAAGAATATTCCGGTACGTGGGTGTGGGACCCATTCCTCTTCCCCGCCAGAGTTGACGTCTAATTTATGATAGGAGATATCTTCAGAGTAGTCGATGACCATCGGCTTTTGTTTTGCAGCTTTGCTGCTTATCCCTGCACATCCTTGAACTTGCTTCCAACTCCTAAATCATCATTATCATAAAACTATATTTACTTTTTTTTGCTTAGTTCACAAAATACCTCCAAGGTTTTTATATTCGACTTGCACATTTACTTTTAGAGTTTCTGTTAACACCACCCTAGCTAGATATATTAAGACTGTTAAGAAGGAATGCTTGTTAAAAGTTTCTTGTACGGATTTCTTTTAATATGTTTTTGACGAGTGTTTAAATTTTATTATATTATTTTAACAGAGATTTTAAAAATATATATCAAAATTTTTTAGTCTATTAATACCACGAAGATTTGTGTGTTTTTCACTTTCTATTCATGTTTTGTGGTTAATTATATCATTTGATTAGTGAAAATAAAAGAAGAATGATGAGGAAGTTGTGGAGTGGACACCTTAACAGCAGCATTGGTGTTTTGGCGATTCCAGTTCTTCTCATCATGTACTGTGTGTATATGTAAGTAAACCCACGAACTTAGAAAATGACAAAAATAGTCTTTATAATGTTATATGGAATTAGTGTATTTACTTATATATATAATTTGGTATTAGTATGAGTATATATCTCTATCAATCTATATAACCTGAGCTTGTGTTTTGAATTCTCTTTGGCCTCTTCTATATATACACACGAGAAAGGTAGAGAATCTGGTAGTTTCAAAAAAAAAGGTCGAGAATATGGAGAGTGGGGGGAAAAGAGAGGATAAAATAATTTAACGTGAGGATAATATATATTTTCTTTAGTTTCCAGTTTGTTACTCGTTTTTCTTTTCTTTTTGAAACAATTTAATGTGAGGATATAATATGTGTTTTCTACAATACTTTTTCAGTTAGTTAGTTGATACTCTGACATAATTTAACGTGCGGAAAGACTACCATCGACTGAGTCGTACAATGAATTAGGAAATTCGAGTTTCAGATTCGAATATGAAAGGTTTTAATTAATTGCAGAGCTGTCAAAAAAAATTAATTGCAGATAATGGGTGTATATGTATGTAAATTTTAGTATGTTGCCGTTTGAATCATGTATCACGTTCAATATGTTCTAAATATGATCGTTTTGCCAATAGAAAATACGTCATAGTCTCATATACAACTTTAGGGTTAATGAAATATATAAGGATGAAGAAAAAAGATAGAGAATTTGACGTAAAAAGTTTTCAGGAATATCAAAGTACAGAAGGGTTATGGTTTCTTAGGATAAAACTAGTGTCAATTAATGAGAGCCATTAATTGTAAGAAGTTTCGAATTTAATCCGATTATGACATCGGACGGTGCTAATTGCCAGAAGGATATATTTCAACATCAGTCCACGCGTATACAGAGTTTAGATGTAATTATTTTATAAGAGAAACTTAATAATATAAATTTTTTTTTTGATCAAAAAACTTAATAATATAATTAAAAACTAGCTTTTCAGCTTTTTGGTGTCAAACAAATAAAAATAAAATAAAAAACTAGCTGAGAGATAAAACAGTCCAAACTTAAAGTGTTAGGAAAAAACAGGATGATATAGATTTTTTGGTGTAAAAATATGATATGATAGATAATCAACTAATCAAGCATAGTTTTTTTCTTTAAATAATTAGTTCAAAGTTTCAAGAAATAATTAGCTCAAACTCCATAAAATATTTCTAACTAATTTAATTTTATGATAACCCGCGATTGGTGATCAAGTTGCACACTTGAAGTGTCGCATGCCTGGATTGTTATGCTACTTTCTAAATAAAAGGCGTTATGAATGCTCATTGGTAGGCAATATTTTACAGTTTAATTTGTATACGCTTGTCTTTTCTGTAGTGTAACGCATTTTCATAAGTTGTTTTGTTTTTTCTCTCCTTACTTTACTTCCAAAAGTTTCACCATGGAAAAAAAAGTTTCACCATGGAAACTTCTTCGATGAAACTAACTATTAAGTCTTTAACATATTTATGAAAAATGTTCATTCACAACCTTTTCAATAGAAAACTTAGGATATATTCCGTGATGTACATTGTGTAGCTACATATGAAAAAAATGCTAAATCTAATGGAAGATATTTGTTTAAAAAGATAAGACTATTTTACGACAGACAAGTCCATTTCAATATATGGTTCCTTTTGCCTATTTTAATAAAAGCTGTGAAGAAAACTAAACATTAATCTTAATTTATTCGACGTAACTGGTTGTTTTTTGGTGAAAAATGTTAAGACGTAGTCGCCAAAAAAAAATTGGTAAGATGTAATTTGGTTGTTATAATTTTGTAATTTTTTTTCAAAAAAAAAAACTTTGTAATTTTCCTCATTCTTTTCAAAACATGCGTTGAGAAATGTATTTGATAAATATAGACCATGTAAGGACCATCAAAATCATTTATTATTCATCTTATATCTTATACAGTGAGCTAATTCTGATTTTGGGTCTGTATGGATGTCTTAGGAATTTTATCATCAATTGAAATAAACTTATATCTGATACGTTTAGATTCAATATTTCATTTTTACAATGACTCCAATTGTTCGAAACCAAAGTATTATTGACCCAGATACAGTCCAGGCTCGAAGCATCTTGAGAGGTCTTTGAGTCTATTCATAAAGTAAGCACACACCCACCTACAAAAGACCAAGGAAATAGTTAAATTCACATTGAATTTTGCTTCGCCTAGTCTTGTAAGAAAAATCTAAAAGATACAATGTTTTTTTTTTGGTAAAAAAGACACAATGTTTAAGAGAATAATATAAACTATAGAAAGAAGCACTATTAAGATGCTTGTTCTAACGAACCTCTCAACCTCAGGTGGGGCCGTGGGGGAATCTTGAAAACTTTTCTTTTCCTTTCCCATTTTTTTCATTTGGATGTGACAAACATTGTCCTTTAGTTTAGAACCACTGAAGTGCAAATCTAGCTTTAATTTTAAAAGAGAATATACAATTATGTCTGAACCAAAAGAAATTGAACAGAAAAATATAATTATGTTTTACGAAACATAAAATTGAACAAAATAAATGAATGAATAAAAGAGAATTTAATAAGATTTAACCATTATTATTAAAGCATGATTAATTACTATATAAATTGGTACGAGTTTGTTTTACTTTATATTGACTGAACATATATTATAACTCCAAACTAGCTCTAAATTATGATACCCAGGTTTTGGTTTTGATTATAGTATACATTTTAATCATACGGTAATCTTAGACAAATTAATTCAGAAACCTTCATGTTACCACACCTTTTTCGTGTATGTACTAAAAACCAAAACCTGAACAAGACGTAAATAAACTGCATCCATACAAAACTATACAAAGTCCATGTCTCTTTTTAAGACATGCGAATGAATCACAATGTTTTCATTGATCCGTCTTGTGCAGGTGGAGTTCATGGGAGAAGGCTAGCAGAAGACTCATCTCCATGTTCTTCATCATCCACCTGCGACTCAGATGGAACTTCTAAAACTGGTCTTGTTTCCTCTGGGATGAATCTCGCCCATCGTTTCTCCTTCACGAGTTTTAGGAACGGGTGCAAGCAGAACCCAACAGCAATGATCACACCGCTGATTAAAAACGTCTTTGCGGTGGCCAAAACCATCACAAGGATGAGAAGCAGAGAAGGAGGCAGACAAAGCACTAGAGCTCCTAAGGTGTTTAAGGGAACTCTATAAGGTCGGTTAAGTTCCGGTTTCTTGATCCTTAGCTTGACAAAGGCTGCGAATTCAAGAAGCATTCCTAAGGCGTACAAGAAGTTGAGAAACTCTATGATCTCTTGAAAGCTCATCCATGACAAGAATATGACTCCTGTTGCTGAGCACAAGATACTGATCGTTGGTGTCCCATACTTTGACCTGCATCAACACACAAAGAACGTTAAACCGAGTTGTACAAAAGCAGTGTTCTAAAAGTCGGTTTAGGCACCTATACAGAGATAAATCGAACCTAAAAAAAGAAACGATTTCTTTTTAAAGAATCAGTCTGAGCGTTCAAAAAATCAGTTTAAAAAATCAGTTTAGACGTCCGACTAATCAATAGTTCTCTATAAAGAGTCTAATTACCACCTAGCGATTTCTTGAACATCGATCATAACCAAAACACAATCTTATGAACTAAGAATTTTAATAATATATATATATATATATATTATATATATATATTTTAATTTGGGATCTATGTATATCATCTAAAGAGAAGAAAAAAATAGGGGCCTGGGACTAAGTAACTGACCTCTGGGCGAAAAAGGCAGGGAGCATCCCCATCTCACTCATACCAAGAAGCTGAAAAGCATCACTACTCATCTCAGCTTCAAACAATCCAAGATTTGACATAGCAGCAGCAGCTTGTATCCAACCCTTGAGCCAAACACCTCCAATAAGCATTCCAACCTCAGCAAAATACCCATCACTCCACTCACCAGACGCCGACTCGCTTAAAGCTCCAGTCCCCGCCATCAAAGGAATCAAATAAGATCCCATAACCAACAAAACAGCTCCAAACAAAGCCTTCGGAAACGTCTTCCCGGGGGACTCAACCTCTCCAGCAAGAGTACTGGCCTTGTCCCAATAGTTGAGATTCCAAAACATGGTGTTGAAGTAGCCTCTCCAGTTAACTTTCTTGAAATCCACAAACAACCAACGCTTAGGACTGATCCTAGGAACCGCTAGCAGAGCCATCACAACGAAAGGACAGAGGGAGAAAACAGCCAGCAGAACAGCTGAGAAGCCAACGATATGCAAGCCTCTATAGTTCAAGTACGTGAGCGAGAACGTGAGGACTAATAGAGTAGGAACACGAGCAGCTACATGGTCCAAAACAGGGAACGAATGTTTCAAGTAATCAAGAAACAGAACAGGGTAAAGAGCATTGTCCATAACACCACTGAACCATTTCCAAAACCCTTCCTGGAACCCCCAGAAGGGACCAAACGCGGAAGAGATCCAGACCACGTATCCACCGTTCTCAGGGAAGCTTGTGGCGAGCTCGGCTGTGACTAGAGCTTCGGGTATGCTCCAGATGATAGGGAAGATCAAGAAGCCTATAAGGGCTAAGAGAGGACCGCCACCTGATTTGACAGAGTCCTCCACACCAAAAGGGCCACCAGAGACTTCGTAGAAGATGAGGAATACAAGTGGCAAGAGTGTCAGCTTTGGACTTGGTTTCGTCTTTGCGCCGTTTTCATCGTTTGTGATTATCTCTTCACCCATCAAACAAGAGCGAGAGAGAGAGAGTCCTGTGGAAAAAAAAACAAATAAAGATTGAAACTTTGGAGATAAAATCTAAAAAGCAAGAGACTTTAAAGAGACTCTGTTCAAAAGGCAGAGGATTTAGTTACAAACCAGAAGTCAAAGAAACTCGATTGGTTTCTGGGTCTCTGTCTCTCTTTTTCTGTTGAACACAGAGATTGATGAAGAGAAAGAAGATGAAAATGATTAGGGAAGACGGAGGCTTGAACAAATTTTCCTTATCAGATTTAAGATGGGATGGTGACGTCTGATGATTTGAAAAGATCTTGTGGAATCGATTTTGGTGTGTTCATTAGTTTTCTGTAATTAAAGACGCCACATGGCTCCCACTACACTTGCCCTATCGATCCAGGACTTCGTCAAACTTTTGCTTCGGACATGAATCTTTTGCAATGTCAAACTGAATCTAATTTATTGATATAAAACAAAATTCAAATCAGTTTTGTAACTTACTGGATTGGGCCTTATCAGCCCAATGTCAAAAATAAACATAGTTTCTTTTGAGATTCATATCAGTAAAGTTTCGAAGCTGGGTGGTAGATCCAGTAATTAGCTAAGGTTCAGCTACCTCGAGGAGACAAAATCAAAGGATGAGATTACTAGTCATAATTTTTTTGTTTGATTACTAGTCATATTTTACAATACCAAGTTTGGAACTGTGTGCTGATCTTGAGATTCTAATTTAAATGGGTTGCTTTAGCTGCAGCCTCTTCCACGAACCATTGTTTCCATCAATGATTCATAATAAAAACCACATTAAATCAATAGTTGGACCTCATCCATGATGAGTAATAACTAATAAGTAGGCATACCATTACCAACACTCTTGATAAGTGCGCTATGGTTAACACAATTTATGAATCTTAGTTTCGTTTCAAAGGCCCACAAAAGAATTATTACCCACGTAATTTATAGAGTATTTATATTCCTTACCAAACCAATGAAAAAGAAGAAGAACAAACATGATGAAAGACTGCTTTAGTTGTTGAAAGGGTTCTATAGAGTTAACAATATGGAAGACTATTGGATGCGGGTTTCACCCTACTCCAAACATGGTTCAAGAATCTGACACAATAGTTCGAAGGCTTGAGAAGAAATAATAGGTTCATGAAGAATATAGAATCATCTCAAAGATACAAAAAGAGTCGGCGCTGAACTGAGGTTGTAAAACCAAAACCAAAACGTAAAAAACATCAAAACAAAGGCTTTTTCTCCAAAAAAAAAACATCAAAACAATAAATGTGATCTTAAAAGCACATCATATTAGTTGGACATGCATCCCCAACATCTATAAAAAAGACCAAATGTGAAGGAGGAGGTCCAAGTTGTTTACATATCACTAAAAGCTTTCTGTAAACAAACAAACACACTATGAGTATGATTAATTTGACTTCTCTACTTCATTCATATGAACTACACAACAGACTACTACAGTACACTAGCATGATTTAAGTTCATACTGATTTGATAAAAGGAAAAAGAGAATGTTGAAGCAACAAGCAAAATACCAATTGGAAAAAGGTTATTATATCAGACTTTTGTCTTTTATTTTTTTATGAACACTTACTTATACATTGGCTCAACGTGACAAAATTTAGTTACATATAGTTATGGCACACATTAGTGGTAGTCAAGTTATGTAAGGATTTGTTGGCTATGAAACGAAACAATCAGCTATCTTTTTTTTTTTTGTTGTTAACCAATCAGCTATCTACATTTAAGCTTTTTAGCCAATGAATAAACGAACAAGACCCCTTAATAAATAGAGACTCGAAAAGAAGAAGAAAAAGATTGAGCTACTCAAGGCAGAAGTATACTAGTATAAAGTTTGAGAAAACCCCAAATCGAGAAACCCCACCCTCCACTCTCACATCTAGGGGTGGGCATTTTATCCGATACCCGAACCTGTACCCGTACCCGACTGAAAAAACCCGAACCGAAACCGAACCGAAGTAGCAAAATACCCGAACGGGTATTGAATTAGGAGAGATTGGATATTCGAACCCGAACGGGTAATACCCGAACCCGAATAGATATCCGAAGATAACCGAACATATGTATACTTAGGTCTATATTCCTAGTTTACTTCTTTAATTTTATTCAAAATGTTTATTTTTATTATGCACATAGTTCAAAATTAGATAATTTTCATATAATTGGAAAAAGGTGAATTTTTATTCACTTAAAATGCATGTCAAGATTTTTATTTCATGCATTAACAAAAGTTACGTCCAAAATTTAAAAATAATAATCAATTTATTATCTTTTATTTGTAAAATGTTATCTTCAAATTTGTTAATCATTCAATTATTAGAAAATAAAAAATCAGTTAAGTGAAATTTATATTTTTTAAATACAAAAAAACTTGAGAAATGAAAAATTTAATATTTTTTTCCAAAATCTAAATATCCGAAAATCTGACCCGAAATACCCAACCCGGAACTAAAAATACCCGAACCCGACCCGAAGTAAAGAAATACCCGAACAGATATTACACTCCTATACCGAAATACCCGAAAATCCGAAATACCCGATCCGTACCCGAACGGGTACCCGAACGCCCACCCCTACTCACATCTCTCTCTTCACTGCGAAGGCAAGTTAATTGCAAAATCTCATAGAGGATCTTTTGTTTCGCACCCAATCCTCCGGCTAAAGCGTGACAAAATCTCTGTAATGCACTCTAAGGATCACCAAGCCGCCGAACCAGACGACGACGAAGAAAAAGAAAAAGAAGAGGAGAGATAAATGGTTCCTGCGATTCCTCAAGCAGCAGCAGCAGCAGGAATCTCCACCACCACTCGCACTAGTAAACCGCCTCCAGATCCGGAAGATAAACCTCAACCCAACCACAATGGCGGAAGAAGACCTAGACTCAAAAACGTCCCCTCTCGCTACTTATCATCATCCCCTTCTCCTTCTCCTTCCCCTTCTCACTCAACCTCCTCTACCACTTCTTCTTCTTCGTCTGCATTACTCAAGACGAGTAAGCGATATCCTTCCCCACTGCTCCCTCGCGCTTCTAATTTCACTAAAACGCCTTCCTCGCTCCTCAATCGGTCCCAATCCGTAGACCGCCGCCGGCCTCCCGTCACCGAACTGTCGGTGGCCGCGAAGATGCTCATCACTTCCACCAGGAGCTTATCTGTTTCCTTCCAAGGAGAGGCGTTCTCCCTTCCGATTAGCAAGAAGAAGAAGGAGACTACTACTACTAGTACTACTACCACCACGCCGGTTTCTCACCGGAAACCTACTCCCGATCGGCGGAAGCCGACTCCGGTTCGAGATCAGAGGGAGAACTCAAATCCGGTGGACCAGCAGAAACTCTGGCCTGGCGCTTCAAGGAGAGGAACTTCCGAATCTGCGCCGAGTTCACTTTCTAGAAATGTGGATGATGATAGAGGAAAGAAGCTTGGATCTAAGTTTGTGGGAACGTCAATGTTGCAGCATTCTCTGATTGATGAGAGTTATAGGGTTTATACTGATGGGAGGAGACTAGGTTTAGATTTGGGAGAAGTTGATGGAGTTTTGGAATTGAGAGATGAGAGAAAGACAAGTGTCGTCGTCACAAGCACTACTGACTTTACTGCGTCTGATACAGATAGTGTTTCATCTGGTAGCACTAATGGTGCGCAGGAACGTGGTGAAATCTCTAAAAGGAGCTTACAATGTAACAGTATGGCTTCTGCTAAGTTTTGGCAAGAGACTAACACCCGGTTACGACGGTTGCAGGATCCTGGTGGCTCACCTCGGTGCTCTACTCCGAGTTCGAGGATCAGTAGTATGTCAACAAAGCTGACCCAGTCTAAACGGTTCTCTAGTGATAGTCCGTCGTTGGTGTCATCTCCTCGTGGTCATGCTTCTCCGATAAGAGGTGCTGTTACTACTCGGCCTGCTTCACCGAGTAAGGTTTGGGCGACAGGTCAAGCTAGGGCAGTTTCAAGTCCTTCTCGTGTGAGGAATGGAGTTTCTGAGCAGATGAACGCTTATAACCGCATCTTGCCTTCGATTCTTTGTTTCTCTGCTGATATTAGGAGAGGGAAAATTGGGGAGGATCGGGTTGTGGATGCCCACTTGTTGAGGCTTTTGTATAACCGTCATCTTCAGTGGCGGTTTGCCAATGCCAGGGCTGACTCCGCTTTCATGGTGCAGAGACTGAGTGCAGAGGTACCTTTATCGTTTACATTACCGCATTAGTGCTATGTTAGTGAATGTGGATTTATGGTTGTGCCATTTCATGTGTGTGCCTGCTTGGATCGTAAGCAGACTTATGGAATGCATGATTTGTAATCTAGCTAACGGTAGATAAGGTTATGAAGTCTAGCTATTGGTAGCATATGGTATTTTTATAGATAGTTGAGTCATTAACTCGGTCACAAAACTATACACACTCTAGTGAAGGCACAGGTTTTTTGTTTGACAGAAAAACCTGTGGAATGCTTGGGTATCAATCTCGGACTTGCGCCATTCTGTCACTCTGAAACGGATCAGGTTGCTCTTACTGAAGCAGAAATTGAAACTAGCTTCCATCTTGAAGGAGCAGGTAAGGAATATGCACTTCTAGCAATGTCTGTAATTATGTTTGTAACTGCTCTGTTGATGGTAACGGGATCATTGTATTTGGAAATTGTAGATGAGTTACTTAGAAGAATGGTCTCTTCTAGATAGAGATCATTCAAATTCTTTGTTAGGAGCAACTGAAGCCTTGAAAGCCAGCACACTTCGTCTTCCAATAATTGGAAAAGCTGTGGTGAGTGAGGGCCTCTTTGCCTGACCATGATATGTTTGTTTTCGCTTATTTTGTATCATTAGAGTCTGTTTTCTGAATGCGTTTTATGATTTCTGTGTTGTTAGGTAGATGTTCTAGAGCTTAAGCATGCTATTAGTTCAGCTGTTGATGTCATGCACGCTATGGCGTCTTCCATATTCTCGCTCACATCGAAGGTAAATTTCCTTGTCTCAGTGATTATAACATGAATGATAGTTATGTCCAGAACCAATTACTCCGGTCAGAAACTAAAACCCGGTTATTTGTCAATTCATTTGTCTTGAGTGGTTTAACATACGAATTGCTCAGTGTTTTGTGAACCATACTTGTAGTCCCACTAATCTCTGTGCAATTTTCTTTCTATTCTTTGATGTCATTGGTAGGTGGATGAAATGAATTCAGTAATGGCGGAGATGGTGAATATCACTGCACAAGAAAAGGTCTTGCTTGAACAGTGTCAAGGATTCTTATCAATAGTAGCAGCTATGCAGGTTAAAGAATGATTCTCTCTGCTTCTTTTGCATTTTCCTTCCTGATCAAGGTTTCATAAGCAAATCAATGTCTCTTGCTAGGTTAAAGACTGTAGCATGAAGACGCACATAATACAACTAAGCCGGAAACTGACTTCACAACTGTAGAAATTGATGGGTTTATGACTCTACTCTCACACCACTGCCGACATGATTTCTAACCATGCTTACGTTCCCACGACCTTTATCATTTTCAACCGGATTAAGGTGAGACTCTCGAGGGATATCTGTTTCCTTGCGTAAGTTTCTTGTTTTTGGAGATTACATTAGAGAAAGTTAAAAGAATAGAATGTGGTGCTTTTTTTTTAACCTATGAAGTTCAGCGTTAATTGTATACAATGAATCGTTCTCTTTGGTTCTCTAATGAAGAAAAAAGTGTATATAAAAGAAAGGTTCTCTAACGATTGATCGTGTGTTGCTTCTCCTTTTGGATCGACATTCCAGATCTTTCCCATTTAGGCATTTACTTATTTAGGTATTGATTTTCTTACCGATGGTAGACTGCTTGTCGTTTTTATAAATACATATCTTGTCGTTTTTCCTCAAGTGCCAGCATCAAATGCATTTGGACTACGTGTGTTTCAGTGTTTGTGTGCTTAACGAACTAGACAAATGACGTCATTATTCTTATTTGTTCAGTACAATCAACAGAGAAGTGTATATAGATAATAAGAACAAAGAAATAAAAGCTTTATAAGAATTTGTTTGGATAAAGATAATTAATTGGCAACACGTCAAGAACATCATAGTTTATATACAAAACGACCACGAATTGTAATGTATACACAGTTGATCTAGAATTTTCAATATTCTTATCCTCTTAAGTCTTTAATTACAAACTTTTCAAACCTTTTTTGTACTTGTCATTCACACAATATCTTGTACTTCTCATCTATACCGAATTTGAGGCTTCTCTTTATTTAATAAAAAATAGTTTTATGGTGTTCTTTTGGTGTAAGATATCATAGCACCGCCAAACCAAAATGGCTGTCACTGTTGAAAATTAAGAAAATACGTTGCAGAACATATATGTGGTTCTATTGAATTTGCGACGCGTATTAGTAAATGACTTTACACTTAGTAGTAGCGTGTTTGGTTCTCTTTAGTGTGTGATTAGGTGAAACCGTACACGAGCGAATACAGTTTCAGTAGTGTCAAAGCAAAACGAAACAAGTAATATTTGCTGATCTCGCTATCAAACAACCAATTAATCAGATGGTCGGCATGAAACAAATTCAATTATTATCTTGAAACACCGTTATAATAAATTAAATGGTACAAAGAAGTTAGGCTCGAATTAAAGTTTAGTGGCCAGGAATCTTAATCACATACCTAAGAAGTAAAGAACCAATGCACAGATTCGTGGTCACATTTGTATTTATGATTCGATACAATCAACAAAATTAAATAACGATCCATGCTTTGCTAAAAACGCATGTGCAATTAATTACGATTTAAATATTTAATACAAATAAAGAAATACACTCTATAGTTTTAGTGGCCAGAAGGCATGGCAAAGAAAATATTGTTTCAATTATGTACCGAACTGATAATACATGTGCTAATCAAGGAACGAATCCACATGGAAGGATTCGGATTCTCGTTCCCCCAACTATATCTGCTCTGTGTTCACACACAGAATGACACGTCTCTTATATTATACAAACTGAACTGGAGAGATTAGTAAAGCTAAATAACAATCAAAATGAAACTATGATTTATTCGAATCCAAACAATCAAATTTTGTATGTATCCCTAACATAGAATGAATAACCAATCCCATTAAAATAAAAATAATTATAACGAATGAAAATGAAACTAAAGTTTTATGTATAATAATCGAATATTATTATATTCTAAGAGATAAATCTTCTTTCTTGACGATGACTTGGTCACGACCGGTCAACAAAAGCGGTTTCTTCCCGGTCAACGGACTCAGAATCTCATCGTCGACGACTGGGTTGTGATGATGTAGGCTGAGCTCCGGTAAAGCCGGAAGGTTTAGATCGATCAACACGCGGTTGCTTCGTTCTTCCGAAACCGTGCTCGACACGCTTCCACTCTGGCTGATCGATTTGCTTCCTCCGAGGTTTCCTTCGTAGTGACAGCGTTTGTGACCGCCGAGAGCTTGACCCGTCGGAAACACTTTACGGCAGATAGAGCACTCGTGAATCTTCCCGGAAGGTGGGACGGTGGTGGAACTGGGATGCTTCTCTATGCTCGTTGAATCATTTGCTGGAGGTTTGATTCGGTGACTGGCTTTATGTCCGCCTAAAGCCTGATACGAAGGAAACGCTTTCCCGCAAACGCTGCACTTGTACGAAAGCTTTGTCGAATCTTGCGTTGGCGGCGGCGGCGGCGGGGGAGAGTGTTTGTCTTTAGCGAGCTTGAGGAGACAGAGAGCGAGATACTCTTCCTCTGTAGGATCCTCCTGACTCTCGGATTTAGGTCGGCGAGATCGAGGCGGCGAGGAGGAAGAGGATGGAGAAGGGCTGCGAGAACGCTGGCGTTTCGAGCGTTTGCGTTTCAGCCAAGGCTCCATGAAAACGGCGTCGTTCATCGGATCATCTTTACGGACTGTGAACGAAGGAGGATTCATCGCTTCGAGAGCCATAATCAGACGAGTCTTTTTGTGTGTTGTGTCTCTTCTTCTTCGTCGATGTTAGATGAGGAAATGGAGTGAAGTGGTGAGGAAATGTTTGGACTCTGTTTTTTTTATACGCAAAACCACGTGGCGGATGAGTATTAAGTCGGTCTCGTATTTATATACTCTGTTTTGTTACTTATGAGGCCTAACACTATAGTAATAAATATGGAAGATAATGATTTTAAACAGAAATCAAATCATAATCTCAACAATGATTTTATTTTTATTGCATAAAACATGTTAGCTCTTGAATATGTGTCCGACTAGAAATAAAAAGATGATTTAGAAATGCAACCAAATACAAATTACATTAATTATCAAATCAGATGTAAACACCTTAAATTTTAACACGTTCATATCTTGTCTTTGTTTTTTCTTATACAAAAGCCATTCTGATACTAAAGAAACACCCATAATATAGGAAAATCATCGAAGTTATATATAAATAATCAGAGATTTTATACTAAAATTAACCCCCCACCCCCAAATTGGTCAAATAAACTAAGCTAAGTATTGATGTAAACTATTGTAGAAATAACCGAGTTTTTGGGTCACAGCTGACCTAAGAAGGTAGTATTAGTCTAGTCACGAGTGAGAGACCGGTTCAAAGTCAAGAACCAGAAATTTAATAAAATCGGTAAACCCAAAAACAGGTTTTAGTTGATATAAAAAAGAAGCATACCTTTCCCGTGGAGCTGACTTATGTGTTGGCTACGGGCCACGAGCCGTGTGGGGCACGTCTTAAGCCAAACGCGTACACGCTTAATGTACGTTCTTTTGGGTACTAATCTTTCAAAGATTTATCAGAAATTCTGGATTATTTCCATTATCTAATCATCATGATCTCAGTTTAGTTATCTTTACCGCATGGTAAGAATCAGTAAAGTAAGTTTACAAAAAAAAAGAATCAGTAAAGTAAATCATTAATGAAATTGAAAAAAAAAATGAGATAACTCGTTAATCATTAATGAAATCGAAAAACAAAACAACACTTTCGGAAGTTAAGAAAATGTTGAGCTAACTTCAGTGGAGTTGAGTGTAGGTGAGAACAAGATTAGGTATGTCGTGGCGTACCGTATTAGCAATTTGAACGGGGTGTGTTTATAGGACACGTGGGTGTTCCGTTACCACTTGAACGCCGATGTCAATTTGTTGTTTATACCCAACAAGCAAAGAAAGGTGGACGTGATTTCTCCAAACGCGTTCGCGACGTTTACACGTGTTAATTTGATTGAGAGACAGTCGAAGACGCTTTCTATCATTCTCATCTTCTTCTTATTTGCTTGCTTGCAAAAAGGTGCAGAATATGGGCCTTGTTATTAAGGCCATTTCAGACCCATGCTCCAGATCTGTGAAGCTATATCAACAGTTTAATGGTCCAGCTTTGACCCTGACATTTGGTTTTCAATTTTTAACAAAAATAAACTACTGAAATAAAAACAAAATATAATTAAATTTGATCACCGTTTGGCATGGTTATAGTTTTAGTTGACTTTATACATTTCTTTTGTTTTAAAATATTAAATTAAAAATTATTTTTAGTCCTACTCTTAATAAAAATTTAGTTTAAATTTAGGCAAAATAATTTTATTGGTATCAAAGCAGACATAAAGTTATTAAATAAATAGAAATATACGATATATATCAAAAAGTGAATTTCACAATTTAAAAATATTGATTTTTTATATTCATAAGGAAAGTAAAAAGATAATTTCAAAATAAAATATAATTGTATTTTATTGTTAGATTGAATATTTTTAGAATTCGGATCTCCCACTCATTCATTTTAAAATCCATGATTTCTTGACCAAAAAAATTCTAATTTTTCTTTGTCAAAAAAAAAATTCTAATTTTCTGAAGATAAAAAAAAAACCCTAAATTAAATAAAGTCAGCATCAAAAAGTAAAAGAGAGTCCACACTTAACACTTGCACACTCTACTATATCGAACGATCGACCACCACTTCGAAGTTCGAATCACAGATTTGAAATTCAAACAGAGAACAGACCAACAAAAATTAAAAAAAAAAGTTGATTTTCTTTTTTATTTTTAAAATAAAGTTGAGAAATAGATCTTATCGAGATTTGTTCCTTTCGCAAAGGTAATAGTTACTCCCATTTCAAAACTCAAAAACCCCTCTCTCTCACTCCCCTGAAACCCTAGAATTTGTGATCTTCAACGGGAGTAGGAATTGGAAAAATGAGTCAGCCTCCTCCTCCGTCCGCCGGCCGCGAGCTCGCGAACCCACCGTCCGACGGCATTTCGAATCTCAGATTCTCCAACACAAGTGACCATCTCCTCGTCTCTTCATGGGATAAGGTTAGAAAACAACACAAAGCCCCCTTCTCTTTTCCTTCTTTATCTGAATCGTTTCTTCTTCTTCTTCTTCTTATGTTGCTCTAAGAGTGTGAGGTTGTACGATGTGAGCACCAATTCGTTGAAAGGAGAGTTCCTACACGGCGGCGCAGTACTCGATTGCTGTTTCCACGACGATTCCTCTGGTTTCAGCGTTGGCAGCGACAACAAAGTCAGACGGTATTTTATCTCCTTTTTTTAGAAAAAAACCACTCTTGTGAATCTTAACTTTGTGAAGATTAACATAAGAAAGCCACTTTAAACATATGTTCAGGATTGTATTCAATGTTGGCAAAGAGGATGTTTTGGGGACGCATGAAAAGCCTGTGCGGTGTGTTGAGTATTCTTATGCTGCAGGTATGTTATATAGTGTTGATCATCATGCTCTTTGATACTAGTTTTAAACAGTGACGTTGACTATTTCTTGTAGTTAAGCAATTTATGTTAATATAAAGCTGATGCTACTTATTTTGCAATGTTTTATTCAGTACCATCAGGATAGTGAAACTTTGATTGTTAATCCCGCTCTTTGATGCTAGCTTTGAACAGTCACATTGTCCGTTGTGCTTCTCATGTCTAGGAAACTCTTAGTTAAGCAATTACTATAACTTTGGTTATTGAAGTTAAGTAACGATTTCTTTTGTTAAGTAACTAATTTGAAACTTAGATTTATTTTTTTTCCACCATTTTTGGTTTCTTTCTTACTGCTCCAAGCCTTCAAAGTAGTGCTGACATATTATGTTTTGTTCTTCTTGTGTGATTTTACAGGGCAAGTTATTACTGGATCTTGGGATAAAACAGTTAAGTGTTGGGATCCGAGAGGTGCAAGTGGGCCGGAACGGACTCAGGTGGGAACATACGTGCAACCAGAGCGTGTTTACTCTCTATCTCTCGTTGGGAACCGTCTCGTTGTCGCAACAGCAGGAAGGCATGTCAACATCTACGATCTCAGGAATATGTCTCAGCCTGAGCAAAGAAGGGAGTCTTCACTAAAGTACCAGACGAGATGTGTTCGTAGTTATCCTAATGGAACAGGTTATCTGACTCACATATATTGCTTTCTGTGGTTGCTAGTTACTTTTTCTTTTTCAGTTCCCAAGTATACATCTTGCCTCAATTTTGAAACTTTGATATTGAAAATTTTACAGGGTATGCTCTTAGCTCTGTTGAAGGAAGAGTTGCGATGGAGTTCTTTGATCTGTCAGAGGCTGCTCAAGCTAAGAAGTACTGCTGGCCTCAAGTGTTTTTTTATTCTACTTGTCTCTTCTCCACTACTTTGAATGACTTATAAATATATGTAAACTTGTTCTCAGATATGCTTTTAAGTGTCATCGGAAATCAGAGGCTGGAAGAGACATTGTTTACCCTGTTAATGCCATTGCTTTCCATCCAATGTGAGTTCCTATCTCACCAAGATTCCAACTGTTTCTTAGATTTCTAGATTTATTACATTTTTACACAACACGAGAAGATTTTTAAGATAATAGTCATACTAAAATTCTTTACTGTAAAGTTGAAGGCTAGTTCAAAGTTGCTGGGATGCTAATTTGCTATGTTCGGATGTTATATACTATGTATGTTTTTGAGTCTAACATCTTAAATACATCTAGACAAAAGGTTTTCTTATGCTTCGTGTGATAACAATTATAAACCACCGCGTAATCATCTGGGTTTTTGTAACTGCAGTTATGGCACTTTTGCAACCGGAGGCTGTGACGGGTTCGTCAACATCTGGGATGGGAACAACAAGAAGAGGCTGTATCAGGTTTAGTAAATGACTTGAGAGCTTTTTGTTTTCATTTTTCTGATAATGTTCCCTAGTGTGATACAGAAACGTTATTGCTATTTGGTTCTTGTTTCTTTTGCAGTATTCAAAGTACCCATCAAGTATAGCAGCATTGTCATTCAGTCGAGATGGGCAGCTACTAGCTGTTGCGTCAAGTTACACTTTTGAAGAGGGGGAGAAATCGTAAGTATCTTTCCCCCTTTCTAGTTCTCTGAAGTTTAGAATAGCTTTGTGCCTGTCTTTGAATTATTGATTGGATACACTTAATTGTTTGGGCACTGTTTTGATTAAAATGCTTTTAGAGATAACTGTACGTTGGATTTATAGGAACTCTGTTCCCTAGTCTTACAGGTTAACACAATTACACAAACAAAGAATGCGTATACTGAACACTTGAGTATAATTATCTTGAAATACTAGTTGTATATTTGTATTTGGTTTCAGGTTAGAATTCTCTTTTAACTGGGTCTGTGTGTGTGTGTTGTTTTTTTAGGCACGAGCCAGAAGCCATCTTTGTAAGAAACGTTAACGAAATCGAAGTGAAACCCAAACCCAAAGCATATCCAACTCCTGCGGCATGATAAGGAAGAAAGCTGTCCTCAACAGAAGTTGGTCTTTTGTTTTTACTAAGAGTTCCCCATAGATACTGAAAGTATGTCTGAGCTTTTAATTTTTTTTTGTCTTGAGTGTATAAAGTAGAAGTAAAGACAATGATTTGTAGTTCGTTTGGCTTTGAGGACATATTATTACCCAAGAGATATTAGATTAATTCCAGAGAAATATAGTAAAAATACATCATGAAATATGCTTCAAATGTTTTTAATCAAATTAACTTTTGCAAATATACACACATTACATATGAACGAGAGATCACACAGATGCTTTTATAATGTTTCTACAGAACTAAACGATTCTTTGTCGGCATGATTAAATTCTAGCTCTTGTAGCAGCAGCCTCACGTCTTTAGACTCCAGCTCTTTCTCTTCAACGACTCTAAAGAATCCACAGTGAACGTCTTTTAGTAGCTTCAAAACATTGGCCAAACCACCATTGTTTTCACTTTCATCAGTTTTCTCCTCAGAGAATGGCTTCGACTGGTTGCTCTTGTTCATCCTAAAATAGTTGTATTTGCTAATTTCAACCAAGTTGCTCTTGTGATCTGGCCACACATCACGTGTATCATCCACGATCACCACTCCTCGCTCATGAGCCAAAACCAAATCAAGCGTCTTCATGTAAGGACTCTCGTCTCTCGTTATCACTCTCTCCCCGAAATAGATTCGCTTAGGATCAATCATGCTCATGATGTATTTAGCGTATTCGCGATTACCCTTTGTGTAAACATACATTGTGAACATCTTGTTGGCTTCTTCCAAGAAATCTCGAACGAAAGGTCTTAGCTTTGTCAAGAACGCCATGGTATCTTCTCCTCCTTGGACTTGCCACTTGTATAGATCGTCTCTTTTATTCGAACCCGCTTCTTCGATTAGATACTTCTCTGCTTCGGTGAGACCTGATACACGAGTGGTGTGGAGAAGCGTGTGATCCAAGTCAAGTACTAGGTGGAGTTTTTTCTCGTTGGAACAAGAGACTAATGTAATAAGGTGCTTCGTCACGGCTACAGCCTCGTCGCTTAGCTGAAAACCCTTGAGAATGTTCTCAACCACAGACATGTTTCTTTGATTAATTGAAAAAACCCTAGGTCGATCGGAAACCTAGAGAAAGTGATGATTGTAGACTTTGTAGTTAGTTACGAAAGTATTGGTAATGAAGAGGTGGAATCTCACTCTCTTATATAGACCTAGAAAGTGAGAGACTCGCTGATAAAAAAGGAAATAGTTGGTATCCTAATTGACCATTATACCCTTTTATCTATTTCTTTTCTGCGTTTTTCCTTTTTCAAGACGTATTCGTCGTCCGTGTTTTTCCTTTTTCTCAGCAGCTCTTTTTTCTGATTTCGTCGTTTAGGAATGACTACTATAACCGTGCTTACTTGTATTCTCATGTATCCAATTAATATGGGCCAGATATTTATATTTAAATGGGCTTTCAGTAAAAAAACTCAAGTTTCCAAACTAGAAAACAACTGAACAAAAGAATATAAAAGATGAGTTTCTTATGGAAATAACAAATGTTTATATATGTCACAACTGTATCACTTCCGTTTCTACGTCGCAATTGTATCACTGCAAACTAAAGTAACGATAACTGTATCTTTATTAATAGAATACAAATTTGAACTTACTGTTTTTACATCACAGCAAGAGCTTAAATAGAAAGTAAAACATTATAAAGTTAACACTTACATCTCTTCAATGTATGTTTTCAATAAAAAAATGTGTTATAACAAATGAAGAATTGTGTCTGACTCTTTAAAAGTCTTAGACAAAACTAGTTAACCAAAAGCCACAACTCTTAACACATCTACCCCTTCGCTAAACTCAGTTACAACAACACTTTCTACTTCGTATTATGCAGTTTAGTTTAAACACAAATTGTGATTTGTGTTTCTACTTTCTAGCGACGGTTGAGAAGTGAAAGTAATACTAATACTAATGTATCAAGTAAGATTCAGATTTCAGTATCAAGTAAGATTCAGATTTCAGACTAATATAATCTTGTAGATGCAAATCCAATAGTACATCATAAACCACTTAAAGAGACTGCTTTGGAGATATTCATATTTCTTATACAGATAGTTCGTCGATGCGATTGAATTCTATCTCTACTCCAACTCTTGCTCGACTCTGAAGAATCCACTGTAAATTTCCTTGAGCAATTTCAAAACATTCGCCAATTCGCCCTCGTTTTCACTTTTCTCAGAGTGAGGCTCAAGAAAAAAAAAACCTTTGTTTGGCCATAACTGATCTGTGATCAATGTCTCTTGGCTCTTTCCCCACACGCATTTCCTCTAGAAGCTTGAAAATAGAATTTGATCTTAATTCAGCCATTGCCACTAGTAACAATGACTCTTGTGAGGTTTGTATCAGAAACAACAGAGACAGATAAAAAGAAAGAAGGCTATGTTTCTCGACCTATGGCATCCAGAGAAGAAGAAAACTGGTAGAATCTAATGTGTTTTAAGTTTTGGTAACGTTCAAAATGAAGATAGCCTTCAGTTCTCTTGTGATAAAATTCCCTAATATGTTTGTCTTTCATCCTTGAGTGCCAAGCAAGCAACAGATCTTTCCTCTGCTATTACTCATTGTTTTGTTTTGACAGTTCTCTTTACTATTCTTGGTCATTCTTTTTTGTTGGTTGAATACAATAAGTTATTTAAACCAAATCCAACAGTTTTTATTGTATTTGATTCATACAATACATTATTATAATAAATAAAAAAATAAATAAAAACAAATTCATATAACTGGTATCCAAGACTTAATACAGTTTGATTTCAGATTTGTAAATTTTTTTCTTTCTCACAGAAGCTCATCGTCTATCTGCATGCTGAAGCTTTGTTGCTATATTCTGTGAAGAAAGATCTTCATTCCCAGAGCCTTGACCAAAACCTCCTGATGATGTCTGATCAAACATATCCATGATAACAGGTGGCTTGTACTCTGATCTTGTTCGACGGTGAGAAGATCCCTGAAATGAAGAAGAACCTTCTTGTCCCATCATTAGTGGTCTGCAGCCTCGGCTAGATCCTACAGACAACGATCGATACCCCTGATGTTGAGGCTTATGGTCTTTCTTGATAGCATGAATCAGATATGGAATCAACCCCTCCATTTAAAATTCTCTGTTTCTATATGAAATAATAATATTCCGGCAACCCAATATTTATATCATGTGGCATAAGAAGATAAAATCAAACTTGTCTTTGTATTGAATTGACAACTATTGGATCAAATCTGTGGATAAGTATTGACCCTGTTGGTGGTATTTTACCAACTTTGTGTTTAGGATATAGTCATGATTGATGATAAGCATTACAGAATTGACTTTGGCAATAAGAATTTTAATAGAACTCTAATAGAAAACGTGTGTTTTATGTGTCTGGTCCTAAAGTTAGAGATGGAGATCTTCAATGTCTCTAAGTGGTTCCAGGAGCTCTCTTGTTGTCCGGTTGGTTCACGACTAGCTGACAGCAAGCTCCACTGATGTCCTGACCCATTTCTTTACGAAAAGTGGTTCGAATTTCGTAGGTCTCCCTCAGGATTTTCTAGAAACTCGAGACGCTTTGTTTACTGCTGGTTTTGAACTGGCTTGTGGGCCCAATAGGGTTGAATGGTATCAAATTTATCACCTGTTTTTGAGAAAACAGGCATAGTTTCCATCAGATAATCTCAGAAACTTTAAGATTATCAAGAAAATCAAAGATTTTACCACTTGAAATGTATTTAGCAACTCGCCGAGATGATGAGCGTTCTCCTCTTGATCAATCACCCCATCAAGCATGATGTACTCAATGAAGATCTTTTGATTACTGTTAGATCCAAGGACACGATGTGGGGCCCCCAGTACGTTATGATCATTAATTGTTTCAGGAATGATGGTTTTTTCACATTCAATAGCAAAGAACCTGTTGGTTGGGAGCTACCTGACTTTCTGGAAAGCAGAGGAAAGGCTCTAGCTGCAGGCCTGATCTGACAGGGGATTTCTTGAACTGGTGCATGAAGAGATACCGCCAAACTTACACCTGGTAGATCATTGTGAAGCTTGTTAATCGCATGAACAACTCCGACCTATATATGTAAACGAAGGTAGAATAAGGGTTACTGGAACCATCAAACTGAAAGGTAGCTTTGTCAGTACTTACAGTTGAAATGGTAATTCTTTTGGGCGAGAGCTGAAAGGTTGTTTTAACATGGCATGGACAGCTTCAACAACAGCATTTTATATATCAGATGCTCTTAGCACACCACAGTCATTCAATGAAACAAGATGGCACAACCAATAATACCTGGGATGAAATGCATAACGTAGACCAAACACCACCTGGACGTGGCTTCCCTCTCCACACAACCCCAACCGAGTATCGTACCAGCATTATCACAGCTTCCACAAAAGCTCCATTCTTTAAATTCCAAAAACCAAAGAATCAAGAATCGAAAACATCAGAATCCATAAAGCAATGTGTTTGTAATCACAAAAGTGGAACCTGGAGCTTGATGAGTAGTCTAGAGATGGTGCCATAGGAGGAGTGGAAGTCTTGAACTTTGAGAAGAAAAATACACTAGGAGAAGAAAAATCGAGAACACACAAATTTCTACAACTTATAATTTCTACAAAATACACTAGGAGAAGAAAAATCGAGAACACACAAATTTCAAGCAAAACTAAAGTTTGAATAGAGAGGTAAGAGTCTCATTGTTGTTTGGGCTACTCTACTCCTATCTATAATCTTACTGAAAGACAATGAATCATTGATAGGAGTAGAGTCGCCACAGTGTCGGTTCAACATTTTCAAAAAAAAAATTATGCCCTTATTATTAATGTAAAATTTTATGATGCTTTACATACAACTAAAATTATCAGTTAAAATCATGATGCTCTAAGCGGTGGCTTACCTTTCCTATGTTACGTACCGCCCAAACAACATCTGACAATTCATTCAACAAAAAAAAAAGAACAGCATCTGACAGTCGAAGCACAAGTCTGTGCAAAATTAACGTATATTATAACAGGACACAGTGGAAAAGAAGAAAAACAAGACCTGATACTTCCATTAGATATACATTAGAAAACTTGATAAACTAAACCTTTACACATGAAGATAAGAAGCGGGTTTTGGTAGCTTCGTCCTCCCATTCCACACCTTCAATCCATTTTTTTTCTCTGTATCTTATGATAAGTCCATTTTCACCTTCCCAGCCACTTTTGGAATTGAGAGGAAGTCTCTTCAGCTTTGGACATCCGATTGCAATGATTGTCTTTAGACATGGGAATGGTAGAGAACTCCAATATATGTTCTTCAGCTCTGGTACATTAGACAATCGTAAGAATTTCAGCTTTAGAAAAGGAACCATCCCTGATTCTTCACCTACAGTAGCTTTCTCTTTGCTTATTATATATTCTAGCTGTTCTGAAGACTCAACATCAATATATGTAAGATTTGGTGCAAACATTAGCCACGTCAACTCCCTTAGGCTTTTACAACCTTGTACATACACATCAGAGAGACTCAGGAAGCATGGACTTGTAAAATTCCGCAGAGGAGAATATGTCATATCAATCTTTATCTCGGAGATAGTGCAGCCAAGAAAGTCGAGATACTGGAGGTTGTTCATAGTTGTTGAAAACGATATTCCAGATGATTCTAGTTGAAGACCGCTGATCTCTAAGTCTCGTGTACAGCTCATCAGCCTGTGAGAGGTTAGAAACTGAACCAAACCTGAATCATAACCTATTCCCAAGGTTAAAATTTCCAATTGTTCCAAGACTTGCAACTCCTCCACCGTGCTGACATCCAATGATACACCAGAACCCCGCAATCCAATACTTTCAAATCCAGTAGACTTGATACCCCAACAATACTCGAAAGGTTCCATGTGAACTCCAAGTTCAAGTAACGTAACTTTTTCAACTCTCGTAATCCTAGAGGCAGACACTGTATATTTGTTTTCGACATGTTGAGGTACTGCAAGGAGACCAAAGCTGATATTTCTTCTGGCAACTCCGAGAGATTTTTGTTATACGATAGATCCAAAACAACTAGCTTTGACATGAACCGGAAGAACCCATTTGAGATATTTGACAATGCCTCGTTTTTCTGCATGAGCAGCGTTGTAAGATGAAGGCATTCAGGGATGCCAGAGAGATTTGCAATCTTATTACTCATCAGTGACATCCTTCTCACAACATTCCAGTTTTCAACCTTGGGTGTTTCACATAACCCTGCACGTGCGCGGACAATGAAGTTGTCTTTTTGTTTCCCAAAATCAGAAGCTATCCACAGAGCCATCTCACGTACAACATCATGCATATACACTTGATATAACGCTTCTCTTTCGTCTTCAACTAACAAAGATGCACGGATAAGTGTACCGATGATCTCATAGCCTTGGTTCTCAGCTTTTTCTATACCTCGATCTCCGTCTATCACCCCTTCAAATATCAAATAGTTTACCAGTTCATCTTTATAAATTCTCTCATCTTCCGGAAACAGAGAGCAATATTGTAAACACAACTTGACCTTCTCGTCCTTTAAATTGTCGTAACTATACTTCAAAATCGGAAGAATCTCATCTTCCATGCCAGAAAACTCAGCAGCATATGAAGTTAAAACATGAACTGCATGCTGCCATTCTTGAATAGTTCTTTTGCATGACATAGTCTCGCCAATGACATTAAGCGCAAGAGGTAGGCCATAACACTTTCTAGCAATCACGTTTGCAAGATAGGGTATGTCTGGATGACTTTGTAATGTGACCTCTCCAATTTTTTTAGGAACAAATCCAATGCATCGTTTGGTGCCAGACATTGGACTTCCATCTCAACATCAACACCCATGCGCCTGCACACTTCTTGAGAACGAGTGGTGAAAATCACTTTACATCCATTTTCTGTATTTGGGAAAGGGATTCCAATCTCAGATAGATTAACTTTTTCCCATATGTCATCCAACAACAACACAAATGTTTTCCTTTTAAGGACATTGTGTATATCACACGCCTTTTGATTTTTATCTTTTTTGTTCCAGTCATCTCCAACCATGCCTAGTTTGTTTGCAATTTCTTCCTGAATCTTTTGGGTATGTGAATCTTTAGAGACCACAATCCAAATCACAATACCAAAACCGACATATCCATCATGTCGAAATTTGTTGTTGATTTGCGTGAGGAGTGTAGTTTTGCCTACTCCTCCCATGCCATACAAACCCATAATACAAACACCATCTTCAGTGAGATAGTCCCATGCTTTTTTGAGCATCGTTTCCCGACCAACAATTCCCGGTTGGATAGGCCGCTCCTCTACCTCAGATGATTGAGCTTGCTCGGCAACGACTTGAAAGTCTCTAATAGAGTTTAGATTCTCAACCTCCTTCAACATCAGAAAAACCCTTTTCCCGTGACGATATCTAGATTTTAAATTCGTAGAGCAAAACCCACAGAGAGACAACCTTTGACTTTCAACAGGTATCATACTAAAAATAGCATTCACTTGGGTTTTGATTGTGTCGACTTTTGTAAGCCATACCTGGATTTGAGAAAGCCTTTTTAGTCCTTTACCCTCCTCTCTCTCCACCCTTCTTGACAAATCATCCTGCTTTGCCTGAAGCTCCTCCATGGTTGTCTCCAAAGCCTTGAGATTCTTCTCCAGATTGTTAATATAACCCCTTCTGATGCATAACCACTGAAAGATTTGATTCGTACACTGATCACATGATAGCGAGAAAGAGATACAACTTCCCATATTACAGAGAAAGTGATAACTATTGGAAGGAATTTACTGATTTGAATAAACAGAGAGATGAGAGAGCAACGATACACAGAGGAAAATAAGTAATAATCAAATTAAAATCTTGGAAGCCTTCCCATCCCTCTGACTTTGGGGGTGGATAAGTTTACTTCAGATTATTTCTTGATTAAAAAAGTCATGCAAGAATAAAATAACTTATTCTGTGCATTCAATTTGATGATCTATATATTATCAATGACGTTTTTCCCGTTAAGAATTAATAAGAAACTATTCCAATACCAAAAGATCATCAGTTTGTATGAAATAAGTTATTTTTAGAGATAATTTGCTGTATATACACAAAAACAACTAAAATTAGGAAACTACCCTAAATACATAGAAATCCCCAATCTCTGTAGTAATATACACACAAAATGAATGGAAGAACAAGAGATTGCAATGCAAATTACATAGATAACTATTAAGTAAGAACGATAACCTATTTTGTAACATCTAACAAACTATGTATCAGTTAAGGCAATTATTTCTGAATATTTAATCACCCATTTTCAAAAATGTCTAATATGTTTGATAGCAGCTAACTACACATGTATATGCTAAAGATTAAGTTATCATGTTAATCTATAATGAAACACCTAACAAACTATGTATCATATGAATACAACTATATTGTACAAAGGAAGTTTAACACTAACTTTAACTCAATATTTTATATAAATTATTAGCAGATAATCTGTTTATTACAAAATAATACTTATCATATAACAAAAGCAATGATCTTAATGTACTATGTTATTTAGCACTTAAACTTATGGTTGATGTAACTTATTAGTTTACATATGATACAATAATGATTAACCGTAAAAAAATATAAATTAACAGATAAAAATTAAGTTAGCATGATAATCTGTTTTGTAGCATTTAACAAATCATATATATAGCTAACACAAGCTACTTCAATGTTTTTACCCATAAATTTCAAAAATCATCAACATATTTTGTAACGGTTAAAAAAACATGTATCAGTTAATAACAATACACTATATAAAAATTTGCAAACCACATCTTTTGTTAACATCTATTGACATTTGATTTATCAACACGTAAATTGAAAAGATCTCTCTTGTAGTGTTATGTACTCACCTGAAACCTTCAAAATCGTGATCAACATCAAACAAATTGACATGAAGACTAGTGTAGATGAACTCCTCAAGAAGATAATATTTTTTGGATCCACAATAATGGAAATAAAAAAAAAGAAGAAGAATCCATTTGTTTTGTGCAAGAGATTAGAAATAACACAAAAAGAGAATAAATAATATTATTTGGGTAAGAGATAAAGTTATAAAGAAATAGAGAGAGAAGGAAGAAGGGTTGTTCAAAAAAAAAGAGAGAAAGAAGAAGAGAGTTTGGGCAGGCAGGGCATGGACAGGGACAAGAGCAAGGATAGGGACAATATTGGGGTTTAGAAATATCAATAGTGCTTAGGATATTTACTTAAATATGGATTTTTTGGTGTATATGGAGCCTAATATCTCTTATTTTTATTCTTAAATATTCTATTGACGTGTAGAGATGAACTTAGAGATCATCGCTTGGTTCTCAACGTATTTCTTTGCACACATATTATATTAATTATGATATTTTAGCAAGTCGCACATTCGAACCAACTACAATTTAGGATTAGAATTGAAAAACACAACTCTTCATGTTAATTAGGATTACTATTATTAATAGATAACATTATATTTTTCACATAATTTCAGTCCAAATTCTGTATAAATACACCTACAAAAACTCAAAAGATAAAAATTAAAAGTTTTAGTAATTATTCAAAATTTAAATAAATAATTCAAATAATTAATATCTAGTATAAATATTTAAAATATCTAAATCCATGATATTATATTGTTAACAGAATTCGAGATAATAATCGAACTTGCAATAATTACGAATCTAGAACGAATCAAAACTATAAAATTTAACGAATCAGAATTATCTAAAATCTGGAACAGGTCGAATAGGTTGAATTTGAAAACTCAAAAACCAGATATGTAGATTGAACTTGTATTCGAACAACTATGCAATTGTGGAGAACGCTAAACCCGATTTAATTTTGTGTGAAACTCTAAAACCCGGTTTAATTTTGGGGGGAACGCTTAACCGATTTATACCTGTTTTGCCTATAAATACTCAATTTCGTGATGATGGAACTTTCACTGCTCAATCTACCTGATCACATCAAACGTACTACTACGCAGCCATGAGAGGCCCTAGACCCGAAGATTTCGACTCCAGCGCTAGCCACCCGACGCCCACGTTTCCCGCCGGCGGTAGCCGGAAGAAAGGCATGGGCGTGAGGACGTGGCTGGTGCTCTGCTCGTCGGGGAAAGAGCAGGCGACGGAAGCCGGGAAACACACCATCATGCGTCGGACGGGCTTACCGGCGCGCGATCTCCGGATCCTCGATCCTCTGCTGTCGTATCCGTCTACCGTTCTAGGCCGCGAGAGAGCGATCGTCATCAATCTGGAGCATATCAAGGCGATCATCACGGCTCAGGAGGTTTTGATTCTGAATTCGAAGGATCCTTCGGTGGTGCCGTTTATTGAGGAGCTGCAGAGGAGGATTAGGTGTCACCATCACGCCACTAAACCTCAGGTGGTTTTAGAAATTAGGGTTTTGCTTTTCACTGTTAGTTTAGAAACGTATGGCTGATTGTATTGTTTGGTATATGATATGTTGTATTGAACCAGCCTAGAGGTACTTGAGGGCGAAACCTAATGCTGTAATCACTAGCAATAAAAAAATATAGGTGGCCACCGGACACTGTGGTTAATTAAAAAAAAATGTTGTATTGAGTGATGAAATGGTGATGTGATTGTCTATTTTTAGATACAACCTCAGGTAGTTGTAGAAATTAGGGTTTTTTTTTTTTGGAATTATCAGGAAGTTCCAAAGCCCTAATCCACAGACTCGAAACCACATCATCTAATGTGATTGTCTATTTATAGATACTAACCACTCTCTGGTTTCTTTGTATGCGTTGTGTAAAGGAGGGAGAGAACACTGAGGGAGCTGCACAGGGAGAAGCTGGAACGTCACAGTTGTCTAGGGATCAAGGGGAGGAAGCTAAGAAGGATAAGATGCAAAGTCTTGGGAATCAAGATGGATCCAAGGTTCTTCCTTTTGAGTTTGTTGCTCTTGAAGCTTGTCTTGAGGCTGCGTCCACCAGTTTGGAAAGTGAGGTATTATTATTATTATTATACTTATGGTTTTGTTTCTATTTTTGTGTGGTGTATTTTCAATTTGTTATTTTATCTGATGTAGGCCGTGAGATTGGAGTTGGAGGCCCATCCAGCTATGGATAAGCTTACTATCAAGATCAGTACCCTCAACTTGGAGCGTGTTCGACAGATTAAAAGCAGGCTGGTTGCAATCACTGGGCGTGTTCAGAAGGTGTTGTGATGATGATGACTCCTGTGATCTTTTTTTCTTTTATGAAGACAAATCTTGTTGTAATCTAACCTTATTTGTCTTCACTTGCGTAGGTTAGGGACGCACTAGAACATCTCCTAGACGATGATGAAGACATGGCTGAGATGTATCTTACTGATAAGTTAGCTCTTCCTGAAGGAGACGAGGATGACAGGCATGCACCAGACTTTTTTTAGAACATACTAGCTTTGGGTTGCTCTGATATTAGTTTTTTTTTTTTTTATACCATGACCTGCCACAGGTTTCGTGCCGAAGTTTCTCCTGAAAGCTGCCATCGAGGAAGTGACGCTCACAACCTTCTAATGAGAGCTCATAGCGCACTTAGCAGAAACAGCCGTGGGACGAGCTCAAGCCAGAGTGGTATGACCAACAAACTCAATGTGCAAGAGCTTGAAATGCTTTTGGAAGCATATTTCGTGCAGATCGATGGTACACTGAACAAACTATCAACAGTAAGTGGTGTGATGCTTTATTAGTAAATATCACTCTTGTCAGATAGTCATGTTGTTACTTCTTCTTATACAATATCGTGTGATGTTTGAATGGAAAAAGCTAAGGGAATACGTGGATGACACGGAGGACTACATCAACATAATGCTAGATGGCAAACAGAATAATCTTCTGCAGATGGGTGTACAGCTAACAACGGCAACTCTGGTGATGAGTCTCTTTATAGCTGTTGCAGGAGTGTTCGGGATGAACATAACCATAGAGCTGTTCAACGATAATGTAGCTGGTCCGGGGAGATTCATGTGGACAGTGATTGGAGGTACGGCAGGAAGTTTATTCCTCTATTTTGGTGCCATCGGATGGTATAAGCAGAAGCGTTTGCTTGAATGAGTCAACCAAAACATAGTGGGATAATAATGTCTCTTGCCAAAACTTAGGAGAGTCCTTTTTTTTTTTTAGTTTTTCTTTTCTTATTTATTGTTCTAGAGGATCTTACACTTGAAAACCTTTTAGTCTCACTATTTTCACAATAAAGCCAGAGCAAATTGGAAATTACATGATTAATCTTTGCTAAATTTTGATAATACATCTAGGTACGTTTCCTTGTCCGTGTTTCGCTTTAACAGGTTGTGGAAAAGGATATTAAAACAGACTTATCCAGTCCGTTTATGTATGGGTCCAGCCCGTTTAAATTAAATCCGTTTTGAATTTGTCTATGTGAAACCTGTTTAACTTGAAGCTTATTTAAAGTTTGTTTGGAAAAGAATAAACATAACATTTTATATTATAACTAGTGCTATGTCCGCGCGGAGCGATTATCTTTAGTTGTAATTTTAATTTACATGTGTTGTTATTTTTTAATTGTAATATATATTTTGTTTCATTATATTAAAATTAACTTGAAATTAAATTATAAATTATTCTAAATCTGTTTTTTAGTTAATAGTAGTTGATTTATGAATTGTCGTGTAATTAGAGATTTGATTTAGGTATGAATTGGTTTTTATGGTTATTTTATTAAGGAATAACAATATTGTGTGTTATGAGTTTTGGTTTTTGATATCAGTAGATTGTGTTGTACTTATTAAAAAACATTTAAAACCATTAAATTATGTCATTCGTAACGGTTCCATATAGTTTGATTTTGGGGCTCTTGACGTTGTAAAAGTCACTATTCTTAATGTTGTAGTTGTACTACAATATTTTTGTTTTTTGGTTCTTCTCTTCTTTAGTGTTTGTCTTCTTCTATTTTTGTTTTCACTCTTTTCCGGTGTTAAAATTTTATGTTTTACTAAACCAATGTCTAACCCATATTGCTTCGTAGACAGCGTTATGGTTTCAACATACTTCTTCTCAAGTGAGTAAATATCTTGATTGATGAGAGACAAAGGACATGTAATTTGGTGGAACGGAGGAATCATTTACAGTGACGTTCGCTTGATTGTCAAGCTATGCTAAGCTGTGAGCTATGCAGACGAAGAAAATTTACAGGACCGAGAAAAAAATCTTATATCTTTGTTGCTGCAGCTGACTTGGAGAGGATTCATGAATTTCTCAAGCTATGATTAATTTTCATATCATGCACACAATTGCTGAGTTTGAAAAATGTTATCTATAAGTTTCTGTTTGAATTATCTAGCGATATGTAGATAATCATTTAAAAGAAATCTATTAAAGTATCAGTGTTTTAAACTCTCTCAGTTTATAAAGGATATTATACTAAAATTGAAGCTTGTGTTTTTTTACTACAATAACATGTGAGAATGAAAACTTGTATACTTTGTGTTGTTTTCTTCTGAACGAAGATGTCAATAAAACGAATTTGCTCTTTTTGAAAACTGAGAATAAACTTGCAGTGAGTGGTCATTAGATTCACACACGAATTTAGCTCTCTGTTATTTCTTAACCTCGTGATGACTCTGAGTTGTTGTGTTCTTTAAGGCGAAACACTGGACTGTATTAATTTGGGTTGATAATCACACACATACATCAGAAAATTAATTAAAGCACACATTAATATTATAATACATGGTTAGTATTATAATAATTGGTTAGCAAAAATATTTAAACTAAGATGGTATAGTCTGAAGTTAGTCATGAGATTTTGAATTTTGGTTTTCTATCATTGATAAATTTGGTTAAACTGAGATAACTGTGCTTCAGTTAGTTGAAAGTTTACATAATTCTATAAATATAAAATTTAGTTAATCACGGAAAAAGATAATATAAATTTAAGCAGAATATAAGTTTTAATATCCAATGTATAATTTCAAAAGTTAATCCATTATAAAAAAGAAAGGGAACAAATTGCATTCATAGTTTAAATAAATGAGATGTAGTGCGAGAAGAAGTGAGGTGAGATTTAATGATTGAATTAAAACCATCTTTTAAACAGGAGAGAAACGTTATTCGTCGGAGAAGATGAGGAAAAATAGTCACAGTGGGAATTGAAGAAGATGGCTGAGATATAACTCTAAGATTCAGGCGGGCCAGATAGATGAAAATAGTGAATTCCAATGAATTCACAAATCCCATTGTATAACTCCTATTTTAATCATAAGAAACAATTTCCAAAACCTCAATGAACGAATGCACATTTCAACCGAAAGAAACAACCGAAACAAAAAAACTCTCTATAAAAACTTGACATGTGTCACATTTTGGAATTCCCTTCGTTAATGTGGCATATTGTAAAGAGTTTCTCTTCTACTTTATTATTATAGATATTTCTCTCTTCTGAAGCAATCTGTCAAATGTACTAAAATACAAAAATCCATAGAAATAATACCGAAAAATAAAAATTGCTTAGTTTAACTAAAATGCAAAGTCCACAACAAAACTAAAATTAAAAAGTCCATAAATGTGATACCATTCTCCTCCATCTTGCACTACAAAGGCCTACCCATAATCAAGATATAACCAACTATTACATATTTTCATCAATCAAATTATAAAATAATGTAAAATCATAACCAAAACACCATATATATATATATATATATATATATATATATCATTGTTCTATCAAACATTTATCTTCAATACTCCAATCCTGAACTACTTATTTGTCTCCAAGATCATCATTTTCATCAAAATTGTCTTTAAGTATTACTTAAAAATTATAATAAAAATTAGTTAAAAACATATTTATATATGTTTTTTTTTTCACAAAACTGCACAATCAAGTGAATGTGTCCCCTAAAATTCAGATCATATAACTCCATGCTAGCAAATGAATCTCTAAACTATAGAGTTCTAAAAATATCTCATATGTAAGGTTCCAACGAGTAAAAACATCAAATGACAACCATCTCCACTTTTATTCTCTCTATACATGATGCAAATACTCTTTTTCCCTGTGTTAATATTTTCACATATGTGAAAATAATTTCTCGAAATGTTAAGACTCTAAGCTCTTTTGATTATGAGGTTCAAAATATTAACCATAACACTCTCATCCACAATATACATCCATCACTTCCACTTATCATCTTAAGCTTGCCCTTCAGAATTTTCAACATACTATTGTTGCTGGTAACATTGTCCAAAGTCATCGAGAAAACTTTCTTTTCTGAACTCCATTTATTCAAGGACTCAAAAATCTCATTAGCAATTCCACCGTGGAGACTTTATCAATGTGATATACCCCAAACATTGAGGATGAGATACTCATAAATCAGAAGTGAAACATATTCTGTCATGATGTTTCATAAACAATCCTTTTACGTTTTCTTTATTTATTTCATATTCTCTTTTTGTCTACAAATATGTTGAAAATTATGTCTTTACGTAAAATGGCATAAAATTACACGACTTTTGCATAATGAACCCACAATTTAAAAAATTCTCAATAACATTATGTTTGATTAAAAACTTCAAAATGTGAATGTTTCTGACTATGTAAGCGTATATGTTTTTTCTTCTTTGAATAAATTATTATCTCTTCAAAAACATTTGAATTGTTTGATAAAAATGTATAAATTTGGTTGATTTTATGTCAGTTGGACAAAGAATTGATTGAAAAACCTGAATTTTCAACAATGTAAATTGGGGTTATGAATTCATGAAAAAATTAGTATTTTGTAACTAACTTGTGAAGTTTAAATGAAGTTTTGAGAATATGAGGGTCAACCGTATTTTAATGAAAATTAACAATTCACAATGTTGCAGGAGAAGTGTATAAACCTTGAAAGGTGAAAACAATAATCTTACCTTAATTTCTTTGATTGGTAGTATTAAAAACGTAAAATGTTTTTTTTTTCTGAGTGTGTAGACATATAAACTGATTGAAAAATGTATAAATTGGGCTGATTTTATGTCGGTTAGGAAAAACTTGATTGGAGAACCGGAATGTCTGGTAAATTAAAATATATATATAAGAATTAAAAATCCCAGAAAGATACCCAATATAAATTCAATTCGAGAAATATTTTAAATGAGAACATGTATTGTCTTTTCCACCCTCTATTTAAAAGTATAGATATACCCTAACATTAGTTATTTTAAATCTAATTTATTTTTGAAAAGACATAAAAAAATCATTTTCAAGAAGGTATAATATATATCTTTTATCTGAAATGCATGCATCTCACAGATTTTGATGCAATGTAACAGATGAAATAACAGCGCTATATTAAAATTATACACTGCATACTAATTTTGATATTTTATCAAAATTATAATTGCAGTTTCTAAAATGGTAAAACTAATTTCAATAGAAAATATAATTAAAAAAATTGAGTTAGTTTAGAACCATTCGATGGTAACGGTTGGTATTTTATGTTTGACTATAAATAAGCGATGATCTTCCGTTTGTTAACACCAGTTCATATCTTTAAAAATCCATAAAAATGATGAGAAAAAATAAAGGTCGTCAAAAAATAAAGATGGCGAAAATGAAAAATGAAAGTAATCTCCAAGTTACTTTCTCAAAACGAAAATCTGGTCTTTTCAAAAAAGCTAGTGAGCTTTGCACACTTTGTGGCACAGAAATTGTTGTTATTGTATTTTCACCTGGCCGAAAAGTTTTTTCTTTTGGCCATCCAAATGTTGATGTTGTAATTGATCGCTTCTTAAATATTAATCCACGGCATCCTCACCAAAACATCAATTTGCAACTTAATGAAGCCCGTCAAAATTATGTTGTACAAGATCTCAACGATCATCTTGCTCAGGTAAATTTTACATCTCAGTTTTTATTCATAAATTTATTATTGTAAGCTATTTGTTAGAGTTTAAATCATTTACTGGACTATACTCAAATTGTTTTGTTGAAGTATTATATAATTTACATAATATTTTTACTTAAACAATAATCTATCAACAAGAGAAAATTTCTGTTTATTAGAATAAGTGTTCTCAAATATGGTTTATATGCGCCCACCTTGCCGGGGTATAGGCGATACACGGTAATCAACCCGTTCTTTTATGTTATACAATGCTTTATGCGGATTTATATAATTTAGATGCATAACAGAGTTTAAGTGTTTATTATGTGATCTATGTAGATGCTGAGGTGGATTTAAAGTGTTTATATTAAAAAGAAGAAAATATTAGTATTATTATATATTTGATTAATGTTATTATTATTTCTATCAATTGTTACTTATTTCATATATTTATTAGATTAACTGTTAAAAAAATAAACATAAATTTATAAATTTATCATCTTTATATATTTAAACACATTTTAATTTTAATTTAAAAGTTCATACATAGAAATTAGATTTGAAGTATACTTTATGTTCGTTTTATAAAATAATTTGTAAATATTAATTTATACTGATATTCTATGTAGAATTAAATATTCATTTAGGTTTCATTTAACGAGCACCTAGCGCGTTTTAAAATACTGAAAATTAGAATAGTGTCCATGATCTCTCCTTTGTAAAATTTTGTGCCTATTCGAATTTCGGATCTTCTTAAGTAAATCTCATTTTGTAGACCCACAATAAGGCTGAATAGTTTAAAATCCTTCAAAACAATGGATTCTTTTTTTTACAACAAACCATGGAAATTTTGTTTTATTAAAAAAATCTTAATATATCGCCTATTTGATATATAGTAAATGTAATTTGAAAATTTATTATATAGACTTACAAGATATAACGAAAACAGGTAACAGAGCAATTGGAAGTAGAAAAAAAGAGAAATGAAGACTTGAAGCAAAAGAGAAAAGATGATAAGAGGTCCAAGAATTGGTGGGAAGACCCTGTAGAAGGATTCAACTTACGTCAACTCACTGAATTCAAATCTGGTTTGAAAATTTTGAAAAAGAAAGTAACAACTGAAGCCTCCAAGTATCTTCAAGCAACTGGTCATAACTTCTATTTTGGAAGTTCTAGTAATGCTGGTTTTGGAACTTTTGATGATGATGAGGGTAATAACAACAGTGACTTGGACCTATTTAATCATCGAAGATTGGTGGGTATGAAAACGTTCTCGTGCAATCATCAAAACATGATCATTCCTCATCCTTCTACAACACCGTATGGGAATGCTGTCATCGAAAGGTTTGCTCCAGAACACAACCAAAACAAGAACCAATATTGTCTTAAGCAAGAACGTTGCGAATGTGACCATCAACCTGATCCTCCTCCTCACTTTCGACATCATTACTATTAATCTTTATTTTTTTTCCATAAAACACATCGTTTCACTGTTTTCTAATTATCTTTTGTTTTGTTTTTATTTTATACATTTGAGATGTCACTCTGGACAACTATTTCTATTTCTATTTTTTTTTTTTGCCGAGCTTGGTAAACACTTTTTAACGTTTCAGAATTCAGATGTTTTATAATCCATAATGAACTCTCTTTTTTCAACTTTTATAGTGAATCAAGTTATCTATATCCTCTTAACACTTCTCTGCAAATTTTTATGTTTGCATCTGTTCAACTTGGATTTGTTCAAAGAAACATAAATATGAAATCATGACTAGTGACTCTAATGCTCAAAATATTACATAAATATAGGGAGCCCGATACTTATTATTGTTTGAAGTGTCTAATGGACTAGCATAAATACGAAAAGTTGTCTTCATAGTGACATAAACATATTTAGTGTGTTTTATCATGTAAATCAGTCTAAAATGTTTTGACCCTACAAAAAGTGTTCTAAATAATTAGGTGTTAAATAGTTGAAACAAAGCCACAACCCTCTCCCCCCTACTTTTTCCAACTGCGACTTGAAATGCATAAATTTGTATGATTTATAATAATATTGGAACCCTCTATCCGTCTTTCTAAGGTGCTTACAACATTCATTCTAAGTTTGTGGATCACTCATGTCTAGTGGTCATCGGGAGGTTTAAAATATTTGTTTGTGTACATTGAAATCAACACATGATCTTTTAGTTTTTTAGTTTCACTCGCAATATTGTGTATCACTTCTCGACGTACCATTTATTTTTTTATTGCTCCAACTCAATCATACTTCATTATGAAGTTTTTTTTGTAGATAAATGATAAAAAGATAAATTTAATCTTTTTAACATACACAAGCTATTTACTAAAAGATGATGCTACAAATATATGACAAAATTGTAAAAGGAGGCGAGGTTCTTGAACAAATTCCAAAAATAAAATACTATTGCTTGTTCAGAGTTGAAAAAAAAACTATTAGAGAGTATATTCAATTGAGAGTTTTAGGTGATTTGTATTAAAATGACAAATCATTTATTATTCAAATATGAATGTTAAAATTCATTATTATTAAACTTGACATGTTATAAAATACTGTGAAATCTACTTTTATTGAAACTATTCTATGTTGTTGAATTTTAAGGTATGTATTCAACTAAAAATTTGAGATTATTTGTATTAACATGACATCCACTGTTATTCAAACATATAACACTTTAAAATCTAGTGTTATTGAACTTTTAATTTCATAAAACACTTTGAAATTAACTGAAATTTAACAAACTTAAAGTTGGAAATTTTAGAGTGATTTAATTGTTTTTAGAATGTTAGAGAGTGGTTTTTTTAGTTATAAAAATTAAAATGCAAATCCCATGATTTTAAATGAGATTCTAAAGCTGTTTAATAAAAATCACACTAAATTCTCAGATTTGTTCGTAATCATCTAGACACTCATTAAAAATCAAACCACCTTAAATTCTAAATTCAATACACCTTTTAAAGTTTTAAGTGATTTTAAAGTGTTTGAATGAAGTTTTCTAGTTTTTAAAAAAATCAAATCTCATGGGCTTAACTGATATTCTACCGTGATTTAACAAAAATCACATTAAACTCTACAACTAATTGAAATAACTTAAAATCTCAGTAAAAATCAAATCAACTCAAATTTTTATATTCAATACACCCACTTTGTGCTATTAGGTTTTCAATTATAACTACGAAACATGATTATGCTACTATATATCCCAATTTGATTTGACATTGAACATGATGGTATATAATTATGTATAGATAAAAGAAAAATATTTAGGTACATAAATAATTTAAATTGAATTAGGTTTTCTAATGTTGAACGCAGTTATAATCTGCATGTCTTTTTGTTTAATTTTGAATGCTATCTTGGTTTCGATTTTTTTTTTTATAGATAAGCTATGTATATATAGTACTAATAGAAATACCATACTAAAACTTCCGGAGGATTTCTATGAGTAGATAAATGATGGAAAAACAAGACTTAATACAACATTGGGTGAGGTGTATACTTATCTCAAAGGTCCTAAGCCTCTCGTTCCTTGGGCGAAGCTTGTTTGGCTCTCCTTTAGGATTCCGAGACATAGCTTCTTGACTTGGTTGATACTACTTGATTGGTGCTTTACAAGAGATAGGTTAATTAATCAGTTGGGGAATGGATGTGGATCCTAAGTGTTTGCTTTGCAATACAAACTCTGTGAGTAGGAATTACATATTATTTGAATGTCTTTACAGTCGAACCATATGGTGAGAGATTGCATGTCGATGTTGATTACGTTTCAACTTAGAAGACGACATTGCTATATCTTCTCTCACTCGGTAGCAACAAAGACCTAAATCGTTTCATCCTCCTAGAAACTCAAGCAACAATCTATGGATCTGATCTGAGCGTAATACTAGGTTTCACCGACAGATCTTTAAACCGCCTGAAACGATCATCTCAACCATCGATAAGCAAATCCGCAAGCGTCTTTTGAGTTTCCAACAAACAAATCCCCGGGCCTCATCAGCAATGATGCAGCTCCGGCTGCTCCGATCGTAATTGTGGCGGAGGAATCAAAGCTGATCTGCATGTTCTGTGTTCTCTAACTCTAACTCTTCTTCTCAACACTGATATATATTTTTAATATTCTAAACACTGGATAAAACCTATAACAATCTATGGCTTTTTGAGTTTGTAATATTTTTTTAATGCTTTATCTAGAATGAATGCCAGTTTATAAAAAGAAAAGAAAAGAAAAAACTTCCTTTTGTCTAGAGTAAATGTATTAGCATAGTCATTGGTTTTATAAAAAGGATGTAAGAAAACAAGGTAACTTGTATGAAAATAGTTCTTTTCACAGGAGTCTAGTGATTCAACCTTGATTCAACCTCTACGCGCATGTGTCATTGATGTATCCAGACATAGGAAGTTGGATTAATATATTCATAGCTGCAATATGAATCTGATGATCTCGATAATAAGGTACGTTCTGATCTTCATAAAGAAAAATATATTACCATATATTATGGGCATACAGCTGCGGCTCGACAGTCTCCTCAGGTCTTCTCTGTAGTACTCACTTATTTTATATCTGTCTAACTTATAATTATTTTCTAATAATTATCACTCAAAAGTCAAAAGTTTATAAAACCCCCAAAATATAGAAAAATACATATGATAGCTCTAAAATGTTTTTTTGTCACAAATATATCATTTTAGAATCAAAATAACCAAAATATTTCATTAAAAAAATAAATATTAATTTATACCTTGTTACTTATCTAGATCTTAGGGTTTCTAATTAAATAACGGAGTTTTGAGATTTTTGGTCTAAAATTTTATAAAAATAAAAAATAAATATTAAAATTGAAAATAAATTTTAAAAATAGTTAAAAACATTTTTGAATTTCAAAAGGAAGACTAAAAAAATTCGAAAAAATTGAAAGTTTTTTATTTCAAAATTTTGAATTTGAAAGCATATAATTCAAAAATATATAATTTTTTATGAAGTATTATTTTTAACTTCTATTTTTTTAATTTGCATTTATATATCTAGAGTATAAAAAAATTTAGCTACTAAATGAAATATTTTGGTCATTTTTATGTTTAAGAAATTTATTTTGTGACAATAATTTGAAAATAATCTATTTAGAAGAATTGACCCATAATATATGAAAACATGGCCGTCTTTTAGCACGTGCAAGTGGAGCGGTCGAACAGGGTCCAAAATTTTAGAGGGTCCATATTTTTGTTTGTTTTACTAATAGTTATAAATTTAAAATCATATTTTTATAAAAATCAGAATGACTATATAATTTAGTTTTCGTATTTATAACCAATAATTGTAAGTTACAATTTTTCATTTTGTTTATGTAACCAACTAAAAAGGCAATAAATTAGGCAGTAATTAGTATTTATATCAATTATATATTTTGGGAAGTAATAATTAGTTGTTGATGTGTGTTAGAATATTCAATGGTGGTATAAAAGTAATATTCTAATTGATTATGTTTAGGAAACAGTTATCAATTAGTGATTATATATACGGAGAAAAAAATATACTTTCCTCACCATTTTTAATTAAGAATAGCAAACACAAAGAAAATAAAACTAACATACAACTTCTGTTGACAAGAAAAAATAATGAATTGTCCAATCAAAAGTATATAGTTTACTATCCAGATTTTTTTTTACTCTATTATATTTATAGATTATGATTTCTGATCGTGGATATAATAAACGTAAAAAACTGAAAAAATTAAAATGATCAAATTTGATGATTTGATCGATGATTTTGTATTGAAAAATGCTAAATAATCAAGTTCAGTGTTTGATCAATGATTTTGCATTAATAACAAGAAAATTGGTGCTATTTAGGTTATAAAGAATTAAATTAATGTATTTATTTTATATTATAATGGTATTTTGTAAAAAAAATCAAAATTATTTCAGATTATTAAAAGAGATCTTATTTTCTTTTTTTGAACAGGGTCCGTGAAAAGTTTGAGACGGCCCTGTATGAAAACATAGCAAAACGACAGAGAGGTAAGGAACTAAACGACAATGGTAGGAAATCATTTTCACTTCTTTTTTTTCTGTTGAAAGTTGTCTTCACTTAATTATCTAAGTTGAAACTAAAAAGAAATAATATAATGAATGATTTTATATTAGCCACTGAAGAAGATGCCAACTAAATACCTACGTGCTCCACTTTGGGGCCAGCTCATCTCGAAGTGGTGCACAGAGAGACAGATAAAGATCGCGTAAGAGAGGGTCCACGGTAGCTTATCTTAGACCCCACCTGGTATCCAATGGCAGCGATTAGCCTCTTGCGTCCACGGTGTGTTTCATAATTATCATTTTTGTAAATTAATGAAAACAATACCATACCGGTTCAAAATCATATCAAATCAACACATATATCTGATCCTTGTCCCATATCTACCGACTATAAATGTTAGAGACATTAATTGTAATTTTGTTTCAATAAATAAACCTAATTTTGTTATTAATCTACTAGTAATGGTTTTTAAGTACTTGTTTTGATCAGAATCTGGATATATGTTTTATTATAGTGTTAAGATAAACTTTTGATAATTTATTCCTTACCATTGGTTCAATTCTCAGTAAAATATTTTTTTTTAATGCTGATTTATTATGATATTATAATTATTATAAACATTACATAGACGATTCGACAACCGACAATACTACCTATCTTATGAAGATCTACGCCTAATTGCATCATCTGAGTCGTCTTATGAAGATCTACGCCTGACCAGATTTTATTTGCATCATGTTGAAGATCTCTTGTAATCATTCCTTCTATAATTGCATAGTTGCATGTAATCTTTCCTTCCATAATCTGCATAGTTGTCTAATAAATCGCGTTTTGTCCGGGACTTAAAATCTGGATTTGAAAAAATCTGCAATAAATTATATAGTGTAGAAGTCGAACCCCAGATCTAGATGTAAAAACTTTTAGACCTTAACAATTAGAGTAGGTGTTTCCACCGGTAAAATAATTTATGTTTGCACCGGTTATATAACGATTGTATCAATCACAGCGCTTAGTAGCCTATAAAGTTTCTAGAAAACATAAACAAATTTACGAAAAAGGAAATTGAAAAGAAAAGATTTGAAAAGTATTTGAAAGGAAAACTGCTTGTAAAAAACGTTTGAAAAGTTTCGCAAACAAAAATAACGCTGCCTATCTGGAATATGATAGGCGAGAGAGAGAGGGGTAAGCTCACTGTTTCACTTTGACCCCACAGGATCTGTATTTTTGTAAACAAAATATTTACAGTATATATTTATTTGACTCTAAAATATTTTAGATACATTCCCCAGCTGTTTGCCAGGCTGTTTCTCTTTCTCCATTTTTATACCTTCTTCTCCTTCCCTTCTTCACTCATTCAACCCATTCCTCTCTCAAACCTTAGCTTCATCTCTCTCTCTCGCCAATCTCGAATTCGATCAAATCATTGTGAATCCAATCTCAAAAATCAAATGGATCCGTGCTCTTTCGTACGGATCATAGTCGGTAACTTGACCGTTAGGTTTCCCTCGTCGTCGTCTTCTTCATCGGAGCCGTCTGTTTCCGGAATCAACCCTTCGACTCCTAACTGCCACTGCAAAATCAAACTCAAGAACTTCCCTCGCCAGATCGCCACCGTTCCGGCTACCTTCCGAACCGAATCCGAATCCGAGACTCGTTCCTCCGGTAACATCTCAACCGTCGCCGCTTGCTTCAGTCTCAGCAAAGCTCAGATCGAGGCGTCGCTCAAGAAGCCTAAGTGGAGCGTCCTCTCCATCGAGACTTACTCGCGCCACGGCGATAACTTCAGCGGCGCGTCGTGCGGACTCGCTTCGGCGGGGGAGAAGCTGCTCGGAAGATTCGAGGTTTCTCTGGATTTGAAATCCGCGGAGACGAAGACGTGTTTGGCGCACAACGGATGGATTACTCTGAGGGGGTCTAAAAAGTTCAGATCCGATCCGGAGCTCCACGCGACCGTACGGGTCGAACCCGACCCGAGATTCGTGTTTCGGTTCGACGGAGAGCCGGAGTGCAGCCCTCAGGTATTCCAAGTGCAAGGGAACACGAAACAAGCCGTTTTCACTTGTAAATTTGGCGCGAGGAATTCTAACTCGTGCGATCGGAATCAGTTGTTATGCAGCTCCTCGATGCGATCGGAGAAAGAGCAAGAGAGGAAAGGCTGGTCCGTAACGGTCCACGATCTATCCGGTTCTCCCGTGGCGATGGCCTCTATGGTCACGCCTTTCGTACCGTCTCCCGGTTCGAATCGAGTGAACCGGACGAGTCCCGGCGCGTGGTTAATTCTCAGACCCGACGGTTGCACGTGGAAGCCGTGGGGGAGATTGGAGGCGTGGCGCGAAGCTGGTTACTCCTCCGACGCGCTCGGTTACCGTTTCGAGCTCTTCCAAGACGGAATCGCAACCGCGGTTTCCGCGTCATCGTCTATCAGTTTGAAAAATGGCGGGAGTTTTGTTATTGATGTTACTGGCGGGAACGCCACGGCGGCTTCTACGCCTGTGACGAGTCCTCAGGGAAGCTGGGATCTTGGGTCTGGATCCAGCGCCGGGTCGAGACCCGCGTCGAGGCCGGGATCGGGATCCGGGTCTGATTTTGGGTATCTGCTGCCGCAGCATCCGGCGCAGAGCAGAGGGTTCGTGATGTCGGCTTCAGTGGAAGGAGTGGGGAAACGGAGTAAACCCGAGGTGGAAGTGGGTGTGATGCACGTGACGTGCACGGAGGATGCAGCAGCGCACGTGGCGTTGGCTGCGGCGGTGGATCTGAGTTTGGACGCTTGCAGGCTCTTCTCTCAGAAGCTAAGGAAAGAGCTGAGACAGCAAAGCCAGCTTGGTGTCGTTTGATGTGTATTGCTTTGTCGTTTTACCAATTCATGAGTTGTCTTCCACTCACAAATTTTTTTCTTAAAAATGTTTGAATTTTATTTTTGTATGGTAGTAGCGTTAGGAATTAGCCCAACTTTATATCTTCATGTACAGCTAATGAATGACAGAAACTTCTTATATCTATCTCATTATCCTTTTCATTAACAATAAATCATTTTATATCATTCAAAAATATTAATATGAATTTTCTCCACCGGAGGATCGCAAGTTTTATGTAAAAAGAGTAGCACCACTGCCACACACCACCTTTAGCACAAACGAATCGCAGTGTTTTCTAGTTTCAAACTACTTGTGTGTCATGTAGCCACCGTGTGGGTCGTTTCACGTGTTGCTATTGTAGTTGTAGTACTTTACTACTCTTTCTCCTCGATCCACATCTGAAGCATCTTCAGCCGACATATTTCCTTTACTCCACGCTATGTCTGTCCAAACGGTTCATTCGAATGGACCGTGGCACAGTCACTAACTCTCTGTGTTGGGTCCAAATCTCGAGTCGATTCGAAAGATACGTGAAGTCAATGTTGATGATTGATCTAACTAGTTTTACCTGTGCATAAAGGGATTTCGAACAGGATATCGAGATAGTTAATGTAGCTTAATTAAAATAGATCAACAAATCGTCTAAGATTATCCTAATATTTGCGGGATCGGACTAAGTGGAGAAGGAAGTATCGGAGACAGCACAAGTATAGAAAGATGTGAAGACTAGAAACAGAAAACATTTCCATGCGCATACATCGACTTAGGAAAGACTTAGACATCGTTCTCTCATAAACACATTGATTCCTCTTAGTTCATTGTTCTTAATGATATTTTTGATTCTTGTTGTTAACTTTTGATCTTGTTATCTGATTATTATTAATACAATTCATTTTTGTCAACTCAAATTAGTTACATTGTTGTATTGTTCTAAAAAAATTATATCCTAAAACTTTTTTAATACAAACACTCTAAATACTTAATCGTGGATTTAGGATCCACAATCTAGTTTGCATAGCTCAAGGCATAAGCAACGATCTCATCGTCCCAAACAATGGGTCTAGCCAACCTAATTCCGGGCATCGTTTTGGGCCTTCTCTTGCTTCAAATCTTCGGCTAAATATGAAAGAAAGCAAATTATAGGAACTAGGGGACTGGTTGATTCAAAAAAAAAAGGAACTAGGGGACTGAAAGATAAATAAGATGTTGATTTTGAGATATATTCACTAGAGTTGACTACGTGATGGTGATGAAGCTTAGGAGTTAATAGGATTATATTATAATTCAAAATTTGGAATAGTTACAACTCTGAATTGAAACATAAGAAGGCCGTGTTAACTTCTTTTTTTTTTCTTTTGTCAGAAAGAAGGCCGTGTTAAGTCATACATAAAAAATACGTAGGAGTTAATACGCGTACTTAATACGGTATTTTACCCAAATTAAAAAGAAGACCGTACTAAGATAACAAGTCAACCTTTTTCGTATTCATTGCATTTTGCTATTATCGGGGTTTGAATGTTTGTACGCGCATCTCTTAATAACGACTGCAAATTTTAAAATCTTCTTATTTTGGAATGTGATCACAAGTTAAAATTTACTTGTCAGTTAGAAAATCATTTTGGCTCTATCAAAAATAAAGAAGCTTAGGAAAAAGTATATATTTACAAATGATTTATGATTAGTGAATTTTTTTTTTATAAAAATTACTAAACTACCAACAGAACAAATCATATCAAATTTTGATCACATAGGTGCTAAAATACTCATATATCTAAGTAAATTTAAACTTTTTTATCTTAGTCAATAATTAATCTGATTTAAATACAAAATAAAAATCAAGTGAAGAAAATACAAAGAGGGAAAGCTTTTGACATAATACACCTTCCAAATATAGAACTTTCCATTTCAAACGTTTTCCACATTTTATAAACAAGAGTTACAAAGTGCAAGCAAACCTCATGCCATTACAAGTTTCTTTCTTCACTTGTAGGTTATTTGGAATAACAACAACAACAACAACCAGTCAACGCCTTTTGTCCTTCCGACAAGAACACCAATGTTCCGACAACTACTTATCGTCCGCCTTCTCTTTCTACTTCCCCTCGCTTTATCGAGAACCGACCATAAACGAGAACTCAAGAATCTCCTCAAACTGAAATCCACATTTCATGAACCAGAATCAAAGAGCGTCTTCGCCACCTGGACTCACCTGAACTCAGCTTGTGAATTCTCCGGAATCACCTGCAACTCCGGCCGAAACGTCATCGAGATCAACCTCGAAAGCCAGAGTCTGACCAACGGAGGTAATAACACTAGTCCCCATCTTCCTTTTGATTCAATCTGCGACTTGAAGTTTCTCGAAAAGCTTCTTCTTGGAAACAACTCCTTGCGCGGCAAGATTCTCAAGAATCTCAGGAGATGTAAGCGTCTTAGATACTTAGACCTAGGAATCAACAACTTCTCAGGCGAGTTTCCGGCGATTGATTCTTTAAGGTTACTAGAGTTTTTAAGCTTAAACGCCTCAGGAATCTCCGGGAGGTTCCCTTGGAAGTCTCTGAAACGCTTGAAGAGGTTGAGTTTCTTGAGCGTCGGAGATAACCGGTTCGACCCTCATCAATTTCCAGGGGAGATTCTAAAACTCAGAGTTTTGAGTTGGCTTTACATGAGCAACATCAGCATCACCGGTGAGATTCCAGAGAGAATCAAGAACCTTGTTCTCTTACAAAACCTTGAGCTCTCAGATAACAAAATCTCCGGTGAGATTCCAAAGGGAATAGTTCAGCTTAGAAACCTTAAGCAGCTTGTGATTTACAGCAATTTCTTGACTGGCAAGTTACCATTAGGGTTTGGAAATTTGACGAATCTGAAGTACTTTGATGCATCTAACAACTCGCTAGAAGGTGATTTGTCAGAGCTAAGGTCGTTAAAGAACCTCGTATCTCTCGGCTTATTCGAAAACCGATTCACCGGTATGATCCCTAAAGAGTTTGGAGATTTCAAGAGTTTAGCTGCTTTGTCTCTTTACAGAAACAATCTCACTGGGAAGCTTCCGGAGAAACTCGGATCTTGGACAGGTTTTAAATACATAGACGTGTCTGAGAACTTTTTAGAAGGTCAGATTCCTCTTGATATGTGCAAGAAAGGCGCAATGACGCATCTTCTGATGTTGCAGAACAGGTTCACAGGACAGTTTCCAGAGAGCTATGCTGAATGCAAGACTCTGATACGTATCCGTGTAAGCAAGAACTCTCTCTCTGGTGTGGTTCCTTATGGGATTTGGGGTTTGCCTAATCTCCAGCTTCTTGATCTTGCTTCTAACCGTTTTGAAGGACCTTTCACTGAGGATATTGGTAATGCCAAGTCTCTTGGCTCTTTAGACTTGAGCAGCAATAGATTCTCAGGTTCTATACCGTCTCAGATCTCAGGAGCTAGCTCGCTAGTGTCGGTGAATATTCGCATGAACAAGTTTTCCGGGATAGTACCTGACTCTTTGGGAAAGCTTAAGGAGCTTTCAAGTCTCATTCTTGACAAGAACAGCCTCTCTGGTGCTATACCAGAGTCATTAGGTTTGTGTGCATCTTTGGTTGATCTAAACCTAGCTGGAAACTCACTCTCTGGGAGAATCCCTGAATGTTTAGGATCTTTACGGTTATTAAAATCTCTTAATCTGTCAGGAAACAGACTAACTGGGTTGATTCCGGTTGGTTTGTCGTCTCTTAAGCTGAGCTTACTTGACTTATCCAACAACGAGTTGTCTGGTTCTGTTCCTGAATCACTCATAAGTGGAGCCTTTGTAGGAAACTCAGGTTTATGCAGCTCAAAGATATCATATCTTCAGCCATGTGTAGGACCTCGAGGTTACAATGGGACAGGAAAACACTTGTCTAAACTGGAGATATGTTTTATCATTGCTGCAGCACTTGTTCTGTTTCTTTTATTCTGTTACGTGATCTACAAGGTAAATAAAGATAGGTTTAATCCCACGGCTCAGAAGAAGAATGACTGGTTAGTGAGCTCATTCCGGTTACTTAACTTGAATGAAATGGAAGTCATCGATGAGATCAAGCCAGAGAATCTCATAGGCAGAGGTGGTCACGGGGATGTCTACAAAGTAACCTTAAGAAACGGTGAAACCCTAGCTGTTAAGCACATCTTGAGAAGAGATACTTGCAACGAAAGTTTCAGAAGCTCAACGGGAATTTTGTGTAACCGAGAATTTGAGGCAGAAATTGCAATATTGAGCAATATAAAACACATAAACGTTGTGAAGTTGTTCTGCAGCATAACGAGTGAGGACAGTAAGTTACTTGTCTATGAGTTTATGACTAATGGAAGTTTGTGGGAGCAGTTGCACGAGCGCCGTGGTGAGCAAGAAATTGGATGGCGTGTGAGAAAAGCAATAGCTTTAGGAGCTGCTAAAGGGTTGGAGTATCTGCACCATGGATTAGATAGGCCTGTGATACATCGTGACGTGAAGTCTAGTAATATATTGCTTGATGAGGAGTGGAGACCGAGGATTGCTGATTTTGGATTGGCTAAAATCATTCAGTCTGATTCGGTTCAACGAGATGTCTCTGCTTCTCTCATTGTAGGAACCCTCGGCTACATGGCCCCTGGTAGGTCCAACCATTAGGTCAACTTATTTACAATTATCTTGCTTATCAAGCTACAGACATTTTGCATTATATTTATAATCTACAGTTTTGTTACCTTTTTCACCTGGAAATAATTTCATTTTTGGGAACAGAATATGCATACACAACTAAAGTGAACGAGAAGAGCGACGTTTACAGCTTTGGAGTCGTGCTAATGGAGTTGGTAACGGGGAAGAGGCCAGTAGAGGTTGAATTCGGTGAGAACAGAGACATCGTCGCGTGGGTTTGGAGCAGGAGCAAGGAGATGAACAAAGAGAAGATGATGGTGTTAATCGACCCGGTCATAGAAAATGAATACAAGGAGGATGCTCTTAAAGTATTGACTATTGCTTTGTTATGTACGGACAAGTCTCCTCAGATTAGACCGTTTATGAAATCAGTGGTTCGTATGCTGGAGACAACAGGGACTTCTTATAATAAAAGCCACGGAGAAGCAAGTCACGGTGTGAGTGATAGTGTTGAGATTACTGAAGGTTTTTAGCTTATAATTTGTTAATTTTATACACAATTCTGAGAAGAAACTCATATTTCTATTTAACATTTTACAAAAAAAAAAACTCATATTTCTAAGATCAAATAAGAGTTCAATGTTCAGATACACAATATTCATTTTCCCCGGAGGAGGAATCTTGTATATACAAAGATTAATATATATCATTACATATCTCACAAATAAATATTGATTATTTTTTAAGATTTATGATTTATCATCCTGTATATGAAAAGATCATACATGCACATCTGATTTTACGACATCCTTTACAAAATTTAAGACATTTTCTTGCATGCACCATGCATCTATCTCTAAACAACATACAGTATAACCTCTATAAATTAATAATCTATAAATTAATATCTTTATAAATTAATATAATTTCATAGTCTCAGATTGATTTTTTGGTTCAATTAGAATCTCGATAAATTAATAAGCTCTATAAATTAATAAAAAATTATAGATTTGCTGTAGTCCCAACATTATTAATTTATAGAGGTTTCACTGTATATGTATGTTTTTCTGTTAGTGTATATTTTTGTATGCTCAACTTCTAGTTTTGAATTTTGAATACATATTATTATTATTATTTTTTTAGTACATATTATTAAACGACTACTAATTGTTATTTTTCTCAAATCGTAAAGATACTTTTGTCTTTTTTCTTAGGGACATCCAACGTTGAAAAAGGCAGATGTTCCCTCGTGAAGTACACTCTCATATTGTTTCTTAACATAACAAAATCTATACTATTAAAGCATAATTCTATTAGAGATTCTGCCTCTATTTTTAAAATTATTTACAATGTCATGCCATTGACATTTAATTTGAATATTAAACATTATTTATTTCAACTAACAAATAAATATTCCATATATCTATGGTAATTAATATTTTTCATATTTTATGAATGATAATAATTTTAATCTTATGCAGATTATACTTTCCATTTAACTAAATATCATTTTATGTATATTATTATTTAACAATCGGATATGAATATACACATCTAATTTTTTAAAAAAATATTATTACTATATCGTTTTGTACATAATAATGATATGCCAATTTTGAGTGTTCAATTTTTTTTTAAAACTTATCTTAAAATTAATTTTTAGATCTAAAATAAATAAAAATACAAACTTATTACAGTTTATTAGTAACCAAAAAAGAAAATAATAATTTCATATCAATAATTTTTTTCCTTTTACCATTTTCTTCAAATATGATAATACAAGTTTCATTAAAGTCTAAAAAAGTAAACGTTTTTTTTCAATTTTACAAATATTAAAAGTATAAGTTATTTTAAAAAAATTTCAAAAATATTACTATATGTTTTAGTTTCAACAGATCATCTGATAGGAGATCATAGGTTAATAACGCGTTTTTTGGATTTTTACCCAGTTTTCTAAGATTTTTAGTTACAATTCTTTTTATTAAATTGAACCGCTATTACATATGTCATAGAATCTATCAGTTTAACCATGTGTGGGTCGGATATGAAAACACTGCTTGAAAATCAAGTATCATAATATAACATTTTTTTAAACACAAATAGAATAACTTTAAAATATTTATTTTCTATAAAAATTATAAATTCAATCAAAGTTTATTAAAATGATAAAAAATACCTGCATTCAATTATAAATTTAATCAAATTTTATTAAAATGATAAAAATATATCCGCGATTTAAAAACGCCGATCAAAATATGGTACATCAATACTATACTAAAAGCTAAATAAACTTCATAGATAGAGTGTCCACGTCACTCTTTTAATTCCAACCAATGGGAGCTCAGCATACATCCACGTCACAACTTATCTGCCTCTGATGGGCTTGAACCGAACTCGGTCTCTGGGCTTCGAAACCGTGGTGTGGCTGCCAGCCCGTAAGCCCAAAGTAATGCTCACATCACTTTCCTTGCGTAAACCCTAAGGGCCGAATGGGATTGTCGAGACCGCTCCTGTTCATCTTCCTCTTCCTTCTGTTTGCGATGCAGACTTCCGTGTAATCAATTTTCCCCCACGTCTTCGCACTCTTCAATCCCCCATTAACCCCATTAATGGGGTCCGTTGGCTTCCTCTTCGGGTCTTCTATAAAACCTGCACTTCACGACAATGGATTTACATCCAAACTTCATTTTCCTCTCTCCAATCTCAATCGCTCCTTTTCCTCTCTCCAATCTCAATCGCGATGAAGATTACCGGTTCAAGCGACCCTGTGAACTCGAAATGCGAAGCGGCGGCCCTCTCTGCTCCGGTCAAAACCGGTGACCAATCCGGCGTCGTCCCCTCGGTGAAGCAAGCGATCTCGGCGGTTGTCTCCGCCGGTCCGGTAAACCCAGCCGTCAACTCCGGTGGCGGTTCCGGCGATGTGAATTCGGTGAAGCCAAACAAAGGTGCGCCGGTCTCTTCCAGTCCAGGCAAACAGGTCGTGAAGACCGGAGCTTCTTCGGGTGTAAGAATCGGCGTGAGGCACAAAACATCTGTCTCCGTCGGTGATAAGACTGGTATGTAGAGACAACAGTGTTGACTTTGTCAATTCCAAATAATGTTCTATTCAGACTTTATTGAGTGAACCTGACAAATCTTTTGTTTTGTAATTTGTCTCAGGTTGAGTTCTAACCAAGAGATTTCTAAGCGGGTTAATGCAGATGATGTTACAAAGGCTGAGACAATTACAATTGGGCAAATATTTTACAACATCAAGCATGAATATGCTTTAGATAACTCTGTAAAATCCATGTCTATGTAAGTCACTAGCTTTTAAACTATTGCAGGAAGCTTCTTTTGAGTACATAGTCACAATTTGTTATGTTGGGCGTGACAGTGCATGGTATTATATTGCCTGCAACAGTTGTCAAAGTAAGGCCACCAAAGGCCCTTTTCTGTTGATGTGCGCCAAGTGTGGCAACGCTAACCTTGCTGGTGTAGCAAAGTCTGAACTCTAACCTCGCAACTTTATGTTTAATTTTTCTAGAGATTTATTTGTGTTTTTTTTTTAATTTTCAGATAGCTACGATAGTAGTGACCAGGCTGTTTTCTTCCTACTTGGTGAACCAGGACCTGAGTTGACTGAGAAGAATGCTGCGGAATTGTTTGACCACTACTTTGAGGTAACCCATCAACTTAAAACCCTGTGGCCTCTCCCAGGTCACTAAAACTCACTTTTTTCTTCCTTGAATTTTTTTAGGCTAATTTGGTGCTGGCCATGAGATGTCTCGCCCCCCCCCCCCCCCCCCCCCACCCAAGCTTTTGATCGACACTTGGACAAACAGACCTCAACTCAACAGGCAAGATAACTGTTACTAAGATTGTCTCACAAGAAGTTCTATCACCTGTACCAACTCCAACTGAAATCCCACTTGATGAAGATGATGAAGTTGATGTGCCTTCTGCAAATGTCGTTGCTGGCTCTGGATCTATTGATGATTAGGAAAATGAAAGTACAAGTAACAGGGATGATTCACAGAAGGCTGACCGTCCTAAACATGGAAACTAGAGGTTAAACAACTCATTCCATACGATGCAGGGTCATGGTCTTTTTATTTCCTTTGCAGCCACAATTAAGCTTTTTTAATTATAAACTTCCGATCTTGCTTTGATTTAATATTTGCAGCTTTGTTTTAATATTTGCAAACAGTATGCTTATTTATTTAGTCTTCGATTCCATTAAAATACATAAAGAATTTTCAGAAGAAACACTTATTATTTAACTTGGGATTGTGGTAGCTCAAATGAGTGTAGTACTGAGACTGTGAGAGACATACGTATTGATTGCTATTAGGTACCTCTTATACGTCGATAAGTAATACACTCCATCAAAACAGTTTTTCAAAAATCAGCTACGATCACATTTAAATTCAGGAACAACTCCGAACAAAAAAGTAACCAAAGCTAAGTAATGAAACTTTTTTCCAGATATCGATTTAATTAGAAGAATATATATTGGCATATTCTCAACGACAAAGGGAAGTAAAACTTTACCAAACGAATAAACATTTTCTTTAATAATAATAGAAAAAAGTTTTCTGACTACACGATGTTTACACTAATGTGGTAGAAACTATCTGATGTATTAGAATGTGTCAATAACTACACAAAGTTTATATTAATACATATCATATTTACGAAGTTTATGTTAATACGGTGGTAACATCACAGTCGGATTTAATTATTTTAACTATAAGTTAATAGGTCAATCCGTAATTTATTAAACTTAATATATTTACTGACTTTTTTTCAAAAAACTGATTTAGTAAGATTAATAAACCTAATTGATTTTATTAATGAACTTAATAAACTTAATACTTAATTGAATTTAATAAATTAGTTAAAATTAATAATTTACTAAACTTAACAAATTTAATAAATTTATAAATCTTACTAAATTATTAAAATTAGTACATATATTAATAAAATTATAATAATTATTAAACTTATTACATCTATTAATAAAACTAATAAACTTAATAAAATTAATAATTTATAAAACTTAAAAATAATAATCTTAATAATCTTAATAAAATAATTTACTAAAGTTAATAAAATTATTACTTATTAAATTTAATAAAATTAATAAAATTAAGAATTTATGAAACTTAATAAATTAATTAAACTTCATAAATTTATTAAACTTAACTTAATAAACTTAATAAATTATTAAAATATATAAATTTATTGGTTTTATTAATTTTATTAATTTTTAAGTTTAATAAGTGTAATAAGTTTAATAAGTTTATTAAATTTATAAATTTTAGAAAATTATTTAGTTTAATAAATTTATTAAATTCAATAAATTATTAATTTTACTAAGTTTATTAATAAAATCAACTAGATTTATTAATCTTAATAAATCAGCTTTTTAAAAAAACCATTAAACTTATTAAGTTTAATAAATTACAGATTGATCCTATTAACTTAGATTTAAATCAATTAAACTCGATCATGATGTTGCCACCATATAATAATTTACTTTGCATATTTGACATGTATTAACATAAATTTGGTGTAGTTATTAATAATTTTCATACATCGGATGGTTTTTACCACATTAGTGTAAACTTTGTGTAGGTAGGAAACTTTTTTCCGAAAAAATTCTCTTCAACAAATAAGAAGACCATCACCAATAAACCACAACTAAGAAAAGCATCTCATCATCTTCCCGTCAATCTATGCAGTATGAAGCCAATCTTACTATTTTCCTAAGCAAATAAGACAATATATATTTCAAAACAATAGGAGTAGATAAAACTACACACAATATTCAAACAACATAAATCAATGCATCTACCTCCTCTTATACTGCATTTTACACTTCTAATACTTTTAAGACGTATATATTTTTATAATATTTTTCGTTCACACAACAAAATCAGAACTAACATATTAAACACAATTTTTCGCGCGTAGCGCGGACAAAAGATCTAGTATATTGAAAAGAGAGATATCGTGCTGACTCACTACTGCAACGAAGGCGGGTTTAGATTCTGAGTTTTTTTGGGCATACAAATATTAGGGCCTCTGATTATTATGTATATAATCCCTAATTGGGCTGTGCCCAAATATAGTCATGAGATGAATTGGCTTTGCCACTAAAAGAAAACCGTTATCCTCTAATGCATCTTCACATAAATCGTCGGGTAAAGTTGTGACTTCATCATTGATACTCAACATAATTTCTTGCAATTTTGTGTAATTTGTCTGCCATGAGTTACAAAAACACATGAATCTATTTGTTGAAACTCTGATCACGTCAGAAAATCAAAGGCACATAGCAGACTATATTTAACCACTTCTCAATAACTGCCAAACATTTATTATGGTCTGAGAAAACTACCGTTGATCGGCCACGAAACACTCCAGGAGAAAAGAGGAATGAGGGATCATGAATGACGAGATGTGTGTTGTTCACGTGATTGTCTTTTTTTTCGCACATGTGTACTTCAATGTTTTTATTATGATTTTTCACAGGAAGTCATGTAAGAAATTAATTAAATGGCAATATGATTTTTTTTTAAAAAAATATGTTTCACATTCATTAATTTTGTTTATTGATTTTAAATGAAGCATATAATTGTATAGAAAAATACTTATTATTTATTAAATTTTATTTTTAACCAATCATAACTAACAAATATTAGATTAGAATGATGGAAAAGTGTGCAATTATTAATTTATCAAAATTTTATAATTTTCATCAACTAAAAGGCTGGCGGGGTAGGTGGAGATGTTTGATTGTTTGGACCTCTTGGAACCCGTCTCTTCATTTCAATATTTGTCGGTGGGGTAGGTGGAGATGTCTGATTGTTTGGACCTCTTGGAACTAGTCTCTTCATTGCAAATCTTTTCATTTCAATATTTGTTGGTGGGGTAGGTGGAGACGTCTGATTGTTTGGACCTCTTGGAACTCTTCTTTTCATTTCAATATTTGCTGTTGAAGGAGGCGGGGTAGGTGGAGATGTCTGATTGTTTGGACCTCTTGGAACCAGTCTCTTCATTGCCAATTTCTTCATTTCGATATTTGCTATTGAAGGAGGTGGGGTTGGTGGAGATGTCTGATTGTTTGGACCTCTTGGAACCAATCTCTTCATTTCAATATTTGCTATTGAAGAAGGTGGGGTAGGTGAAGATGTCTGATTGTTTGGACCTCTTGGAACCAATCTCTTCATTTCGATATTTGCTATTGAAGGAGGCGGAGTAGGTGGAGATGTCTGATTGTTTGGACCTCGTGGAACCAATCTCTTCATTTCAATGTCAGTTACAAACCCTGGTGGATTAGATGGAGATGTTGCATTGTCTGAACCTCCTGGAACTAGTCTCTTCGATGTAATATTTGTTAAACTTTCGCGACTCCCTAAAGATACCGTAACAAATAAGAACAGAAACACCACAACTCCAGAGAAACCTTTCATATTTTTTTTTTGTGTTCCTTTGTTACTTACTGGATTAAGTGAATATGTGATTGTATGAACTATTTCAATTGAGATATTTATAATATCTGTAAACCAAGGTAAATATTTAGTATTTACCTACTTATGGTACACAATATGACCATTCTAACAAATAACTCTTTTAATAGAATAGATATTCTAAAGAAAAAATCAAATCTAGAAAATAAATCTTTGAATAGAAAGATAGGATTTTTTGTCCTTTTCACCTTATCAATATTAAAAATAAATATCTAAATTGATTAAATGCATGAAATTTGTTTACAAAAATACTTTTAGTACATTTGAACTCAAATCTAATAAATATAGATAAAAATATGTATGGAAGTTGAAACCTTTTTGCAAAAAAAATCTACAACTCATACCTAATCATGTTATTTATGAATTTTAACATTAAAATTTCTAGATTTTTAGACATTTATTGAAGCTAATGTTATCAAATCAATTTTTAGATAATTAATTGAAAAATTAAATAATTTATAATATATCATTATATTTTTTTGATGAAATGTGAAATATTCTACCATTAAAATTTATAGATTTTTAGACATTAACTGAAGCTAACGTTATCAAATCAATTTTTGACTAGCTAGTTTTAAAAACTTAAATAATTTATAATGTACTAATATATTCTTAATTTAATTATTGATATATATATATATATATATATATATATATATATTTTACCTTATTATAACAAAATCTTAAACAAATATCTATTCTATTAATTCTGCAGTATGACCAATTGATGCAAGGTTATGTCCAACTATTTATTTATTTTAGTTAAAGAAATAATATTGAATAGATTAATAATATTGAATTTTGTAACTTTCCCTTTAGTGCCGATATTCTCGCAACCGCTTTCATATTATACACATATAGTACTCGACAGTTATAAAATGTATTGAGCATCTGATGATAAATATCTACACATGGTCGACTAATATGTACATAAAAATTTGGTTATTTTAAATAATTATTTTATCAACAAATAATAGCTTGCCTGTTCAGTGCAAATGTAAGAATTTTGTGTGTTCAAAAATATTTTAAAATTAAAATTTAAATCTTAAAAAATATAAATATATAATAAGTTATTAATAAAAAAGTAAATTAGTACTTCTATTTAATATTATTACTAGATTATGACCCGCCCTTTCAAAAGGTGGATATGTTTTTTGTTTAAAATTTTTCTGAAAATTTTAATTTTATGTTTCAGAACTTTTATAATCATATTATAATTTTAATTTTTAATAGATATAGGTGTGGTCCAACTATTTTAATAGAATAGATTAAAACCTCTTATTAATAATTTAAGGGAAATAGTATACCAAAAAAATCACAAATATGACTAAAAACAAAAATATAAAAATTAAATTTCTAAAAAAATGTAAAACAAAAAATATACCCGCCATTTAAGAATGGATCAGAATCTAATCTATTCTATTAAAACATAAGTATGACCGATTGATATATGTTGTATCCACCATTTTTATATACATATTTTTGTATTATGATAACTGCTAAAATCAAAACCATTAATCACGTAACTGCATTAATATATATTTTTAATTAATCAAGTATTAAATAGAAATTAAATAAAGATGCGAATATATAGGGGACATCTAAAAATATTATTGATTTAAAAAAATATCCAGCAAAACAAATAAACGTCTCTTTGTGTATTAAAAATAAAAACTACATAACAGAAAAAGCTCTTACGATCCTAATTTCATTTCTATATAACTTTCAATCAACAAATTTTTTTGTTTTTGTTTTCCCTGTTTCTATTGTTTCATCTTCTTTTTAAATTTACTTTTTGGGTTTGGAATGTAGCAAAAGAAATCGAGTGCATGTTTATTCATTTCATCCAGATTAAATGTTTTATTCTTCTCAACTTGATAATCTTTTTCTCTCATGGTTAAAATGTTTAAAATATATTATAAATATATTTTTATATTTTTTATAATAATTTAGTTAGATAATTATTTTTAAAAATTTATAATTCGCTGATAACCGCAAAACTAAATGGGGCGGGTGCTGGTACAAATTATATATTTGCGGGTTGTGCGAATCATATTTTTTGACCAAAACAAAATTGAAACTCGCGGGTTGGCGGGTTCGACCGACAACCCAGCCCTAACTAGCGTATATTGGATCAATTTTTATAATTGCTATTATTTAATAAAATATATTTTGATTAAAATTTACATATATATAATTACAAAAAATACAAATATAATCACAAAAAACACAAATATGAGAATTAAATTAAAACAAAAAATATACCCGCCCTTTAAAGGGCGGATTAGAATCTAGTCAATACTATTAAAATTGAAGTATGTCCTATTGATATTAGTTGGTTCAACAATTATTTTTCATAATACCTACCTTTTGATATGATAACTGCATACATATAACGAAAATACATACTAACCAACACATCACTTCGCCTAGTAACCACCATATCAGTTCCCCTAATTAATAACCACCTATAACTACGGACTAATAACCACCACCGATACTAACATAGGCTATTTCTTCTTCTACTATGAATCTAAATGATCAATTGTGGGCGGATCATAAATTTGGTTCAACTATTTGAAAAAATTAATTTGTGGATGCGGGCTATGAGTATTTTATTTGGAGTGGATGCGGGTTGGCAGATTTGGATTGCGGGTATCCTCTGACTCGAAAAATATTTTAAAAAATAAAAAGAAAAAGAAAAGTAAACACTTTTTTAAAAGTATGGTAATTTAAAAAACCATTTTTAAATTTTTTAAAAATATATTTTAAATTACATATATTTTTATATTTTTTATAATAGTTAAATAAAATAATTATTTTAAAAAATTTATAGCCCACGGATAACTGCAAAATTAAATGGACGGGTATCAGTACAAATTATTTGTTTGCGGGTTGTGCGGGTCGTATTTGACCAAAAAAAACTGAAACCCGCTGGTTGGCGAGTTCGACCGGTAACCCAGCCCTAACCGAGCGTATACCGAATCAATTTTTAAATTGTTATTGTTTAGTAAACTATATTTTGATTAATATATAAACACAAATATGATTATAAAGAAAAATAAAAATATAATCACAAAAAGACACAAATATGAAAATTAAATTAAAACAAAAAAATATACCCGCCCTTTAAAAGGCGGGTCAAAATCTAGTATTCTATTAAAACATGAACATGACTAATTGATAAATGTTAGGTCCATCTATGTATTTCATTTATCTTAGAGACTATTTTTCCAAATTAAATTAGTATTAAACACAAATATGATTACAAAAAAACAAAAATATGAAAATTAAATTTTGTAAAAACAAATTAAACAAAAAATAGATCCGCCATTTGAAAGGACGAGTCATAATCTATTTTGATTTGAATATAAGTTTGTTATAGATTTTTATTGATTTGGTTATAGATAACTAATTATTCATTACAATTCAAACCATTTTCACCTAATTCACTAAGTTCATTAACTCATCTATCTTATTAAAAGAGAAGTACACATTTAAAAATACCCTTAGTTTTCACTTTTATTTACACTTCATGCCACTGTAGTATTAATTAAGCTTCCTATTTTTATGCTTGTCTTTTCACTTCAGTTAATGAGTTTTCCAAAATTAAATACACAATTAAATAATACTTCATATTTTAATATTTTGTCTTTTCCACTTAGATTAATGTGTTTTCCAAAATTAAATTTGAATTAAATACACTTCATTAACTTCTCCATTAAATCAATGTCAAATTCAAAAAAATTTACATTTTTATTGGACAAACAATTCATATAAATTATAATATAAACTTTTCATTTAACGAATCTAAACGAAAAAAATATTACCAAATTTGAACAGAAACTAGATAATATCCAACGAATTTACCATTTTGGTATCTAAAGAACCATAACCAAACCTGATCCAAACGAAATATTTCGGATATTCAAATGTATTTAAATCATATTTACATACTTCAATATGTTAGCTATTTTTAGAGTTAATATCCAAGATATAAGCTATTTTAAAGTTGTTTAAAATATTTGAAATATAAAAAATAGTCAAAAGTAAACATCTAAAGTAGATAAACAATAATCAAAACACCAAAAATACTTAAAATATATATTTATTCTCCATCCAAATATTCAAGTTAAACCTATTTTAAATTTTTAATTTAGGTACTTTGGCTTACATTACTCAAATTTACATGTTATATTATTTTTATTTTTAGATTTAGGGATATTTAAAGATATATAAACTTTGAAAATTTAAAATAGTTTAAACGGGTTATCAAACCCGCAAAGATCCATATCAAACCGGAACCAAAATTTATAAATACACGAATAGAGTTATAATCTTTAAACTCGAAAAATCTCAAACCCGAATAGATTTTAACCGAATTCGAATAGGTACCCAAATATTCACCCCTAACTTAGTCAATATAAAACGATCAACTATTATAATTATTCAATTTAGTATAAATAAATAAAAACTAAAAGTGAAAATTAATACCCGTGCGGTCGCGCGGGTCAAGATCTAGTTTATCCATTAATCCATTTGTATCCAATTTTTTATTCATTAAGATATATGGTTTGGATTGGTTTGCATCGATTTATTAGTTTTTATCTATTTTGACATCTCTAGCCGTTCTCCTCTGATGCATCTTCACATAAATCGCCGGGTAAAAGTAATGACTTCATCATTGATACTAAACGTAATTTCTTACAATTGTTTTCTAATTTGTCTGCCAGGAGTAACAAAAACAAATGAATGTATTTGTTGAAACTTTGATCACAAGAGAAAAAGGACAAAGTAGACTATATTTAACCACTCCTTGATAACTGCCAAACATTTATTATGGTCTAAGAAAACTGCCGTTGATAGGCGATGTGAACACTCCAGGAGAAATGAGGGATCATGAATGAAGAGATGTGTCTGTTCATGTGATTTCTTGTCTTTTTCGCACTGAAAACATGTTTCAAGTGGTGTGTACTTCAGTGTTTTTAATATTATGATTTTTACAGAAAGTCAGGTAAGAAATTAATCAAATGCTATTAGGATTTTTTTCAAAAGAAAATGGTATTAGGATGTTTCAAAATTATGTATTTCACATTCAGCATTTTTGTTTATTGATTTTAAAATGAACCATATAGCTGTATAGAAAAAATACTTATTATTTATTATTTATTATTTTTTTGAACTCATAACTAAGAAAATATCAGATTGGATTGATGGAAAGTTTGCGATTATTAATTTATTACTTTTAAAATACATATCCACTAAAAAATGGTGGGTTAGGTGGAGATGTCTGATTGTTCGGACTTCCTGGAACTTTTCTTTTCATTTTAATATTTGTTACAGAAGCTGGTGGATTAGATGGAGATGTCGCATTGTCTGGACCTCCTGGAACTAGTCACTTTATTTCAATATCAATTACAAACCCTGGTGGATTAGATGGAGATGTCGCATTGTCTGGACCTCCTGGAATTAGTCTCTTCGATCCAATACTTGTTAAACTCTCGCGACTGGCTAAAGACACCGTAATAAATAAGAACAGAAACACCACAACTCCAGAAAAACCTTTCATATTTTTTTTTGTGTCCTTTTCCTACTTACTTTATGTAAATATGTGATCATATGAACTGCTTGAAATGAGATAATTTATAGTGTCTGTAAATGAAGATGAATATTTTGTATGCACCCACTTATGGTACAATAAGACCATTCTATCAAATAACTCTTTTAATAGAATAGATATCTAAAAGGAAAAAACTAAATCTAACAAATAAATCATTGAATAAAAAGACAAGTATTTCTTTTTTCCTTGTCACCTTATCAATACTAAAATTGGATATCTAAACTGATTAAATGCATGAACAGAGAAATTTGTTGACAAAACACTTTTAGTACATTTGAACTCAAATTAATAAATATAGATAAAATATGTAAAGAAGTTGTAACTTTTTTGCAAAAAGATCTACTACTCATACCTAATCTAAATATTAAATCAATAATTATATATTTATATATATAATCTATTCTACTTAAACAAAAACTATATAGAATCAAATTTTAACCTGACGTGTTATTTATGAATTCTACCATAAAAGTTCTAGAGTTTTAGACATCAATTGAAGCTAACGTTATCAAATAATTTTTTGACTAGTTAGTTTTAAAAACTTAACTAATTTATAATATACTATCATATTCTTAATTTTTATGATTAATATATATTTTACCTTATTATAACAAAATCTTAAACAAAACTACTCTTTATTTTAAAAATATTATTTAAATTTATAACTATTGTAAAAAATATAATAACAAATAATATTGTATGCACAATTTTATTTAAAAATAGAATGATTAAGATTTAACAATATATTTACATATTACATATGAATAACTACATTCTATCAGAATAATTTTGAGGTTTTAAATCACCTGCAAAAATTAGTTTTGAATCAAAGTGTTAGTTGACAATTTTATATAACTTAGTAATTTTTGTTCAGTAATCACAATCTGAGTTGAAATATTATTAAAATTAACAATGTTAATCTAATATATAACACATAAAATAAATCTGAATAAAAAATAGGCGTCAGCCAACATGAAGATATAAATCATTCATTGGTTTATATTAGGCGATTATATGAGCCACTTTGTTTGCATCACGTTTAACAAATTTGAAACCCAACTGCTGCAACATAGTACTCCTGCAGAAAAACAAATTCGTCAATAACACTGTAAATTTGTATACTGGTTGACCCAACTTTAGTGGTCCGGATTACTGGGTTAGTAATAGAGTCTCCTTCAAAATAGAATTATGGTAATTTCTAATCCGTATCTTTTTTATATACCTTATCAGCTGTACGGTTGGCTCCAAGAAGAACTTAGTGCTATAGAATGGATACCTCAAAAGCGTATAACACTGTTTGATCCAAGTTTGAATATCTTTCGACTATTGCCAGGGTGAAACGATCGTATATTGCGGTCAACCATATAACCCACATGGGCCGAACCCAAGGCTAAAATAGTTAAGTAGTGATATTTTAGTTTCCACGAGAAATCGAACTCATGTTGGCTAGTGAGCTTATTCTGGTTACTAAATTTAAACGAAATGGAAGTGATACAAGCCTAAGCTGACAAAGGCTTATAAAACTCTTGGTGGACAGAATCTCTTCAGAAGCGGATGGATAGATAAGGGGGATGATAGTGATTGACTCTCTCAATCAGTGATGAACTAGAATTGCTTGAATTTCACAAACAATTCTAATCCATAAATGTTTAGGACCAGATAAATCTCTCAAATGAATCTAATGACAAGAACACCTCAAAGACATATTACTTTGAAAGAAAACAATACTTTCTGATTAATACTTAGATAAAAATGTGCCTTACAAATGGTGATGCTAATGAGCTTATATAATGCTCAGAATAATAGAAATAAACAGAAAACTTGCAAAACTAAAAAACTAGCTGTTGGAATAGTTTGGAGGATTTGGCTGAATGGGTGGAATTGTTTGAGTCTTGATAGCTTAGGTATGAATTGATGATGCCTGGGGATGTCCTGATTCACTGAATGTTTCTTCAAAGCTCCACAAAATGATGGAAAGAGCCGTCGGAGATCTTTGACAGAAATGCTTCTTGAATCCAAATAAGGTAAACTGTTCTATATTCTTCTCCTCTTGATCCTCTGCGTTTTGAATGCTTTCATTATGTCTTCAGGCTCCTCTGGTAATTTTAAAATGTCTCATGGTCGCCATATCTTGGTTTGATAATAATCAAACCAAATAATTGTCCAACTTTCCATATTTAGCTCCGGTGTGATTTGGTTCTAATCTTCAAGGATCCACCTGATCCAGTGTGTGCTGGTGCTTCTTAAAGAGTTGTGGAGTGATTCTAGAAGTAGCACAAAGTTAGAATAGTTATTTGAGAAAATTTAGAAGATCTTTTAGATAAAAACTTAGAAATAGTTATTTGAGAAAATTGCTGTGACATTTAAAACCTACTCGCAGAAAAGAAAATTTAACCCCTCCCCGGTCGCTGCAACTCCTGCACGGAAATATTTTGTCGATAGTTCTGTAAATTTGTATATTGGTTGACCTATTTTTAATGGTACGGATTACTGGATTAGTAGAGCCTCCTTCGAAATAGAATTATGGTGATTTCTAATCCGCATCTGTTGGCTAGTGAGCTCATTCCGGTTACTAAACTTGAACGAAATGGAAGTCATCGATGAGATCAAGCCGGAGAATTTCATAGGAAGAGGTGGTCATGGCAATGTCTACATAGTGTTGAGATTACTGGAGTTTGGTAGCTAATAGATTGTATAAACTAATTAAAGAAGGGTTGCTTCTTGTAAATCGAGTTCCTGTCCAAGAACACTAAAATCTTCTAAGTTAGTTTAGTCTCATACATAAATCATACAAGAGTTCAATTTCTGGTATACAATAGTCACTTTCCCCAGAGGACAAATCTGTTTATACAAAGTTAACATAAATAATTACATATCTCAAAAAAGAAAAAAAAAAAAAAATATATATATATATATATATATATATAATATATATATATATATATATATATCTAATCTATTAAAACTGAAGTACACTTAGAATTTAGCCCTAAGTTTTCCTTAAAAATTACATCATAATGCTACTGCCATCAAAACACTGTAGTTTTACCATTTTTTCTTCTTAAAATCGTGGCCTTTAAACATGATTACACATCCTTAATATTTTTTGGGTTTACAATTTAACACATGACCCACTGTATTTGTTATATTTTGTAATGCTTGAGATATATCCTTAAATATCGTATTTGCTTAACTCAAGCTCATAAAGTGGTACCTAATTAAAGTACTTTCTTTCCACAATACAAAATATTCCAAAAACCACTCCTAAAAGTATGGCAATTTAAAAACAAATCTACATCCTATCAAATTTCCTAATTTTACGCAGTCATAAATTTGTTACTATGGCCTTGATTGGTAGAGCATTAGCATTAGCATTATGCTACACATTATCCAATCAACATTTGTTTGAAAAGCATTTAGAAAAGCATTTACTAAATGCTAATGCTCTCTAGCAAATGCTTTCATATGAAGCTTTTGGAAGAGCATTTACATTTACAATTTATAAATTTAAGAAATAAATATAATTAGTTTATTTATTTGATTTAATATATCATAAAATTATTTTTATATCCAGAAAATAAAAATTTGATTTCTAAAATAAATTTACAATATAAATATTTTTTTAAATAGTATTTCACATTAAAAATATAATTTAATTATATAAATTATATTATATTTTAAATGCAATATATTATTTTTAAAAATAAATATTTTAATTGTAAATTTTTTTTAAATAAAATTTCGATATAAACATAATTTTTGAAATTAGTATATAAAAAATAAATTATATCTCTTTTATATATTAATATATAAAATAAAAAGATATATATAATGATTATTTATTTATTTTTTAATATATTCAAATTATTTTATATCCAAAAGTAAATTTATATTTTATTTATTTTATTTAATAATATTCAAAATTATTTTATATCCAAAAATAATTTTTTTTTTTTAAAATACATTCTAAAATAATAATGTTTCACATTTAAAATTTAATTTATGTTATTAATTAAGATTCATTATTTTAATAACAAATATATTATTAATATACATATATATAAATTTAATATATATAATTTTAAAATAAATATATTATAAACTAACTTCTATAAAAAAAAACTTAAAATTGTATACTGCTACTGCTTTACCAATCATCTTATTAAAAGTTTTAATAAGAGCATACAGCTTCTGCAGTATACTGCAGTATACTGCTTCTACAGCATACTGCTACTGGTTCTTCATCAGCTGTACCAATCAAGACCTATATATTTTAATCGTCTGTACATTAAATAATAGTGAAGCGATTTTGCATTAAGAATTTAATATTATTCGATAAAGAAAAAGGGATCAAATATGTAACATAATCACGAAAATTCTCTTTTAAAAACTTGACCACCAAGTACTACTTTTCTCTACAGATCGAATATTCTCTTTTCCCTATTATATAATAAATAATTAATGTACATTAAATTATTTTAAGAGATTTTGCCATTGATTCTGCATTTAAATTATAACTATGAAAATATACTATCTACTTATTGTGATTTAACCTAATGGGATCCCATTTTCCACCACCAGTATATATATATTTTTTGGGTACATTTCCATTAGTTTTTATTATTTAAACTTCCTATAATTAAAATTTTAAAATATACACTACATAACCAAGTTTAATATAATTGAATAAAAAACCTACAATAATATCTTCATACTAAAATAAAATTATAAGTTGTACAACATCATACTTTATAATTACACACTAAACAAACTAAACAAAATACACCAATTTCAAAAGTATAAAAATATTAAACTGTAATTTTTATTTAATATATAATAATTTCAAACATAAACCCGCGCGGACGCGCAGATCCAAAATCTAGTTTATTTATTAAGAGTCATCATCCTGTATTATGCATATAATGAAAAGATTGTTATGTACCAGATTGTGATCGACATAACCGGACCGACCAGGACCGTACCGACCGCAGGAAATAATGCTAATCGACTGTTGTACTTATCCACTTAGGATAAACACGACCTGATGTATATATATATGTAAGACCCCTGGTCGAGATTAATAATAGAAACACGTTTCCTCACTTAGTTTCACAACACGTTATTAGCACGAGACTCTAAAACCCTAAGCTAAACCCGGCGACCACAAAACCCTAATTTCCGACACAACCTCAAACTGTTCGTTCTCTCAAACCGTAAGGATCCAGACGACGAGTAATATACCAAATTGAAGCTCTGGACGAGACGAATCCATTGCCGCAAACCTCGTATCAATCCGATCTCAAACGCGCCCTCACGCTCCGTTCCAACCGGCGCCATCAACTGCCCTAAAATCCTAATCTCTTCTTTTGTTTTACAATTTGTGTTTGATCATTATTCTAACTTGTTTTGACTCTTGTGTTTAAGGTTTAACCAAGATCAAATCCTTGATTCATAAATTCCATTCAACCCAATTGGAGGTTAAGAAGAGGCGACCAACTCCTGATCCGTTCCGGTCATGCAGTTCGCGACCCGATTCATTCCTGCTCTCGGTGGTCCGGTTCTACAAACATCCAAGTTTAGGTAATTAAAATTCTGAAACCTAAAAGAGAACATACTGAATTTAGTTGATTGATAAAGGTTTAAGACCACTAAAATTTGCAAAACCCCAAACCCTAAGATAATAGATCTCAAAACCCTTTGAGTAAGTTGGAGCTTTTAAGTTCAACAGAGATTGTTTCTAACAATTAAACTCGAAACCATAATGGTTTTGAATCTCATAGCCTGATCTATTGATCTATAAAGTAACTAAAACCCTAAATATGACCTATTATGTATTATGGTCTAAAAATTAATTAAAATTCATGATAATCTCCTAAAAATACCCAAAGTTAGTTTTCCATCATCAGAATCCGATCCATTGGTCTGGAACTATGTGGAAAACGATTTTTCGGTTTCTGCGGTTTCTGGTCAGAAATTGACCTCTTCAAATAAATTCCGAAAATTAATTAAAATTCACCAAAACTCATGAAAAAATCCTAACTAAAAAACCCTGTAATTAGTTTAATCAAATTCGTTTTTAATCACAGTCATAGTGTAAATTTTTCATACCGAATAAACTGCATAAAAAGTGTGTGATTGTTTGAAGTGTTTGAATCACCTAGAAACGATTGTTAGGATCTCATTCTAATTCTGGTTGAATCATTGGAGATTGCTAGAAAAATTTCGGATTTTCTAGGTTGCTAAATTGCAAATTTTACTTTTTCTAAAACTTTCCGGTTTTGTGAAAATTGACTTTTATGGTTTCTGAAAATTTTCATATTAGTTTTAGAATAATGGAAGATTGCTAAAACTTGTTTAAAACCATAATTGAATGTTTCCAGATTGCTAGAATGCAAAATTAAATTTTCTAAAAACTTCCACATTAGAGTAAAACATCACTCTATTTTGGAGTTGCAATATTTTGAAGTAAAATTTAGAGTAATACATTGGAGATGCTCTTGGACTCTGAGCAAACTCGTGAGAGTTCAGCTTCTCATTCATCACTCTGAATTTCTCTTTGATCCTCTTTATCTTCTGTCCAGATAAACATAAAATACACAATCAAGCATGAACATAAAGATTCAGAATTCAAGTTCGGCTTTACCCCTCTATGTTCGATCTCAGTGCTCCGTTTAATTTGATTAAGTGACTGCCGAAGGTTCGTGATGTTGAAAGATACTATCAAATGCATTCTCCAACTCTTCACGGAGAAGAGAAAGTAACTTACCCACAATAGGTATCAGAAGAAAACAGTTGAACTGCAGAGTAAAACAGTTCAAAAGGAAAGCCAATCTAACTCAGCAGAGGCTAGAAAATATTCTTGTATGCCTTGTAATATCTGTTGGACCAATGCGTAGACAATTCTCTCAGAGGAAGAAGATAGCTTTTGGTTCCAGAGTGTGCTGTATGTCTAGAAGACCAGCTAGCCAACCGCGTTTCAGTTGTCTGAAGACTGGAACCTAAGTCGATGTTTGAGGCGAGGTTGTTTAGCTTTACATCTGATCTTGTCTTTGTGTTTGTTGCGCCGCCTGGTGTATCTTGGGGGGAAGACTAAAACCCAAGGGATTACCTGATGTAGCAACTTGCTCGACGAGTCCAAGAATTGACATAGACCGGCTTGGTTCTACATAACATAAAAAAAAAAATACTGAATTAGAAGTGGATGCCAAATTTTGATATTTCATAATATTTAATTGGAGCCGGATAATTTTTGGGGCATAAAAAATTTAGGACCTCTGACTATGTATATATTCCCTAAGGCTGTGCCCAAATACAGTCATGAGATGACAAAAACACATGAATCTATTTGTAAAGTTATGACTTCATCATTGATACTCAACGTAATTTCTTGCAATTTTTTTTTGTAATTTGTCTGCCATGAGTAACAAAAACACATGAATCTATTTGTCGAAACTCTGATCACAAGAGAAATTCAAAGGCACATAGTAAACTATATTTAACCACTCCTCAACAACTGCCAAACATTTATTATGGTTTGAGAAAACTGCCGTTGATCGGCGACGGAGCACTCCAGTAGAAAGGAGAAATGAGGGATCATGAATGACGAGATGCGTTTGTTCACATGATGGTCTCTTTTCGCACAGATTTAGTAGTGTGCACTTCAGTGTTGTTAATATTATGATTTTTCACAGGAAGTCATGTAAGAAATTAATCAAATGCTATTAGGATTTTTTTTAAAAAATATATATTTCACATTCAGTACTTTTGTTTTTGATTTCAAAATGAACCATATAATTGTATAGAAAAATACTTATTATTTATTAAATTTTATTTTTAACCAATCATAACTAAACAAATATTTGATCAGAATGATGGAAAAGTTTGTAATTATTAATTTATCAAATTTTTAAAATCTTCATCCACTAAAAAGCTGGCGGAGTAGGTGGAGATGTCTGTTTGTTTGGACCTCCTGGACTCAATCTCTTCGTTTCAATATTTCTTATAAAAAGTGATTGAGTAGGTGGAGATGTCTGATTGTTTGAACCTCCTGGAACTAGTCTCTTCGTTTCAATATTTGCTATTGAAGGAGGGTGAGTAGGTGGAGATGTCTGATTGTTTGGACCTCCTGGACTTAATCTCTTCATTTCAATATTTGTTAAACTTTCGCGACTGGCTAAAGCTATCGTAATAAATAAGATTTGAAACACCACAACTCCAAAGAAACATTTCATTTTTTTTGTGTTCCTTTGTTACTTACTGGATTAAGTGAATATGTGACTAATGAACTATTTCAATTGAGATATTTTATAGTATCTCAAAATGAAGGTTTATGTTTAGTATTTACCTACTTATGGAACACAATATGACCATTCTAACAAATAACTCTTTTAATAGAATAGATATCCCAAAGAAAAAACCAAATCTAAAAAAGTAAATCTTTGAATAGAAAAACATAATATTTTTGTTCTTATTACCATACCAATATTAAAATTGAATATCCAAATTGATTAAATGCATGAAATTTGTTTTAAAATATACCTTTATTACATTTGAACTCAAATCTAATAAATATAGATAAAAATATGTATGGAAGTTGAAACCTTTTTGAAAAAGATCTACTACTTATACCTAATATAAATATGAAATCAATAATTATCTATATATAATCTATTCTATTTAAACCAAAAACACTATATAGAATCAACTTCACCTGGCGTGTTATTTATGAATTGTACCATTAAAATTCTAGATTCTTAAACATTTATTCAAGCTAATTTTATCAAATTAATTTTAACTAATTAATTTAAAAAACTTAACTAATTTTTTAACAATTATTAACTATTTTTAAAGTAAAAATGGAATAATACATTAGAGTAAAACATCACTCTATTTTGGAGTTGCACTATTTTGAAGTAAAATTTAGAGTAATACATTGGAGATGCTCTTGGACTCTGAGCAAACTCGTGAGAGTTCAGCTTCTCATTCATCACTCTGAATTTCTCTTTGATCCTCTTTATCTTCTGTCCAGATAAACATAAAATACACAATCAAGCATGAACATAAAGATTCAGAATTCAAGTTCGGCTTTACCCCTCTATGTTCGATCTCAGTGCTCCGTTTATTTTGATTAAGTGACTGCCGAAGGTTCGTGATGTTGAAAGATACTATCAAATGCATTCTCCAACTCTTCACGGAGAAGAGAAAGTAACTTACCCACAATAGGTATCAGAAGAAAACAGTTGAACTGCAGAGTAAAACAGTTCAAAAGGAAAGCCAATCTAACTCAGCAGAGGCTAGAAAATATTCTTGTATGCCTTGTAATATCTGTTGGACCAATGCGTAGACAATTCTCTCAGAGGAAGAATATAGCTTTTGGTTCCAGAGTGTGCTGTATGTCTAGAAGACCAGCTAGCCAACCGCGTTTCAGTTGTCTGAAGACTGGAACCTGAGTCGATGTTTGAGGCGAGGTTGTTTAGCTTTACATCTGATCTTGTCTTTGTGTTTGTTACGCCGCCTGGTGTATCTTGGGGGGAAGACTAAAACCCAAGGGATTACCTGATGTAGAAACTTGCTCGACGAGTCCAAGAATTGACATAGACCGGCTCTGTTCTACATAACATAAAAAAAAAAATACTGAATTAGAAGTGGATGCCAAATTTTGATATTTCATAATATTTAATTGGAGCCGGATAATTTTTGGGGCATAAAAAATTTAGGACCTCTGACTATGTATATATTCCCTAAGGCTGTGCCCAAATACAGTCATGAGATGACAAAAACACATGAATCTATTTGTAAAGTTATGACTTCATCATTGATACTCAACGTAATTTCTTGCAATTTTTTTTTGTAATTTGTCTGCCATGAGTAACAAAAACACATGAATCTATTTGTCGAAACTCTGATCACAAGAGAAATTCAAAGGCACATAGTAAACTATATTTAACCACTCCTCAACAACTGCCAAACATTTATTATGGTTTGAGAAAACTGCCGTTGATCGGCGACGGAGCACTCCAGTAGAAAGGAGAAATGAGGGATCATGAATGACGAGATGCGTTTGTTCACATGATGGTCTCTTTTCGCACAGATTTAGTAGTGTGCACTTCAGTGTTGTTAATATTATGATTTTTCACAGGAAGTCATGTAAGAAATTAATCAAATGCTATTAGGATTTTTTTTAAAAAATATATATTTCACATTCAGTACTTTTGTTTTTGATTTCAAAATGAACCATATAATTGTATAGAAAAATACTTATTATTTATTAAATTTTATTTTTAACCAATCATAACTAAACAAATATTTGATCAGAATGATGGAAAAGTTTGTAATTATTAATTTATCAAATTTTTAAAATCTTCATCCACTAAAAAGCTGGCGGAGTAGGTGGAGATGTCTGTTTGTTTGGACCTCCTGGACTCAATCTCTTCGTTTCAATATTTCTTATAAAAAGTGATTGAGTAGGTGGAGATGTCTGATTGTTTGAACCTCCTGGAACTAGTCTCTTTGTTTCAATATTTGCTATTGAAGGAGGGTGAGTAGGTGGAGATGTCTGATTGTTTGGACCTCCTGGACTTAATCTCTTCATTTCAATATTTGTTAAACTTTCGCGACTGGCTAAAGCTATCGTAATAAATAAGATTTGAAACACCACAACTCCAAAGAAACATTTCATTTTTTTTGTGTTCCTTTGTTACTTACTGGATTAAGTGAATATGTGACTAATGAACTATTTCAATTGAGATATTTTATAGTATCTCAAAATGAAGGTTTATGTTTAGTATTTACCTACTTATGGAACACAATATGACCATTCTAACAAATAACTCTTTTAATAGAATAGATATCCCAAAGAAAAAACCAAATCTAAAAAAGTAAATCTTTGAATAGAAAAACATAATATTTTTGTTCTTATTACCATACCAATATTAAAATTTAATATCTAAATTGATTAAATGCATGAAATTTGTTTTAAAATATACCTTTATTACATTTGAACTCAAATCTAATAAATATAGATAAAAATATGTATGGAAGTTGAAACCTTTTTGAAAAAGATCTACTACTTATACCTAATATAAATATGAAATCAATAATTATCTATATATAATCTATTCTATTTAAACCAAAAACACTATATAGAATCAACTTCACCTGGCGTGTTATTTATGAATTGTACCATTAAAATTCTAGATTCTTAAACATTTATTCAAGCTAATTTTATCAAATTAATTTTAACTAATTAATTTAAAAAACTTAACTAATTTTTTAACAATTATTAACTATTTTTAAAGTAAAAATGGAATAATACATTAGAGTAAAACATCACTCTATTTTGGAGTTGCACTATTTTGAAGTAAAATTTAGAGTAATACATTGGAGATGCTCTTGGACTCTGAGCAAACTCGTGAGAGTTCAGCTTCTCATTCATCACTCTGAATTTCTCTTTGATCCTCTTTATCTTCTGTCCAGATAAACATAAAATACACAATCAAGCATGAACATAAAGATTCAGAATTCAAGTTCGGCTTTACCCCTCTATGTTCGATCTCAGTGCTCCGTTTATTTTGATTAAGTGACTGCCGAAGGTTCGTGATGTTGAAAGATACTATCAAATGCATTCTCCAACTCTTCACGGAGAAGAGAAAGTAACTTACCCACAATAGGTATCAGAAGAAAACAGTTGAACTGCAGAGTAAAACAGTTCAAAAGGAAAGCCAATCTAACTCAGCAGAGGCTAGAAAATATTCTTGTATGCCTTGTAATATCTGTTGGACCAATGCGTAGACAATTCTCTCAGAGGAAGAAGATAGCTTTTGGTTCCAGAGTGTGCTGTATGTCTAGAAGACCAGCTAGCCAACCGCGTTTCAGTTGTCTGAAGACTGGAACCTGAGTCGATGTTTGAGGCGAGGTTGTTTAGCTTTACATCTGATCTTGTCTTTGTGTTTGTTGCGCCGCCTGGTGTATCTTGGGGGGAAGACTAAAACCCAAGGGATTACCTGATGTAGCAACTTGCTCGACGAGTCCAAGAATTGACATAGACCGGCTTGGTTCTACAAAACATTAAAAATAAAAAAAATACTGTATTAGAAGTGGATGCCAAATTTTGATATTTCATAATATTTAATTGGAGCCGGATAATTTTTGGGGCATAAAAATTTTAGGACCTCTGACTATGTATATATTCCCTAAGGCTGTGCCCAAATACAGTCATGAGATGACAAAAACACATGAATCTATTTGTAAAGTTATGACTTCATCATTGATACTCAACGTAATTTCTTGCAATTTTTTTTTGTAATTTGTCTGCCATGAGTAACAAAAACACATGAATCTATTTGTCGAAACTCTGATCACAAGAGAAATTCAAAGGCACATAGTAAACTATATTTAACCACTCCTCAACAACTGCCAAACATTTATTATGGTTTGAGAAAACTGCCGTTGATCGGCGACGGAGCACTCCAGTAGAAAGGAGAAATGAGGGATCATGAATGACGAGATGCGTTTGTTCACATGATGTCTCTTTTCGCACAGATTTAGTAGTGTGCACTTCAGTGTTGTTAATATTATGATTTTTCACAGGAAGTCATGTAAGAAATTAATCAAATGCTATTAGGATTTTTTTTAAAAAATATATATTTCACATTCAGTACTTTTGTTTTTGATTTCAAAATGAACCATATAATTGTATAGAAAAATACTTATTATTTATTAAATTTTATTTCTAACCAATCATAACTAAACAAATATTTGATCAGAATGATGGAAAAGTTTGTAATTATTAATTTATCAAATTTTTAAAATCTTCATCCACTAAAAAGCTGGCGGAGTAGGTGGAGATGTCTGTTTGTTTGGACCTCCTGGACTCAATCTCTTCGTTTCAATATTTCTTATAAAAAGTGATTGAGTAGGTGGAGATGTCTGATTGTTTGAACCTCCTGGAACTAGTCTCTTCGTTTCAATATTTGCTATTGAAGGAGGGTGAGTAGGTGGAGATGTCTGATTGTTTGGACCTCCTGGACTCAATCTCTTCATTTCAATATTTGTTAAACTTTCGCGACTGGCTAAAGCTATCGTAATAAATAAGATTTGAAACACCACAACTCCAAAGAAACATTTCATTTTTTTGTGTTCCTTTGTTACTTACTGGATTAAGTGAATATGTGACTAATGAACTATTTCAATTGAGATATTTTATAGTATCTCAAAATGAAGGTTTATGTTTAGTATTTACCTACTTATGGAACACAATATGACCATTCTAACAAATAACTCTTTTAATAGAATAGATATCCCAAAGAAAAAACCAAATCTATAAAATAAATCTTTGAATAGAAAAACATAATATTTTTGTTCTTATTGCCTAACAAATATTAAAATTTAATATCTAAATTGATTAAATGCATGAAATTTGTTTAAAAATATACCTTTATTACATTTGAACTCAAATCTAATAAATATAGATAAAAATATGTATGGAAGTTGAAACCTTTTTGAAAAAGATCTACTACTTATACCTAATATAAATATTAAATCAATAATTATCTATATATAATCTATTCTATTTAAACTAAAAACACTATATAGAATCAACTTCACCTGGCGTGTTATTTATGAATTGTACCATTAAAATTCTAGATTCTTAAACATTTTTCAAGCTAATTTTATCAAATTAATTTTAACTAATTTTTAACAATTATTAACTATTGTTAAAGTAAAAATGGAATAATACATTAGAGTAAAACATCACTCTATTTTGGAGTTGCACTATTTTGAAGTAAAATTTAGAGTAATACATTGGAGATGCTCTTGGACTCTGAGCAAACTCGTGAGAGTTCAGCTTCTCATTCATCACTCTGAATTTCTCTTTGATCCTCTTTATCTTCTGTCCAGATAAACATAAAATACACAATCAAGCATGAACATAAAGATTCAGAATTCAAGTTCGGCTTTACCCCTCTATGTTCGATCTCAGTGCTCCGTTTATTTTGATTAAGTGACTGCCGAAGGTTCGTGATGTTGAAAGATACTATCAAATGCATTCTCCAACTCTTCACGGAGAAGAGAAAGTAACTTACCCACAATAGGTATCAGAAGAAAACAGTTGAACTGCAGAGTAAAACAGTTCAAAAGGAAAGCCAATCTAACTTAGCAGAGGCTAGAAAATATTCTTGTATGCCTTGTAATATCTGTTGGACCAATGCGTAGACAATTCTCTCAGAGGAAGAAGATAGCTTTTGGTTCCAGAGTGTGCTGTATGTCTAGAAGACCAGCTAGCCAACCGGGTTTCAGTTGTCTGAAGACTGGAACCTGAGTCGATGTTTGAGGCGAGGTTGTTTAGCTTTACATCTGATCTTGTCTTTGTGTTTGTTGCGCCGCCTGGTGTATCTTGGGGGGAAGACTAAAACCCAAGGGATTACCTGATGTAGCAACTTGCTCGACGAGTCCAAGAATTGACATAGACCGGCTTGGTTCTACAAAACATTAAAAATAAAAAAATACTGTATTAGAAGTGGATGCCAAATTTTGATATTTCATAATATTTAATTGGAGCCGGATAATTTTTGGGGCATAAAAATTTTAGGACCTCTGACTATGTATATAATCCCTAAGGCTGTGCCCAAATACAGTCATGAGATGACAAAAACACATGAATCTATTTGTAAAGTTATGACTTCATCATTGATACTCAACGTAATTTCTTGCAATTTTTTTTTGTAATTTGTCTGCCATGAGTAACAAAAACACATGAATCTATTTGTCGAAACTCTGATCACAAGAGAAATTCAAAGGCACATAGTAAACTATATTTAACCACTCCTCAACAACTGCCAAACATTTATTATGGTTTGAGAAAACTGCCGTTGATCGGCGACGGAGCACTCCAGTAGAAAGGAGAAAAGAGGGATCATGAATGACGAGATGCGTTTGTTCACATGATTGTCTCTTTTCGCACAGATTTAGTAGTGTGTACTTCAGTGTTGTTAATATTATGATTTTTCACAGGATGTCATGTAAGAAATTAATCAAATGCTATTAGGATTTTTTAAAAAATATATATATATTTCACATTCAGTACTTTTGTTTTTGATTTCAAAATGAACCATATAATTGTATAGAAAAATACTTATTATTTATTAAATTTTATTTTTAACCAATCATAACTAAACAAATATTTGATCAGAATGATGGAAAAGTTTGTAATTATTAACTTATCAAATTTTTAAAATCTTCATCCACTAAAAAGCTGGCGGAGTAGGTGGAGATGTCTGTTTGTTTGGACCTCCTGGACTCAATCTCTTCGTTTCAATATTTCTTATAAAAAGTGATTGAATAGGTGGAGATGTCTGATTGTTTGAACCTCCTGGAACTAGTCTCTTCGTTTCAATATTTGCTATTGAAGGAGGGTGAGTAGGTGGAGATGTCTGATTGTTTGGACCTCCTGGACTCAATCTCTTCATTTCAATATTTGTTAAACTTTCGCGACTGGCTAAAGCTATCGTAATAAATAAGATTTGAAACACCACAACTCCAAAGAAACATTTCATTTTTTTTGTGTTCCTTTGTTACTTACTGGATTAAGTGAATATGTGACTAATGAACTATTTCAATTGAGATATTTTATAGTATCTCAAAATGAAGGTTTATGTTTAGTATTTACCTACTTATGGAACACAATATGACCATTCTAACAAATAACTCTTTTAATAGAATAGATATCCCAATGAAAAAACTAAATCTAAAAAAAAAAATCTTTGAATAGAAAAACATAATATTTTTGTTCTAATTACCATACCAATATTAAAATTGAATATCTAAATTGATTAAATGCATGAAATTTGTTTACAAATATACCTTTATTACATTTGAACTCAAATCTAATAAATATAGATAAAAATATGTATGGAAGTTGAAACCTTTTTGAAAAAGATCTACTACTTATACCTAATATAAATATTAAATCAATAATTATCTATATATAATCTATTCTATTTAAACCAAAAACACTATATAGAATCAACTTCACCTGGCGTGTTATTTATGAATTGTACCATTAAAATTCTAGATTCTTAAACATTTATTCAAGCTAATTTTATCAAATTAATTTTAACTAATTAATTTAAAAAACTTAACTAATTTATAGTATATTATCATATTTTAATTTAATGATAAATATATATATTTACCTTACTATAACAAAAAAAATCTAAACAAATTTTTTACTCTTTATTTTAAAATATTTATCTAAATTTGTAACTATTTTAAATATATAACAATAAATAATTTGTGTTGAAGTTATTTTAGAAAGAAAATGATTAAGATTTAATAATATCTTTACATATTACATATGAATAACTATAATCTATCAGAATAATACTGTGGTTTTAAGTCACCTGTAAGAATCTAGTTTTGAATTGAAGTGTTAGTTGACAATGTTATATAACCTAGTAGTTTTTGTTCAGTAATCACAATCTGAGTTAAAATATTACTACAGTTAGCAATGTTAATCTAATATATAATGTATGTTTTCTTTGACCAAAAAAACAAATAAAATAAAATCTGAATACAAAATAAACGTCAACCAAACATAAAAATATATACGGGAAACTCATATTTTAAACCTTTAAATTAGTAAAAGTTTGCATTTTAAACTTTGAAGTTCAACAAATAACACTTTAAACAATCACAATAGTTTTAGTAACATCGTAAACACTGGAACTAACTTGGTGTTCAGAAGAAAAAAAACACTGAAACTAACTTTTTTCTTCGCCACATCAAAATCATGACCGGTGGAGTTCATTATCAGGTCAAAATGATGACGTGCCGGTAAATGTTTTCTTAAAAATATTTTAATTAACAAAAATGATTAAAATAAATAAAATAGATAAAAATAATATAAAATTATCATATAATAAATGAAAATTATTGAAATTTAGAAACTTATATAAAATAAAATGAATAAAATTACCTAAAATAAGAAAAAACTATTACAAATTAGAGACTTATAAGAAAACTTAGAAAAACAAAAGAATATTTTATCAAAAAGATAACAATTAAAATTCAAAAATTTCAAAGTTTCAAAATTCCAAAATTCCAAAATTTCAAAATTTCAAAATTTCAAAATTTCAAAATTTCAAAATTTCAAAATTTCAAAATTTTCAAAATTTCAAAATTTCAAAATTTCAATATTTCAAAATTTCAAAATTTCAAAATTTCAAAATTTCAAAAAATTCAGAAAATATAAAATTTTAAAATTTAATATACTTTGATTTTTATAAATTTTAAAATTCTAAATTTCTTTATTATTTTATATGCTTAAAACTAAAAATTCAGACATATCATCGAGGGTGAACCAAATCAAGAAGACAAATTTTGACATATTCATCAAAAACCTAAATTTTAAATCAAAACATGAATACCAATGTTTTCCAATAGTGTTCAGGTTTTATATGAGTTGTATCTATATCATCATTAGTAATATCCATTGTTGGAAATGCCATCAACCCCGAAAGGGAACGGGAAAACAAAAACGACCTCTAATAAAAGAGGTTGAGAAGCCGAAAATGAATCACCAAATTCACCTCCACCGGCACCCAAGAAAAGATTCGACATGATCTCATCGGGAAACGAACGCGAGAACTCCAATCGAACCGCACCTCAGACAAAAGAGACGACATGTGTCAACATCATAATAGCGATCTAGAGCTCTGAGGATTACGATGAACCTGCCCAACCTTACTCATCGAAAGAAAACCAACAATTCAGAAAATAAAACCAGACCAAACTAGCAAACAAGGTCCGCAGATTCCGGGAACGTTTGAAAAAAACGATAAGCCAAAAACTTCAAAACCAGAATCAAGACAGCATGCAGTCGTCCCGCCACAACCTGTCTGGGGGGGCAAAGGCGCTACAAACAAGTGCTAACAAGAAATGATACTTTCCAGCAATCGACAAAAACCAATCCGAATGACGCATTAATTTCATTTATGGAGGGCAAAGTTTTGTAGCTCGTTGAACTCGATTAAAGCCTATCAGCGAAGAGCTGATAACAATATCGGGATCCGAGAACCATTATCAAGTCCCAACTACGAAATCACCTTCGACGTAAACGAGACCGCCGACCTCGATAAACCTCACAACAACCCTCGTCATACGACTCGACATCGGAGGATGCGAATTATCGCGAGTCATGATAGATACCGGTAGCTCCACCGATGTGTCCTCTTCTATGACGCCTTCCTCAAGGAAGAATGAACCCCACTTATTGGATTCGCCGGAGAAACAACTTACTCCCTAATGTCGATTGAACTCGCGGTTACCGCCGAAGACGTAAGAAAAATCGTCGAATTCATCGTGATAGATCGCCAGCTCCATTCAACGCCATCCTCGGAAAATCTTGGCTGTACAAAATGAAAGCAGTGTCATCAACCTACCACCAATGCCTAAAATTCCTAACCCCTAAAGGAATCAAAACCATCCAAGAAAGTCAGAAAATCTCAAGAACCTGCTACCTCACAAGTTTCAAAGACATCGAAACAAGCCCCTAGGGCAAGGTCCGATCCGAAATAAAGCCCCAAGGTGGTATGATGGCACGTACACGCACAACAGAATACCCGACCCTTCACTAGGAGAAACTAACCGAACTACGATCTGACTTGATTAGTATGCTCATTTCTAAGTTCTAGTGTTCTACTGAACTTTAGGAAACTGTGTTTTTTCCTTTAGTATTTCAGTATTTGATTGATGTTATAGTTTATATTTATAATTTCTGTAATTTCTGTTAGAAACTAAAATTGGTATAAAATTTAGAAAAATATTCTAGGATTGTTTCTTTTATTTACTTTCCCTAAAAGAGCATTATAAGAAATAAAATGATCAAAATAAGTTTCATTAAAGAGTAAATATATAGTTATACACCTATGGTTAATTAATCTAAATTTAGTGTTTAGAGTTAAGAGAGAGAGGTTTTTAGAGGTGGTGTCTGAAATTTTAAAGTATTAAAATTTCAAAACAAAATTTTTTAAATAGTTTCAAAAATAATTTTCAGATTTAGAAAAATATTTTGAGAAAAAAAATGTCGAAAATTATAAAAGGTTGAGTTTAACAACATATAATTTTAAACAAAAAAATATTTTATTATTATTATTTATATCTATAAAGCAAAATTTAGAAGGGTTAATAAAACATTTTTTTAGTCATTTTACATTTTGAAGCTCTTTTAGATAAAAACTTAAAATAGTTATTTGAGAACATTTCCCTAACATTTAACATCTAGTCACAAAAAAAAAGAATTAAAACCCCCTGATCGTTGCAACTTAGAACTCCTGCATGAAAATATTTCGTCAATAATTCTGTAAATTTGTGTATTGGTTGACCTATTTATAATGGTTCGGATTACTGGATTAGTAATAGAGTCTCCTTCAAAATAGAATTATGGTAATTTTTAATGGTACGGATTACTGAAGTTTGGTAGCTTATAGATTGTATCTATCTAAACTATTAAAATAGAAATCCCCTATAAAGGAGAAACATTTTGAAAATAATTACCTCAATTTTGTAGTATTTAAAAAAAAAACTCAATGTCCACGTATCACTCAATTATGATATTAATTTATCGTATGTGTCATGTTTAGATTGAAATTGAAAAAGTGAATGATCCAATTTAATTTATTTCTTTTATTTCCTTAAATAAAACCTATGGAATTACCATAAATGACTAATATATATATATATATATATATATATATATATATATATATATATATATATATATATATATATATATATATATATATATGACAATTAATGATTCTAATAATAAAGATTTGATAAAAAAATTATCTCCTCCATCATTTTTTGTCTAATTTTATATTATTAAAATAAATTAAACAATTAAATTAGCTACAAAATTAAAATTTAGATTTTTCGAATATGTTATGTTTTGAATTTAAAAAAATGACAATAAATGACTAAAACTATTAAAATTATTATGTTAAAATTAATGATCAAAGGTTAAACATTTTTATTATAAAAAGATACACATGATTTTAAAATCATATGAGTAAAAAGTATCATTTAATAACAAAAACAAATATATATAGATTAAAATATATACCATATAAGATTACATAAATATTTTAATATTAAAAATTTCAATGAATTTTCAAGAATATTTATAAATTATAAACTTATTATATAAGCGCTGATCATAGAACCATATGATTATGAAGTCTCATTTAATAAATAACTATATAAAATATACTATTCTTAGAAAAATATGTTGATCCATCTTAACTTATATTACACTTTTTATTAAACTAACTATCGAATTGATAAATAATGTACAAGAAAACAATCTCGCACTTTCTTTAAATAAAAGTTACGAAATTACCTAATATGATTAAATTATATATGAAAATTAATTATTATGAATAATAAATATTTGATAAAAATTGTATCTTAGTTCTTTATTTATTTATTTTATATTATTAAAGATATTAAACAATCACATTAACTATATAATAAAAACATTTAGATTTTCTCTTATGTGTTATATTTTGAATTTTTGAAAACGTCTATAAATCATTAGAAATTTGAAAATCCAACTTTGAAAATTTTATGATCAATAACTTAATTTGTTTGGTTATAATAAGATATAAATGACCATAAAATTGTATTAATATGAATTTTTATTAAATAAATATTCAAATTAAATAACTTTTCTTAAATAAAAGCTACGAAGTTACCTAATATGATTAACGTATATATGAAAATTAATGATTATGAATAATAAATATTTGATAACAATTTTTGTATATTAGTTCTTTTTGTATAATTTTATATTATTAAAAGATATTAAATAATCACATTAACTATATAATTAAAACATTTAGATTTTTTCTTATATGTTATATTTTGAATTTTTCAACACGTCTATAAATTTTTAAAAATTTGAATATCCCACTTTGAAAATTTTGTGATCAATAGCTTAATTAGTTTTGTTATAATAAGATACAAATGATCATAAAATTATATTAATATGAATTTTTATTTAATAAATACTCGAATTAAATATATATATATATATAACGATTTAAAACAACAAGATTGGCTGCATCAATTTAGTCATCCAGTTGAAACCTTTCAAAATTATGTGGAAGACTAAAGTCAAAGTAATTCGATTTTAGAAATAATAAGGTGGTGGTTCTAAAATCATTAAAATGGTTCTCAATGATGTGAAAGTTAAATATTAAAAAAAATTGTAGAACCTGTTTTTGGAATAAAAATAACTTATTGACCACATTACAGTTTTTATAGATATAAATAGAGTGTAAAAAATTTAAGACCAAATCGATCAAACTTATCATAAATTCAAAATAGATTTCGATCCACAATTACAATTACAAATACTCAGTCCAACATATCCCCTATATATTAAATCACTTGAATCACTTGAACTATAATTAAGTAATAATTTACTACAACTGAGGCTTCTTATTTTCTTAGTTTTTCTTTTTTGATCTTTTTGCTTTATTTTAACAGTAACTAAATTGAAGTAAAAAATATAAAAATTTGATGGAAAACAATTAGTTGAAATTCTTTACAACTTTTTTTTTATCTTTAAACAAACAGAATTGTGTTCAATTGAAGACATATTAATTTGATGAATACTAAATATGGAAGAATAATAAAACTTTTCTTTCATGCTTCTGTTTTGGTTTTTATTTTTATTTTTAAATTTAGAGCTTTGATATTAATTTTAGATTTAATTATTTTATTAGATGATAGAAGCACTTTTTGTTTTTATTCTTTTATTTAAATATATAATATTTTGTAATAAATGACTTTTTGACAACATGACTCTAAAATTCGTATAATATATAATATGATCTCAAACTAAATAATTTTGTTTTTTGGTATAAAACCGAATAAAATGCAAACTGACGGTATATAAACCAAATCGAACCGAAGTAAATATGGATTTAGAATATTAGTTATATTTTACAAACCGAAATACCGAAAAAACCGAACCGAACTGAAACTAACCCGATATTCGGATTGAACACCCCTAATCCAAATAAAATCGAACTATTATTTCATTCTTCAAACCATAATAAAATAACAACTTCATCCTGCGCAAGACGCAGATCTTATCCTAGTACACTTAGTATTTAACTCTAAGTTTTCCCTAATAATTAGAATCAAATGCCACAAACATCTATCTAAAATATTAAACCAGAAATACACTACTACTTTAGACATCATCTTCTCTATTAAAAGAGAAGTACCATTTTCATCTACCATAAAAAATTCATAATAGGTCTATTTCATCAATTACATAATATGACATAGTAATCAATAATAATATTAATAATAAACAAATTTTAACTATAAATTTGAATTTTATTTTTAATCATAACAAAATCTATTGAAAAAAAATCTAACAAAAACTTGTTCAAAGTTTTAAATACTTTTTATTATATAATATATTAATTAATTTCATAATTAATAATATAATATTAATTAAATTTTATTATAAAACAAAAAAGTTATATGCTATTTTACTAAATTTATAATTATAGTCTGTATTATATTAAAATATAAGTATTGGCAAGATTATTATTTAAATTGGAAAATTAACCTATTTAAAAATTTTAAAATTCTTTCATTTAAATAAATTATCATTTATCATTAAACGGGTTAATATTTGTTAACTATGTAATATTTTTATACAAAAATAAAGTTCATAACATATGTTGAATTTTTATTTTTACAGCTATATAATTTTCAAAAATCATATGTTGAAGAAGATTTTTAATTTGATTATTTCAAAGTATATATTAAAAGTACCAAACTCAAAATTGTAATAACAATTAATAGAAAGGTAAAATACATAAAACAAATCACTATATAGTAATAATAATAGAAAACCTAAACAATAAAATTTTAATAGTTATACAATACCCAACACTAAAATATAAATCATATATTCAAAAAAATTATGATAATATCAAAATTTATAAAATGAAAAAAATATTCGTGCGGTTTAAACTCTATAAACTAATTAAAGAAGGGTTGCTTCTTGTAAATCGAGTTCCTGTCCAAGAACCTCAAAATCTTCTAAGTTAGTTTTCATTTTATACATAAATCATACAAGAGTTCAATGTTCTGGTACACAATATTCATTTTCCCCAGAGGAGAAATCTGTTTATACAAAGTTAACATAAATCATTACATATCTCAATATATATTATACATATATATATATATATATATTTATTAAGAGTCATCATCCTGTATTATGCATATAATGAAAAGATCATGCATCTCCACATCTGGTTTTGAGACACCCTCCACAATTTTTCAGGAGAATCCCTAGCTGCACCATCCATCTATCTTTCGTAAGAACATATATGTATATGTTTCTGTAAGTGTATTTTTTTTTTCCTCAACTTCTAGTTTTGAATTTTGATTACATAGTATTTCTCAACTACTAATTGTTATTTCTTCAAATTGTAAAGACACTTCTGTTTTTTTCTTTGGGACATCCATACAAAGGCGTAAGATGTTCCCTAATGAAAACACACTCTTGAACAGTGAGATTCATGATGACTTTTGAGTCACTACTGCAACGAAGGCGGGCTTAGACTCTGAGCAAACTCGTGAGAGTTCAGCTTCTCATTCATCACTCTGAATTTCTCTTTGATCCTCTTTATCTGTCCAACGTGAAAACAAAATCAAATTACCATAAAGTCAAGCATGATGAACATAAAGATTGAGAGAGTTCAAGTTTGGCTTTTACCCTTCTCAGTTCGATCTCAGTGCTCCGTTTCTTCTGATCAAGTGATTGCCTGAGGTTTGTAATGTCGAAAATACTATCGAGGTCGTCTTCAAATGCATTCTCCAACTCTTCCCGGAGAAGAGCAGGTAATTTATCCACAATAGGCATCAGAAGAAAACAGTTGAACTGGAGAACAAAAGTTCTTTCAGAAGGAAAGCCAAATCTAAATAAGTAAGAATCTGGGTAAAACCTAAGTTTGGAGCAAACCTTTAACTCAGCAGAGGCGAGAAAGTATTCTCGTATGCCCTGGAATATCTGTTGGACCAATGCGTAGACAATTCTCTCAGATGAAGGAGCTAGCTTGCGGTTCCATAGCGTGCTGTCTAGAAGATCAGCCAACCGCGTTTCTGTTGTCTGAATGCCGGAACCTGAATCGATGTTTGAGGCGAGTTGGCTTAGCTTTACATCTGATTTTGATTTTGTGTCTGTTGCGCCGCTTGGTGCATCTTGGGGAAGACTAAAACCCAATGGATTACCTGATGTAGCAACTTGCTCTGTTCCGCCAAACGAGTCCAAGAATTGACGTAGACCAGCTCGGTTCTACATAACATTGAGAAGAGAAGGCCAAATTTAGATGAGTTATTTCATCCTTAACTAGATATGAGCGTAAACATGGCTATAAAGCTGTAGTAGTGACCTTGTTGTGAAGAGACCATGTAACATAACGAGTTGTGCTGGCTAGATCCTCCATACATCTGCAATCAATATAAAAAAAACAAAGGAGATTGACCACTAAAACTCACTACAACTCAAGTTGAAGGCATTGGAAAATTGAATTACTTGTCACGACATGATTTTTCTGTGGACTCCACAAAGGTGTTGAAAGCTGAAGCAACCCGCTTGAGAAACACCTCATGCCCACTTAAGTATTCACCTTCTTTCTATTCAAAATTTAGCAAAACATACATTAAAAATTTTGCTGGGAAGGAAAAATACATAGGACCATCAAACCAAAGAAAACAGTGCCTACCTGAAGAAGATACACAGAAATTGGAAGCAATCTCTTAAGAATGTGTAGCAGCCTGGCTCCTAACTAAACCAACACAAAAACAAACAAAAAATGAAAATTGAAAAGAACACTTTTCTGTACGGAATGATGAACGTGTGAATAACAGAGTTTCAGACAAAAGTATCACCAAGCATAGTTTCTGAAACCAGAACATGAGACAATAACTCTTAAGCACAGATATAATTCTAGTATAACTAAACTAATTAGTAATATTTGTTTTCATTATCCACAAAAGACGAAGAAAATAGTAGATATAGCTTTGTCACCTGATGAAGGAAAGGTTCAAACGTGTCACGAGCCTTTGCAACTGCTATAACACACGCTGTCCTACAAAAATCAAGTAAGGGAAAAGAGAATAAGAGGCCCCATGACAAACATTGCAGGTCAGATTAGATACTGAAAATTGTGTTGCATTTCAGTCGATGGTATGAAACCTCGAATAGTTTGTTCCATCATGAATATCCTCAACTCCACATGCGTTTACAATTTCCTCCCGTGTTATTGGGGGACATTTGATAGCACCAACTAGAAAACGGAACTCAGCCATGGCACGATGATATTGTGCACCCCCATATAGACGCATCCCTGCATTCTGTAATTGAAGAAAAATAACAATTTGGTTAACCTCCCTCATAGTTCTTGAAGGTTCAATAGATGATCTCTTTACTTCGTTCTCCTTTATATATATCATAAATGCTTACTGGTATTAGCTTATGTGGGAACTGGAGACCATCAGTACCAACAAAAGATCCTCCTTGCGTCCTTTCGTCTTGCAATGTTTCACCTGAAATAAAACATCATGATGAATTATAAATTATCAAAGAACCCAACATAAAGAGAACATCGTCATACTAATGACCAAATTACTGATTGATTAGCATACATCATATTATGTGCAATCATCGCAGTCTGGTGATCAAATATGCATTTAACGAAACTGATATTGCAGAATCCAAATCAACAAGAAACAAGAAATATAATTACTAAAGACAGTTGGGTAGTAGAGAACAGACAGTAACATTACCAAATTTATCTGGAGGGGCCACAACTGTTCCTTTCAGTAACAGAGATAACTGGTCAAGAAAATAAAAAGAAAACAGGTGAGAAAACCCAACAAGGATCAATATTAACAAAGGAACTTCTATGTTAATCGTAGAACGTGCCATAGATATTTCAACACGAAAAACTTCCCATCCAGTCATTCTAAACTAGTACTAAGTCCTAGATATCATATACTGTCGTGAAATCTTTTTAGTGTCAATAGTCAATTAACAAGAAATGCAGTAGACTACCAAATGAACGTTCTTGCAACTACACAAAAGCATATTATTCCTTGAGTCACATGACGTTAAAGCATAAAAAGAAATCTTAAAAATCCAAATACGCTCTACAAACTACAAAGACCTTGGTTAAGAAGAGGTCATGGAAAGTCCTGCCTCTTTCTTTGAGCTTGGCTTCATCTAAAGAGCTGTAAAAGATAAAAAAAAATTCGACCATCAATAAGTTATATTTCTTAACAGATGAGGACACCTTACTTTACTAAAATGAATAAGAAATTTTCAGACGAAAAAAGTTCCCACCTAAGTTCCTTGCTAACGATATCCAGCTTTCTGACTGTACTGCGGTACTCTTTTCCTAAGAGGGGAATGATCAGTGGAACACTCTCTTTGTACCTGCAAATAGAAACTGGCATCAGAGACTATAACGAGAAGAAGTAAACCATAGAGGAAACAGAAGCTGGAAAGTGACAGAGAACAAAAAGCAGCTCTACCTTTTCCAGAGTAGTTCTTCAAGAAACAACCTTAGTTTACTGACACCAATCCTATTCTTCTCCTGCTTTGTCAGCACACGGCCCAACTTCTTCTCTAAAGATGCAATGTCTTCAATTTCTCTAAGTGACACAGCCTGCAATAAAAACACACACACACACACACAGTTTTTTAGAAACAATGAAAAGATCAAGAAATCAGGCAACAGAGCACAGACCTGTTTGAATTCGTCATTAGACTTATACACTGAATCATGTCCATAACCGACTCTTCCAGAAGGCACAGACGTGAAAAAAGGAGAATCCCCCAGTAAGGAGCTGTCGAGTGCGCTTGCAGGAGGTGAGAGGAAGACTTCCACGTCGGATGAACATGAGAACTGAGGGATTTTGGTATCAAGCTTTGTGGAAACAACAATTGTCCTAGAGAGCTCAGGATCAACCTAACATAAGCAAACAAAAAACTCTTTAAGACAAAAAACAAGGTTAGACGCAATGTGGGCTAAGGTCAACAAGTCTCATACTTGCATCACTATCCTTCGAGTAGTTGCAATGCTCCAGTCACTACTGTCCTCAAGGCAGAGAATGATAAACTCTTTATGCTGCATCTTTGCTCGGACTAAAGCTTCCACAGCCCGTGCTTGAACCTAGCAAAAAAAAACAAGTAAACACGCCCAAATCAAGCAAAACCAAAACATTACATCAGCCAAATAATTTAAAAAAAAAGTGAAAAGTCCTTGGAAGCTACACGAACAAACAAGACACCACCACATCTAACAATAATAATGTATTGTAAGATATGAAACAAATTATCAAGTGTTTTGTTGATAACATCATTCAAATAACCACAAAAGTGTGTTGGAGAATACGTTATTTTTTATATTTTTTTATCTAGAAGTATGACCATGTGATGAAGTCAAATTCGTGTAACTGATAATCATTTATTAAAATAATTAAAAAAAAAAGAAAACCTGAAGAGCTCGGTTTTTGAGTCCTGGTGCAGGAGCAATAAGTCCAGGTGTGTCAATGATGGTAAGGTTAGGGCAATACTTATACTGAACTTTCACAATGATCTCCTTAGCAGAGAACGGCGACGGCTCCTGCTCTAGCCTCATATTCTCCGCTTCAATATACGCCTAAAAATCCAATTCCAAATCATATAAGAACTCGTCATAACATTAGAGCTTTCATACAAGTGAGCGTATCTCACCTGAATCTGCGAGAGAGATTTGGGGAGAGCGACGGAAGGATCGTCATCGGATCCGAGGTGGCAGAGAGGGAACTGACACTGAGGATCGTACTTCATGTGAAGAGTGATCGGGCGGCGAGTCTTGGTCCCGCCGCCGACGTGGTTGAACTGAAACCCCATGAGAGCCTCCACCAGCGCGCTCTTGCCGTCGGTCTGCTGTCCGACCACGAGCACCGCCGGAGCTTCGAACGGAGTCTCCAGCTCCTGCGCTAGAGCGTGTAGCTCGTTGTACGCCTCGTAGAGGCTGTACCGCTCCTCAATCGCCGATTCCTCCTCCTCCCCCGCCGCCGCCGACATTTCCTCGACCGTAACGGATTTTGGCGCTGAGGAATCCGACGACATCGTTTTGTTCGAAGATTGAGGAGAGGAAGAAGAGTGCGTGAGAGTGTTTTCTACTTTTCCTCGGCCGTTCCTTTCCGCCATTGATTGAAATTTAGCAGATACGGCTTATTTTCAATTTTTCAAAATTATTTTTTATTTCAGAATAAATACAGTTATTTACGTACTTCCACACGCGCATTTATAGCGCGTCGATTAAACGCTGGAATCTGTCTCCGCTAGACAAGAAAAATGTGCGCGTGAGAAGGAATCAGATCATTTAATTCAGTTTAAAGAAAAGGATATATTTGTTGCTGCTGTGTTCCCATTTTCTTTTTGGTTTTTACCAATAGAATCTTTAAATAAAAATTGTTTATTATATTTGTGAATATTATCAAAAAATGTTTGTTTATTACTTTTTGTGTGACTAAAATCAACTGTGTAGTACAAAATTGTGATTGCTGGATGAGGTACAAGATAGGGACTGTGAATGGTTCTTTTCCCCATTTATATAGCTAATTTGCTTTATTTTATGAAATGAAACAACGTATTTTATTGTTATGACATGAGAACATTAGTTGAACATTAGTTGAGTTTCTATTGTTGTAAGTGTCACTGAATAAATCTAACAAAATTATAAACCAAAAATAATATATGAAAAATAAAAATATCCATCATTAAATAAAAAAATAGATCACTAACTAAACTCAGATATAATATATTTTTGTATAATTTTTTATTTATTATCTATCTATTTTGAATTTTCATTTTATTTAGTTATGAATGTGAATATATTTTACTTTTTACTATTTAATGAATACTAGATTTTGATCCGCCTTAAAAGAACGGGTATTTTTTTGTTTTAAATTTAATTTTTGATATTTTTTTCTTCCTCACTATATTTGTATTTTTTATAATCATATTTGTGTATAAATTTTAATCAAAATATATTTATTAAATAACAGCAATTTAAAAATTGATCCGGTATATACATACGGTTAAGGCTGGGTTACGGGTCAAATTCGTCCCGCTGATCTGCCAACCCGCGGTTTTTTAATTTTGTTTTAGTTAAAAAGTACGACTCGCACAATCCGCAAACAAATAATTTTGTACCCGCACCCACTCCACTTAATTTTGTGGTTATCCGCGGATTATATATATATTTTAAAAATCATTATATAATTTAACTATTATAAAAAATATATTTATATTAAAAAAATTTATACATGATTTAAATTTTAAATTATTATTTTCAAACTCATGTATTTAAAAAGATTTTACTTTTTTAAATACTTTACGGATCGATGGGTAGCCGCGATCTAAAATCCACCAACCCACATTTACCCCGCATAAAATACTCATAACATGCACCCGCAAATCAATCTTGTAAATATGATCTCAATAAGAAATACTATTAGAATTTAGTATGATAGATTTGGTTTTGTGAAAATAGGATGTTATGTACGTATACTTAAAAATAGGATATTAGTGGTTATGAAAATATTTTTGTTATTTATATGCGTGTGTATATAAAAGAGTTGTATATTTTTTTTTAGATTTTACCAAAAAAGTAGGAATGATAGAACCTAGAATCAGTTATAAAAATTGTTAGTTATTGTATCTTACGTTACAAACCGTGAACAATTATTTTTTTTCCAGATAACTATATATACATATATAAGCAGTTATATATAGCAATGATATTTTTAAATTAAACCCAACTAGTATCAATTGGTCATGCTTCCACTTTAATAGTATTGATAAAAGCTATTTTGTGATTTTAATCTATTTAGAAGCAAAAAGTGATTCTGATACTATTTGAAGATATTCTTTTCTTTTTTTAGTTACCTTTAGGGAATGAAAAACTAGGATTAAATTTCAAATAGTGACATTTATTGTCTGTGAAATTGGAAAAATTATTGTTGAAGAAACATTGAATATTTGATGAATCTAACAAAACTGTATTAGAAGCCGAAAGGAGACTTGGTCCGGCTACCACCCTCACCGTACTGCTCGTTCCATTTTCTCAGTTCGTTCATGGTCGTTGCATCATATGACACAGACGGACTTACCTGCAATTGCATTAAAAATTGATGCAATATCAACATTTGATAAAGAACATCCAACAAAAAGAAGAAGAAAAGAAGCATAAACACATATGATGATCCAATCAACCAGTCCCGTCTTAAATTTTTTTTTTGCCTTAGGCAAAATATAAAATAAAGACCCTTTTATAAAAAAAATTCAACTTTTATTTATTGTATTTCTTTTAACTAAAACAAAAAAATTGTGGTGTTCAAATATTTTTTGAAAAATGAGTTTTTGTGTGTAAATTAGGTTTTGTTAATGAAAAAATGAGAAAAGTGAAAGGTAATTTTTTTTGGTTTTTATTGTATTTCAGTTAGATTTAGTTAATCATAGACCTTTTAATTATAATTTTACCAATTCATAGATAATTTAACAAACAAAATAGACCTACTAAAATAACCCCAAAAAAATTTGGACCCATGGACCCATGGCAATTGCCCATGTTGCCATGGGGTAGAGCCGGGCCTGCAATCAACTACCTTAGCTTTAGATTGAATGAAGTCGTCCAAACTCAGAGGCCGTAGATCAGGAGCTCCACCATTTGCTACCGAACCCTGAGGAGTCAAACATTGCAAAAAGCATCGAGTGGTTACAAAACTGTGTTCATGCAATCAAGTAAAAGATATGTTCATGTCTTTTTTACCTTGTTTTCTTCCTGTAACAATTCTTGAACTGGTCTGTACGCAGCAGCGATGCATAGATTCTGCGGTTTTAAAAACATATCATTTAAAATTACTACAGATCACACTAATACTCAAAACTTGTCAAGTAAATGAACCAAAACCTTTAGATCGCTTCCTGAGTATCCTTCGGTCTCTTTTGCAAGTTTCTCAAATTCAAAACCAGTTTCAAGATTTTCTGGAGTCAGAAAGATCTTTAAGATCTTCAACCGGTTCTCAGCATCTGGTAAATCCACATATATTCTATAAACAGAAATCAGAACAACAGAAACTTCAGTAAGTGAGACAAAATGTTCTGTAAGGAGACAATTGGATTATGGTTTTTTTTAATTACCTTCTTGGTAGACGGCGAATGACAGCGTCATCAAGATCAAAAGGTCGGTTAGTGGCACCAAGTATGAGTATTCTTTGGCTATCTTTCGACCTCAACCCATCCCATGCTGCCATGAACTCATTTCTCATTCTTCGTGTTGCCTCATGCTCGTGAGAACCACCACGAGCGCCTAACAAACTGTCAACCTACTCATCCGACAAAACCAAAAAAAAAAACTTCAGTCCCCCTTAGAAAGCAATCACTGAAACAGAGACGTGGTATCAATGGAAGATAAAACGATCCTCTAACCTCATCGACAAAAATAATCACAGGCGCAAGTTTGCTTGCAAAGGAGAAGAGAGCTTTCGTGAGCTTCTCTGCATCTCCAAACCACTGTACCAAAAACAATGGACCAAGTTAATATATTGACATGTAAAAATGGAAAGAGATCAATTGTGTACAAGTGACACACAACAACGTTTCATGTACCTTTGAGGTAAGCGATGAGCCAGTTATGCTAATGAAGTTTGCTCCAGCTTCTGTAGCAAGCGCCTTGGCAAGTAGCGTTTTGCCAGTACCAGGAGGACCAAAAAGCAATATGCCTTTACAAGGCTGGAGAAGAACCAAAAAATAAAACTCAGACAATCAGGAGAAACCATCTCTTGAGGAAAAAAATAAAACAATAAGAGAAATAGAATACCCGCAAGAGATTGCCACGAGTGAAGAGCTCTGGCCTTCGCATGGGAAGAATAACCAACTCATTCAGTGTCTTCTTCACATGCTCGAGAGCACCAACATCGTCAAACTTGACACCTATTTCTTCAGGAGCAACTACAGCTGAGACAAAATTGCTTTCGAACTCATCCTTTGCTATGTTCTGCAAGAAAAAAAAAGATCTCTGCTGATTTACTAGGACTAGTAATCAAACTTCCAAAACACCACCAGATGGGGAAGAAACTAAAACCTTCAAGCTATGTGAAGGCTTTCGAGAAATGTCTTCTTGTGCTTTCAACCTTTTAACCGAAATCTCAATGCTACAAAAGAGGAAGACAACAGTAAGACAAAATCAAATTTAAAGATAAAAGGCAGAACTATGTCATTACCTTTCACGAGGCAGAATCAGGCGGTCTTCTTTAATCAACGGTTTAGAACAAGAAGATAAATAGTGGTTTCTGGCCCAGCCAACAACTTTCTCTGCCCCTGTATAATCAATATAAACAAATTTCTAAGCTCTTGGTCACACCATAAGTGAATGGGACAAATAAGAGACAGTGGCAGAGATCAACATCAATAACAAGGAACTGCATCCTATTTTAAATTAATATATAATCACAACATCAACTATAACTATTTCAAAACAGGACAATCATATCATGGGAATGTTATAGATCTTAAAAGCCTTATCATATCCGTCTCCTAACAGCCGGATTCTTGCCATTATAGCAACAAATGGCATAAATATCATATAGTAAAAAGGCAAGGTTGATATCCTCAATAAACAACTTTATCCATACACAACCTGTTAAGATATATAACAACATTGCTAAGACTACAAGCAAACACATACACAATAAAACAGGTGTTTCAAAGGAGTTACACACTTTGTTTTGTCAATATCACGTCGTCAGTGTTCACTTGGTACAAGTCTGTGCATAATAACTCGTTTTCCTCAAGGGCCTGGAAAAGAAATGTTCTCAAAGTCAATTGATTATGAAAAAAAACATCACATATTGACTCCACTGAGAATCAAAATCTAGATCTGTGTACCTTAAGTATCTCATTTAAATTGCTCCGTGATACCACAATTCTTCTATCTTCTACAAGTTGTTTGTTAAATACTGCAAGGATATCTTCCTCCTGCAAAAGGTTTTCAATTAACTTGCCTACATTATTCTCATGTCCGTGACCTAAGAGGAATTAGCATAGATTTTTCTCAATAGAACATGATCTTATTCTGACAAGTCTATGCAGTCTCTCACTTTGTGAAAAACACAAAGGCATACCTTAGGAGGAAGTAGGTTCATAACATTAGTGAACAGTTTGTATATCTCATTATCATCTGAACTTTTACTTCCGCCGAGTCCCTCAGTAAGATGCTTCAAAGGAAGGGGCTGCAAGACACATATGAATCAGTAACTTGATATGAGACCAAACTAAGATTATGTCATCAAATATACTTTTATGTTTTAGCCAACGTACCAGCCTTGCAATGCGGCCAAAGTTTGGGAGTATCATCGTCTGTTCACAAACAAAATAGGTAAAGAAAAAAAACAATTAATTTATCATCAATAACAAAAGAAAAGCCAACGAACAGTGACACGTGAGAAAGGCTTACGAATTTCTCTCTCCCTTTGGAGGCTGTCTCGATCTTGTTCCGTCCGCAGATCATTACAACAGGACCTGACACTTTATCGAACATTTCCTCAACTTTCTCTACAAACTCATTTCGTTTTTCCTTAGGTACAGCTCTAGACAACCACCGGGACGAGTCTGGGAAATACACAATAAGTGGTTGTGTGGATTGCAGAACCTACAAACGCAGGAAACAAATGGATAAAAGAGTGCATAAGCTGAACCATCCATATGTATTAAGTTCCAATACAATTTAAACTTAAGAGCACTCGTTGGATACATAGTCAGATCTGATCTATCAACAATACCTGAAAAGAAACAAGAAAACATCACGTAACTTCCAAACATACCTCATTTAAAGCCTTCAGGGCAATGTAACCATCTTCTGCCTGCATATCCAAATCATGCTTCAGGTCTTTCACTGCGCAGAAAACATAGAGGTTAGCTAGTAACACTTACGTATGAAGTCTATTGTCAACACAGAAGATCATTTTCCAAATAAATAACGACCACACATCAACGATATATGGCTATAAACAAGTAAATATACCATCTATCCAGTGTATATGTGGCTTCTGGGACTGCTTTTTTGGTTTCTTCTCGCTTCCCTCTGATGATGTATCACCTTCCTTGTCAAATACGACCGCAACTCGGTTCCCATTCACCTCAAAGATCTCTCCACGCTGTCCGGTAGTTAATGGGCTGCAGGTACATAAATTTTGGTTGAAGACAAATATAGGGTCCGGTAGTCAACCACAATTAATGTCTCGCAGTTGACAAGAGAAGTAAAACTGACATAGATAGGCAGAGCAAGCAGCACTACCAGTTATGGACATTCTACACGACCACATGTTAACGCAACTAGACAGGTAAAATAGCCTAGAATTAGCATGCATTCATGTAGTAATAGAACTGACCAAGATTCTAAAACCTTTCAATGAACTCATTACTAAAATGTGTTCGAACAGTTTAAATCTAAATAGCATGGCTAGACGATAAATTTTCTGGAGAAGTAAATCAGTAAACTACCTGTGCTTTGCATCACCCTTCTTAGAAGGCCCAACATATTTGACTCGATCTCCTGCAAATTATGTAACCACAAATAGACATAAGGAAAAACCAAAACATCAACACAGAGAATAACTAAAAGTCTGACAAATTAATCATGAGAAAGTGAAAAGATAATGAGAGAAAGACCACACCAAGAAAAAAAATCTGATTAGACAGGAAAGTAGTACTAAATCAACTCTACCTAGCACTTATAATGATGAATATGCCTACTGGATGGTTACCTTTCCTTGCCGGGCGCCTAGCTTTATCAGAATGCTCAACAGCTGGTGCTTCGCAAGCTCCACCAGCTCCATGTAGTTCTTCCGCTACTAACTGCCACAATTTAGAGCAGGTAAGCAAATACTTACTCAGCAATTTCTGAAACTCAATTTATTAGAAATTCAAGAGGGAACAATGCATAGAGTCATTATGTAGAACTAAAGAACCAGCATTCAAACGGGTAATAACTCCAATAACATCTTCATAAATTAAAAAACAATATAGAATCAGAAATTTTATATGACAGGGTCCAAGAGATCACACTGTCCACAGGTACAGCAATATATATAGGAAAAGAGCAATTAGTACATACTAAATATATGAACCTCATATAACACAATCATACCTCTCCGAGCTCCTCAAGTTTTGGCACAATTTTCTTGATATCTTCCTCGGTAACCTCGAGACGAGCTTCCTCATTGTCACTCCCATCTGCTTTTGCTTCAGAATCCTCCTCGCTATTCGCTCCAGAATCTTCCTCACCTTCAGACTCTGTTGTGCCCTCATCTGCTTCCGCTTCTGCGTTCTCACCATCAGATTCAGAGTCTTCATTGTACTCATCAGCAAAATCCTGATTCAGAACCGAACACATTAAAAACAGAACGATAACCCGGTGGTTTGTTTATAGGGCAAATTACTCATAAGAATCTCACATAAGGGGCAAGAACGCTGCTGTCAAGAACCAACAGGGGAACTTGTACATCTCGAGCAAGTGCTCGTACCAGCCTCTCCTGGTAAAGTTCAGTGCCTGAATAAACATAAGGTTTCTTATTTATTGGTCATCATCTTATGTTTCCTCGATAAATATACTTTGATAATAGAAGAGTAACATCACAAACCTGGAAGACCCTGGAGCAGTATTCTTCCACTTGAAGAATCTAAACGGGAACCATAAACCGAAGCGGCATCCTTTTGTCTTATATGTGAAGTAACACATTCCACCAAAATATTCTTAGTGTGGTCGCTGTGAAATGAGCATCAGCAGAATCAATAACCAGAAATGTAGAGAGAGAAACACAATAACAGAGAAAGAAAAAGAGTATGTTGTAGATTGTTACTGGATATAGTAAGGGAAGGTCTCCCACGAAAGCTGTATCTTCTCCCAAGGTTGGACTCTCCTTAAGAACTCGTCTCTGAATCTTTCTCTTCTAGAAAGCAGAGGTGACTCCTTCTTTTTGCATTCACTGGCAAGCTTCTCGCTATTGAGCCACTCTATTTGGTCCTGCTCTCCGAGCTGAGCATGCGAATCTAAATGCCCAACACCGCTCTCCTTCGCGGCTTTTCCATCGCCTAAGTCACTCCCTTTGTTCAAAGAGACATGTTTATCCTCACCACTAGCGTTCCTTCCATCACCTTCAGAGCTGAAACTACGCAGCTGGATGTTCTTCGAGAGTCTTAAACTATTTCTCGAGGCAACACTAGGAGAAAACGAACGGAACAGAGAACCTCTTGTCAGATTTGTACTATTGGTTGTGAGTCCATAAGATCTAGATACTGTGTAGTCACGAATGGTTGGCCTAACTAAGTAGTATTTGGCTTGCTGCAATACCAAACCCCATCTCTGGTTCCTCTTTATTACTCTAGTATACATCACAAAGCACCTTCTCTCTCAAAATCCAATATCACTGCCAAAAAAAATACAGAACACACAAATTCAAAATCACTTACACAGTCGATATCTTGCACTATCCAAACTTTATGCATTGCACAAATTAAAACAGCCCAAAACAGAAATAAAGATCAATGCAAATCAAAAGGAACGGTTTTGCCACATAATATGATATTCCATTTAAAGAAAGGAAACAAAGGATGTGAATAAACATACAGCTATTCTCGACCATATCATATATGTTACAAAGCACGAACCTTTAACAGGAGATGAACAGAACAAGTTTTATTTCATTCCCCGAAAGCTATGCGAAAACATTCCAATCAGGCTCTGAATAAAGAAGAGAGGATAGAATTAGGAGCGAGATAGGGTCCGTGAAGGAGAAAGATAAAATCCCGACAGAGATACCGATCTAACTAGGTTCTTCTGAAGCTGTGTGTTCGCGAGTTTGTCTTCGTGATGAAACGCCGTCGTTTTGAGGGAATACTGTGCGTTTTTTATATATAATACGGCCCTTTAATATGGCCCATATGGTACGGCTCGTATGTAAAACCACAAAGAAGTAGTCGATATTTACAATCGTGTCCACTTCATATATGGGCCTCGATACGACACGTTGCATCATGAAGCGCGGATCGAAGTTGCTACTTTCTTCATATTAACATATACCTCTTAATATGGGCCATTTGCTACAGGCCCATATATAGAGCCGGTATTCTATTATTGTGAAATAAAAGCCCACAAAACTTGTCGCTATTTACAATTGTGTCCACATCGAGCCGCGCTTATCCCAGACAGCTCATAGAGAGAGAGAGAGGACCTTCACCGATCGGAAACCCTAGGAGAGAGAAAAGTTAGTTAGAGAGCAATGGCGGAAGCGAATCCTAGCCGTGGCAACGGTAGAAGAGGCGGTGGACCAATGGACGACGACAAACTAGTCTTCGAAACAACCGAAGGGATCGAGCCCATCACCAATTTCAACGACATGGGGATCAAGGAAGACGTGCTCCGCGGCGTCTACGAGTACGGCTTCGAGAAACCCTCCGCGATCCAGCAGAGAGCCGTCATGCCGATTCTCCAAGGCCGCGACGTCATCGCCCAGGCTCAGTCCGGTACCGGGAAAACCTCGATGATTGCTCTCTCCGTCTGCCAAATCGTCGACACTTCGTCTAGAGAGTATGGTTTGCCCTAATTTGAATTTTTGTAACTTTGATTGTTGTTTTCTTATGATTTGATTTTTTCGTTATGGTTTTTGATTTGTAGAGTTCAGGCGTTGATATTGTCTCCAACGAGAGAGCTGGCTTCGCAGACGGAGAAGACTATTCAAGCGATTGGGTTGCACGCGAATATTCAGGCGCATGCGTGTATTGGTGGGAAGAGCGTTGGGGAAGATATTAGGAAGCTGGAGAACGGTGTCCATGTTGTGTCTGGGACGCCTGGGCGTGTTTGTGATATGATTAAGAGGAGAAGTTTGCGTACCAGGGGTATTAAGCTTTTGATTCTTGATGAATCTGATGAGATGCTGAGCAGAGGGTTCAAGGACCAGATTTATGATGTTTACAGATATCTTCCACCTGATCTTCAGGTGAAGTTTCACTTCCTCTTAACACTTTTTGTTGCCTATTGACTGTAATTATTAGATTTGCTTATTGTTAAAGAACATTGTTGAGTTGCTTGATTGATCCTTGTGAGAATTTGGTAGCTATTAACTGTAGGATGTAAAGCTAGATTCCGTTATTTGACATCTCTCTAACTTAATTACTTATGTTATTAATAGGTTTGCTTAGTTTCTGCAACTCTTCCTCACGAGATTTTGGAGATGACATCAAAGTTTATGACGGAGCCAGTAAAGATACTTGTGAAGCGTGATGAGTTGACTCTTGAAGTACGTTTTTTTCTTCTGTAATCTGTATGCTTGTTTATTTTTTTAGTCTAACGCTAGGGTCACGCTCGTAGGCTTCACTGGCTAACTTTCCTGTAAAACCTTTTCAGGGCATTAAACAATTTTTCGTTGCTGTTGAGAAGGAAGAATGGAAATTTGATACACTTTGTGATCTTTATGACACACTTACTATTACTCAAGCTGTTATCTTCTGCAACACTAAACGAAAGGTAATCTGATCTATACTCTATTTTAATTTTTGTAGGTGATTAGGTGTTTAATATTGTTAGCATTGTTATCTTAACTTGATACGGAAGCTTGTAAGGTCCTTGAAATCTGTACTCGTTTTTGACAATCTGTATTCTGTAGTTTTCCACTGCTCAATATTTCTTACAATCTCTAGCCACCTGCAGATTTTTAGTAAATTGCATTGGTTTCTTAATTTTATTCTGTGATGCTCTGTAATCCTGATGGTTTCTAATTTTGCGTCCAATGTTGGATCTGAGACTTGTTTTATTCTTTCCAATGTCTCGCTCAACTCTACTCTGCATTTGTGATAGGTGGATTGGCTAAGTGAGAAAATGAGGACTAACAACTTCACAGTTTCATCAATGCACGGTGACATGCCTCAGAAGGAAAGAGACGAAATCATGAATCAGTTCCGGTCAGGCGACAGTCGTGTTTTGATCACGACGGATGTATGGGCACGTGGTATTGATGTGCAGCAAGTAAGTCATAACTTATCCGCTATATGTTGTGTAGATATGCAGGATAATGTTTAGTCTCCTCTGTTATTTAGGTCTCAGATTGTGAAGGTTGAATTGACATGAGCAACTTTCTTTCTCAGGTTTCTCTTGTCATCAATTATGATCTTCCTAACAACCGTGAGCTCTACATCCATCGTATTGGAAGATCTGGTCGTTTCGGGCGTAAGGTAATAGATTCATTATACATTATTTCTCGTTGATTGATCTTTCAAAGCTGTAAAACTTTAACCTGGGAATACTGAATGATATCTCTTTTTAACCAACTTTTACGGTCATGATTCCAGGGTGTTGCGATCAACTTTGTTAAAAGCGACGACATCAAGATCCTCAGGGACATTGAGCAGTACTACAGTACCCAGATTGACGAGATGCCAATGAATGTAGCTGATCTTATCTAAAAAGACCTTGTCTGGCATTTTTGTGATGGTCTTTTTGCTTTCAATGTGAAGTGTCTGGATGATGGTCTTTTTGCTTTCAATGGGAAGTGTCGGATGATAAAGTATTGTTCGGAGCTTGCGTAAGATTATTGTTTTATCTTTTGATGCTTCACTGAATACCTCTACCCGCTTTGATGTTTCTTTGGGTTCTTTCGAACACTCGTGTGGTAAATGTTTAATGACTTGTGAAGCGATTTCGGTAGAGTTTAGTCTTCTCTCCCTTGTAATTTGTTTTGCTTTGTTGCTCAAATCTCCAACTTTCATTACTTTGTAAGGCTACGATCAACAGTTGAAAAAGGTTCAGTGTTTTCTTATTGTCGCCCAACTTTGTTAAAAGCGACGACATCAACAGTTGAAAAAGGTTCAGTGTTTCAAGTATGAAAAGCGTCCAAAAAGATATGTTAATTTTTGTATATGAGAAAATTACACGTCAAGCACCTAAGACTTGTGGCGGTGAGAGTGTCTAATATATAGTGGATAAGGATTGGTGACATTTTTGCATGGTTTCAGACCACCAGAGAGCTTCTGTCTGGAGAATCATCATCATCATCCATGGCGGAATCATCATCTCTACGTTGTTTGGTCTCACCAAACCTCCTGAACACTAAGAAAAAAGTTTCTCAACGCCCTCATCTACTTCCGGTTTCTTCTCTCTCAAAGAAACAAGAAGCTTCTTCTTCGGTATAGTATATATTATTATTTCTTCTCTACCTTCTATTGTTCTGTTTTTGATGCTCATTTTTGTAATCCAAAGCCTTAAAACGAATACAGGCAGCAATCAATGGAGGAGTGAACTCAAGAACAGTGAAGCGTCTGATAACTTTATCTCCTTCTGAAGGAAAATGGAATGGTAGCTGGAACACTCACTACAATGTCTCTCTCCGTGATCTTCACCTCCAAGATCTTGTTGAAGATGATGGCCCTACTAACCCCCGTGTTGCCATCGATCTCTCTGTCCAAAGGGTAGCTTTATGAACGTGTTACATTGATAGTTTTTGAGCATTAGAGCCTGCATGACTATCCTGTCTCTTACCCAAACCAAAGTCATTTTAGGTTTTGATAGTGTTGTTTCTTGTGTAGCACGCAAGCATGGGACTTTCAGTAGATGGAAGAATTATAACGTCTTTCTCAAGAAAGTGCAGCATTTGCTCCTCTGCTTATCCTCGACTGGTAATGCATATAACTGTTTGATTCTGAAAAAAAAAGTGAAGGCCTCTGAGAAAGAAAACATATGTTTTGATGAAATATATGTGACCAGATTGACACAACTTTCACTGTTTGGATCTTGCCATCAAGTAGGGAGAATCGAGCTTCAACACTTCCAGATATTGGTGGTGATGATCCTTCTGTAAGCACTCTTGGAACAAACATCATAGGCTATTTTACATATGGTTTCTGTATTTCAATACAGAATGAAATAAAGTAAAGTCTTTGTTTTGGTGTAGGTTATATATGTGAGACCTGGATATGAAGCTAATCTTGATTCCCTTGTACAAGACACTATCAGGCTCACAACCTACGCTCAAGTAAGAGGATTCAGCTAAAACTACATATATTGAAGTTTCATGATATCCATATGATTTAACTGACAAGAACAAAACTGACTCTAGGATATATGCTCGGATTCCTGCAAAAAATCGGAACCTACATTGCATTGTAAGTAACATTGTGTTGGCTTTTGTTTCTCTACCTTCACATGACATGTTTGTTAGCTGTTCATAACGGATTTTGATCAAAGAGGTTTGGTTTGTAAATTGTTTTCTTTTTGCAGATGTTGGAGAGACAAATACAGCTTCTGTTCAGAAAAGATGGTCAAGACTACTTGAGCTTAAGAAGAAGTAGAAACCTTTGAATCACTGAATCTTGTTTTATCAGTTTGTTTTTCAAAGTCTCATAAAGATTTGAAACTGTTCATATTTAAACATATACCAAAGCATAAGAAGCGAAGCAAGAAAATGTCGTTGTGTTTATTATATAGATGTTATACACTTATGGGTTGTTCAAATGAGTAACTAAACTCTAAACCTGTGACTTCCAAGATCCATGAAAACTTCAAAAAAGAAGGGCTGAGTTTAGAAATGTCTTTCTGTTGCTGTTGCTTCCTCAGGTTTCCAAGAGACCCGTATCCTTTATCCTTCTCTTCACTGCCACATCATGATCTCAACTTGCTGGCTCACAGCATCTCCAAACACATAAGATAAAACCGGTAACTAACAAAGTGGATGCACCAGATTAAGTAAAGAAGCTCTGTTGAGTTCATAAGAAAGTACCCGTTGCAGCCAAGTCTAATAACAGTCCTGACAACCCCATCAAGTCTCGGTGTCTTCTTCTTCTTCATGACATGGTGCAAAACTTGAACACTGTGCCGTCCGGATAATCCTTGACATAATAAGAAAGCACCTGATGCAGCCTAGTCTGATAACAATCCTGACAATCCCATCAAATCTCAGTGTCTTCTTGTTTATGACGTCATCCTAAACTTGAACCGTGTGCCGTCCAGATAATCCTTGGCATCTTTTTCAATCTTAGTCCCATTGCAGATGCTCTCGGATTAGGGACCTCAATGTGACATCTTTCCTGGTTCACTCTAACCAAACCAGATTAAGTGACAAATTCATATGAAACTTAGTTCATCTCTAACAAAAGTGTCATAAGCAAATCCAAATCTCAAAATCTAACATTTATTCAAACCATAAGTCCAAACAACCAACAAGGATAGTCATCATCAAGACACTACACTGAAAACAGGAAACACACATAACAGACAAATTGAAAAAGAAACAACATACTACCACCCATAGCAATCATAATCTCAAACCCACATTTTCGTTACTTAATCTGCTTCTGCATAAGCTGTTTCAAGATGAGCTTGCTCTGCTTCTTTAACTTCTTTCTCAGTCTTCCTCCCTTTCTTAGACTTATAGTAAACACTCATGAACGTTCCAACAGCTCTGTACTTCTTACGGCAATGCTCATACAAGTCAGCATCAAACATCCTCCAGAAACTCTTCTCGTCCAGCTCAGACACAGCATACTGAGGCTGGAACCCGTGGTTCTCAATCAGCCACTTCTCCAGCTTACGCACAGCTTCTGCTCCATCAAACTCCTCACCTCTTAGGACAGGACCTGGTGCGTAGTATACTCCAACGTCAGTGTACATCTGTGCATCATCTGTGTCTCCTTGTCTCTTCTCATACTCAAACCCTGGTTCTGGATAAATCTGTTGTTTGATTGGTGTCTTGTAAAGTTTGTGTGGGCAAAGCCAAATGGGATAAACCTGAAAAAGGATACAACCAATTTGAGTTACTAATATATATTTGTGTTTTTATAAATCTGATCTCTAACCATATAATCTAAAATATAAAAGATAAATATAGTTATGATTTTTGTATAAAGCCGAGTAAACCGAACCAAACCAAATTAGATAAGGTTCGAATGTGACAGTTAATTTTTATAAACCGAAATACCAAAAAATCGAACCGAAACCGTAAGAGTCTTTATCTATAGCTTTTACTTTACCTCCATTTCTTGGTGAACCCATTCGAGAGCATCACCAACCTTGTAGAGGGGAACAAGCATGTCCTGAATCACATGCATATCATGGTAATAGTTTCTAATAGCTTCACCTTGAGTAGCCTTGAGAAGAGACACCTTCGGAGGCATCAACCAACCAAAGAGGAACCTAAACCAAAACTGATCGCCAAAAGGAAGAATCAGCTTCCCTTCCCAGTACAAGCACCTCGTGTGTCTGTGATAGTACTCACGAGTCGGGATGTACTCAACAAACTGTCCTTTCGTCAGCGCGGTCTGCGCGTGCTGGTAGAACCACGGCTTGAACCACCACCCCACGTTGTTGATCTTATTCCCTTTCTTCTTGGCTTCTTGCTTAGACGCGTAAGTACCAACCATCATCACACCTTCTGTCGGATTGTAAACCATGCCTTCCACGAAGTCAGGGATCTTGGACTCGTCTCCATCTCTGGGAGCGAAAGAGTCCATGTACCCTTGCGCTAACGTCTGAAGATCTCCCTTGACCGGTATGTAAGTGAGCCTCATGTACTCCTTAACCGGTATAAGCCTGATCTCAGCAGCCACAAGTAGTCCAAGCGTCCCTTGAGACCAAGGGATCGCGTAGTAAAGATCTGAATATTCGTTATCTCTAGTGGCGCGTACAAGCTCCCCACCAGCTAGAACGATCTCGTAAGCCTCGACGGTGTCCGCAAAAAGACCGTAGAGGTGAGAGCTTCCTTCGATGCCGTATCCGTTGATGAGTCCACCAACGGTGAGGTCATCAAGCTCAGCGACAACAGCTAAGGAGAGGTTCATGGGGACGGTGGCGCGTGAGATCTGTCCCATGTTGACGAGAGGCTCGACTCTGGCGATCATCTTCTCCTTGTTGATCTCGAGGATGTTGCGGAACTCTCCCAGGTCGACCTCGAAGTGGCGAGCTCGCTTGTAGTCCACGTTTCTCATCCCCACGGCGATCCAGGGCTTGCGCGCGGTGCAGACGAGACCGTCCTTGGCTGCGTTCCTCTGCTTGAGGCGTTTGATGACTTTCAGAACGTTCTCGTCGTGCTCCTTGCGGCGCTGCTCGTAGGATTTGGACTCTGAGTACATGTCGCCGAGGTAGATGAGGAAGTAGAGGGTGGCTGAGATTGGGAGGACGACGAAGATGACGATGATCCATCTGAACTTGACGAAGTAGTCCACCCATGTCCTCTTTCTCTTTGGCCTCACAAGCGGTGCCTTGAGATCCGCCATTACTTTTGAGATTCCCTCTCCACACTGCACTAAGCACCACAAGAAACAAAAAAAAAAACAAGTCCTTGTAAGTTCTAAAAAAGTGGTCTAGGTCGCCTAATCAATAATAATCCTCTATAAAGCATCCTCAAAACAAATCAACCAAATGATTGTGTGTGTCTAATCAATCAGTAAGCAGTGAAGTGTAAACTTCATGGAAAGTGTAATCTACTGAACAGACAAAGAGACATTTTCTTTTTTTGAACAGACAAAGAGACATGCAATCTATGTTCTATAAATATCAACGGTCGGACCAAAACTGATAAAACACATGTGGAAATGACGAGGAGACAGAAAGTTTTAGTTTTGGTTCTAAGTCTTTAGATCTGCACATCTAGAGTTCCTACAAAGCCAATCAATGTCTAGTTTCTACCACCAAACAGAACAAAATGTTCTGCAATTTTGTTAAAATTTGAAGACAGAACCGACATGGTTCACCTGTGGAATGTCAACAAAGTTGGAGAGGTTTAAGAAGCTAAAAGATAAGACCAGCGACTGAGAGAGAGAAAGAGATTACCCGAAGAACCCAAAGAGTTAGAGAATGAAGATGAGAGGTGAAAGTGTATGGAGAGACACTGAGAGGATTGCCTTTATAAAAAAAATTGGAGACAAGCCTGATCCTCTTGTATTTATTGAGCAAAACAAGGTAAATTTTAACTTTTCATTGTTTTATAATTTATCATTTCTAAAATAGAAATAAATACATATATATATAGTTCCTTTTTAATTTTTTACTTTTCACAATTATAAAACACATGTGTTAAAATGATTAATATAATGAAATAAAATTTAATATTATTCTTCAATTATTAACTAATCAAAAAATTCAATCAATTTTAAAAAAATTAATTATCTAAATTATTATAAATTTCAGATATATTTTTTTGAAAAAGGATTTTAGATATTTCAGATATATAAAAAACTTACTTATTGTCATCATATCGTGGGAAGTCATCTAGTTACTAATGTTTCATAAAATTATAAATTTATGGTGACTAAAAAATTTACGAATAGATTTGGTCAATATTAATATTATTTAAATTCATTTAGTTTAATAGAGAACAAAACCGCGTAGGTTTTAAAGTATTTGTGTTTTAGTTGGTAAAACATACAGGTCTAGTATTTTAGCAATCATTACAATTGATTTTTTTAATCTATATTTTTTAAACGATATTTTTTTATTTCCTTATAAATTAAACAGTTCTTAAATGTGAATATGTTTTACTAAAATATTTGGGGTTTTCGGTCAAACAGTGTAAATTTAATATTTTGTTGCTAATTTTCAAAACAATAACAAAACGTAATCAAATAAACAAATTTAATTATGCCAAAAATACTCATAAACTACTTTAAAATATGTCGAAGTTTTACAGCTCTAAACTATATTTCAATGCAACATAACTATGGAATAACTGGTGGTGGTGGTGGTCTAGTGACGTTTGAGAGAATTACAACTCTAATACGGCAAACCCGGGTTCAAACCCCACCGACCACACAAATATGAGTTATTGCTTTCGGCTCATTTGAATGTTCAGGAGAGAATCTATCCGTGGACTGTACCTCTATCCGAAGGTTAGGTCTGTGTCTTTAATAGACCGGGGTTTAGCCATTTTTCAGTTAAAAAAAAAAAACATAACTATGGGAAATGTTGGACTTTATCCTCCCTGATATTTGATTCACGCTTTGAGAAGTTCTGTTTCCTCTTTTAAAAACGTATTTTGAATGAAAATATACGCATAGACAAGTTAAGAAAATGAATTTTGGTTGGTTGCTGGTTATAATATATGGAAACACCAAACCCTTTTTGTTTATTTGCAACAATTGAAATGTCATACTTTAAAAGGTTGGTATATGGCAAAACGTACAAGAAAATGGGGACACTAATGTTTAAATAATAATGCCAGTTTTTGTTATTGACAGCTCCAAATTTGTAGTTATACTATATACATCCAATACATGACGTTACTGCTTGGTCCAATGCAACGCAAATAGACCCATTCCTTCGACTCATGCGTTCTACTGACTAGGCCTACTACTGACTACATCAACAAAAACATTAACTTAATTCTATGTAGGGCCGAGCACGATGCGGTTTTTGGAGGTATCTGTGAATTATTTCGTATGTTACGAATATCAATTTGTTCAATTTGTTTTACCTTAAAAATATATGGATATCCGGAAAATCAGATATCAATATATAAATATTTTTGGATAGCTACGAATAGTTACGGATATATCCTTCCATTTTACTAAATACAAATAATCTAAAAATTAAGATAAATTTGTCCTATAAAATAATTTTACATGATATATAAAATAAAAATAAAAGGAGTGAAATTATATCGTTGTAAAATTTAAAATTAGTTATAAGAAAACAAACTTAAGAAAAAGTTATAGATATCATAAAAGATGTTTTATTTTTTTATTTATTTAATACTTTTAAAAGTAATAATATGAATAGAATTTATTAAATAATACTTTAAAATAACAATTATATAAACTCATATATTTAAAGATTTACATTTAGTCAATATATATATATGTATTTATATATCTGTCACAGCAGAGTGGATATCCTCTTCTTAAAATTTTTGTATTTGTAATTTGCTTCGTTTTTAACGGATATTAGTTGTTAATATTTGCTTTGCTCCAAAACATTACAGATATCCAGATTTTTTTGGATCGAACCGAAGCAAATAACAGACCTAATCAAATTTAAAAGATAAAATGCCAAGCCCTAATTCTATGTTCTAAATCGACGTTGTTGTTACATTAACAAATTAACTTGACAGAAGTAAGGGTATTTAATCAGGATATCAGTTTAGTTTTTTGGTTTCTAGGTCTACCATATTTAACCGTATTTACTTTGGTTTGTTTTATATACCATTGTTTTAGTTTATTCGGTTTTATACAAAAAACCATAAATTTATTTATCTTTTAAAATATTTTATTTTATATGATTAGATATCTGTTTTTATATAACATGAAAATAATTTAGTTTTTAAATAGCCTATAGTTTACTATTTAAAATAATTAGTAAACATGTTAAATTAATAATTATAATAGTTTTTATAGAATAAAATGATAAAAGTTAATAATTCATAATATTATAATAGTTAATATTAGCACACATATTTATTAATGAAAAGGGTAAAACTTATGCTCTATTTAATTTGATAAAAATAATATATTACTTTTAACTTAAAATAAAATATTAAATTACTAAAACCAACATTATAAATATGAAAATCATATCAGTAAAATAAATGATATTATATCATTTATATATAACTATACTAGTTGATCGATTTGATCGATATATATATACCCAACCATATTTACATACTGCGGTTTATTATAAATGACATTCATTCGGTGTATTTGGTATTACCAAATTCAAACCACTTTCTCTATTTCTGTTCGGTTTTAATTAGTTTGATGAGTTTCTGTAAATATGGTTTTAATATTAAAATTAAAATATTAATATTTAGAATATGTTTATTATGTAACTAAAATTTAATAGTGAAAAGAAGTCTATTAATCATTAAAAATAAGTAGTGTGGAAGTTTATCACCATTTTGAAAAAGAATCAAAAAAAAATTGTTAAAGTTTTCCCATTTTTTAATTTTTTATTATTATTATTTTTGGTGCTAAAGATTTGCAAGATTATAAATACGGATGCTCTTACGTGTTACTGTATTAGAGAAATATTGTAGTAAAGGGAGTGAAGTAACTTGAAACAAGAGAAAGAAGATGACAAAAGAGAACGGAGAAACCGAAGACAAGTTGGTGAAAACAAACAAGCACTGTCCACACATGTCCCGACGTTGTGGTCTCAACGCCTTCACGTGATGTTACTTCCTCTCTTTTTTTATTCTGTAATATAATCCTCTGTAATCTCCAATTTACTCACTTGTTAATTACTTTCTTTATCATCGATTACTGTTTAGTTTACTGACACTTAAGATTTTATTTAATGCACCCACGATCTCCTTGTTATTTTACTTTAGTTTGATTGCATGTATTCTTTACAGAAAGCGTAGATCTAACCGTGCAATTAACAATTGCATTTAAACACGATTTACATAGTACGAAACATTATATAACCATGATTCTAGCAGTAACAATCAATCATTCCAACAACAGGACCTTTTATTATTTTGTGTGTTTTTCATAGACGGTGGCATGTTACGACTCACCCTACTTGAATTTAAATCGAGTTGTAACTAGGCCTGGGCACGGATCGGATATCCGGGTTTTTGAAGGTATTTATGATTTGCTTCGAATGTTACGGATATCTAATTTTCCGATTTGCTTTGATTCGGAAAAATACGGATATTCGGAAAAACGGATATCCGGAAAATAAATAGATATTTGCGGATATTTGCGGATACTTACGGATATCTCATTTGTTTTGATTAATACAAATAATCTTAAAAATTTGATACAAATTTTTTTTGGAAAATATTTTTTTTTGCATGATATAAAGGATAAAAATTAAAAGATACAATGAATCTACATATTTTGTAAAATTTTAAACTTAATTAACAATTATAATAACACAAAACTGAAGAAAAAAATTATAATTGTCATAAATGTTTTTTTCCTTTTATGTAATATTTTTATATAAGTAATAATATGAATAGAATCTGTCAAATCATATGTTAGAATAATAATTTTATACAATTAAAATTTTAAATATAATCAAAATATACATGTATTTATATATTGACGGATCGGATCGGATATTCGCTTCCCAAAATTTTAGTATTTGTGATTTGCTTCGATATTAACGGATATTGAATTTTAGTATTTGCTTTGCTTCGAAAGCTTACGGATATTCGGAATTTTCGGATCGAATAGTAACGGATAACGAATCGAATCAAATTTCACGGATAAAATGCCCACCCCTAGTTGTAACGTAAATATGACCATGATTTCCTCATTGTGGAAACTTTCGTGCGCCTCTTGATTGGTTTTAGACCTGAAAAAATAACCATAGTCCATCAATGTGTAGCAGCAACAAAATTGCTAATATAGCCTACAGAGAAACGCGATAGACCTTTACAAGTTTGTGTTTTTATTTACATTTACAATTAACGCAAACACTACAAGAAAGCATAGCTTATTCTGACCAAATTCCTGACCATATAAGTTGTCAAAATTATTTCCGACCACAAACTAACCGTTTTATGATGATTAAATAAAGTGGATAAAAAGTGGTCAGAAATTACTGACGAACTGAATTGGCAACAAAAATTGTCAGTAATTTGTGACCAAGTCTTGACTACTTTAACAAGGTCAAAAAAATGATCAGAAATTGATCAAAAATGGTCAGAGTTTTAATAAAATTTAACTATTTTTTCTATTTTGTGTAGTGGTCAGAAAATGGTCAAAAAACTGTGTTATACCTTAGTTAATAAAGCTAGATACCTTTAACCTAATATACATTTTTTTAACGTCTTCTTCTTACCTCCAGCGGCGCATAACTTTTTCTTCACACTGATTCTTAGAGGAGACCACTCTAGCGCTACAGGTAATGTTTCTTTTATATAATTGGTTGATTTGCAATGACTTATAGGTTTAACCGTTTAAGTATTATAAAGAATTTTCTTAAGTAAATTTTCATTGAGTTTTAATTGATTTCTTTCTTACCCAGGCAGAGATCAACACTCTAGTTTTCATGGTAAGTTAATTTTTCATATTTATCAAATAAATTATTGTTTCTTATATGTTTTTTATTTTACAGGAAAACAATGTGATTAAAGGTTACCGTTTTAGATTGGAACAATACCAGATTCATGACAAGTACTTTCAGCTGGTTTTATGGAACAGTGCTTAAGACCAAGAAGCACGATTATGGATTACAAACAGAAGACAGTAGTAGATGAGAAGATATTATTATTCTTGCTTTTTGTAGCTTTATTTGTTGTTTTTAAATTTTATGTAAATACTATGTTAAAACTATTTCAATGTTAATTGTTTAGGTTTCAACTCTAAACTATATTTAATTTAGTCATTTGTATTTTAAATACAGTTTCATTGATTAATAAATCTAATTGAAATAATTAGATAATTTATTAATAAGTGGTTAGAAATATCATAAATTGGTCAGGAAATGGTTAAGAAAATTGTGACCACTTTTTGATAACATTTCTGAAGATTTTCCTGACCATTTATGTGGTGTAGAAATTATTGACCACTTTCCGACCAAAACAAATTTCTGACGGAGTTTTTTTCACGACATAAATGGTCAGAAATTGAACAATATAGAGTATTTCTGACTATTTTATGTCGGATATAGTGGTCAAAATTTTAACTATTTCTTGTAGTGAAACTGTTAACCGGAAAAAAAGAGAAGCAATCATAGATTTTTATATATATATATATAGTGTACCACGTTATTTCTTTTCGTTGCGGGTTTTAAAATGCTATTTGAAACAAAATAAAAGCAAAGAGTTTTTAAGTTATAGTTGTATCTTGAATGATAACAAGTTAGAGACTGGGAAGAAAAGAGTCCTTAATAAAAGAGATTAGCTTATTTGAGAACCATGAAAGAACATAAAAATCATATTTAACATGATCTAGCAAGACAGTTAAAAAGAGCCAAGAAACAATTCAAGAAAGGAAAGAAAAAACACAGAACGTACCTTCTTTAAAGTCTTGCTCCTCTAGAAAAGCACATCCATGACAGAGTATTACAATTGTTGTATCTGAAAAAGGGACAAATCTAAACTGAACAGCATTAGTTAAACTACCCCCAACAAATTCCCAAAAGAACATTTTCCTCAAAGCCTATGTGGTACGTGTTATGGTCAGCAGAATCGTATCCTTGCAGAAAAAGTAAACTTTATTTGAATGGAGAATAATTTTACTATAACAAACCACCGGTATACACGTTGATTCATAGCTGTAAGAGACTGGTGAAACTAAATCATAAAACTATCTGCCGCCAACAAGTGCTCCTCCTCTTCTAGTGACATGCATACACAAAACTGAGACCTCGGCCAGAGAAGATAAAACTAACCAACCTGCCATAATATAAGAGGAGTTGGTCAATCAATCAACAATGGAACACTAGCACATGCAAACAGCAGAACTGGAAATATTTAGACCGGACTATGCCATATTAAACAGAAAGAAGACTCCACCAGCCATTGAGTAAATAGCACAATCTTTTTGTACAAAACATACGTTTTCTAGTTTCGTGTCGTTGAAAATACTTCGGTTCTTCATTTTCAACTTCCATTCATAGTTTTATGGAACTAACAACTCTTTTTCGAGTGTCATTAACTAATATGAAAAACCAAAACAAAAACTACGACGGAAATAATATGGTAGCAAAAATCCAAAGAAAAACGGTAGCGTGACTCCAAAAGAGATTGCAAGACTGCTTCTTATCTATATATTGCAGAGATTCTATCTATCTATTCAAGTGAATTCAACTGATATTGATTGCTATAGACAGAACGTCCATTTCTAGGCTGAGAGACTTACTTCGGCAAAAGAAGTCGCTAGTGATCCATCATACAACACCATGTTACGGGTTAAAGAAACTCGAGCCGGCCATGTTGATAGAAACGAGCACCAATACGTAATTACACCGAACCACAATAATGCTAATCCTGAAATTAGGAAGCTTAATAGTTTTAGACGCAACCATGGAAGCAGAATAATTATAAGACAGGACAGTCTCAACATACCTCCTTCATCAGCAGAACTTCTATCAGAATTCGCATTTTTTCACTTCCAAATTTGATATTCCCTTATTGTCAGAATCATCCGGTTGAGATTTTGAGTCCTCCCCAGACTTTGAAGGTACTGGTGTCACGCTTGATTCACCTTCATATAGTTTCTCCCCAGCCTCTAATGAAACTATGCCTTGAAAATTGCTCGCTCAAAATTAATGCAGACAGCACGTTCTTAAACGACTTTTGACTAAGGCCATCAGAAGGAATCTTGTCATTTTGCACGAATGAGCTAGGTTCTTCGGAATCAGACATTTCATCATCGGATGCATATGCAATAGTGGCTTTTGCATTGCGTCTCTCATCTTCTTCATCCTCCAAGTATGCTTTGTATGTAAGCCGCAATAGTAATTCTCCAGCAGATCCCTTACCAAACAAACTCCAACCGCCTCGCAAAACAACTATTCTGTCATTTGGAACCGTATCTGGCAGTGATCCAAGGTCAACCTGCATGTATTATCTAGTAATAAGGGTTACGCGCGCAACCAGAACGTTTGATATTCAGCACTGTTTTCCTGGTGATTAATGCAGAGATTCTAAGACTTATAGGTGAGCAACCAATCAATCGACTGACAGTGACAATTTATCAGAGCATAGGGGACTACTCAAGCTGCAGAATCAATAAATAATTATATGTATTTTATAATCTATGTTGATATTAAGGGTAAGCAGAGTTATAGAGAAGGAGACACTTAACAAACATGAAAAAGCTTGACACGGAAGTAGACAATCATCATCTAGAGATCCGTTTTACGACATATCAAGCTAGTCTTGTGCAGCTTACAAACAAGATTAAAAACAAAAAAAAAGATAATTTACCTCTCCGGTACCAATATAGTCATATCAGCGAATCCAAGATAGTCGTTGACTTCAATTTGTAGTACTTGCTCTCTAGGATTTTTGAAACAAGGAATTGGAAGTCCCTGACAATAATTATGATGCAGAAAATCTTACTGCATTAACAAGAACCTATTCACCAACAGAATCTGAACAAACCATTGAGAAGCAGTTCACCTGGTTCCAGATTGGCTGGACCATGAGCTTCTTACTGCGGATAACTTGACCACCCATTCTTAAAATGACATATGGATCCGTTCTGCCTGTTATAAATAATCCAACAAAATGTACTGAACGGAGGAACAAGTAAATATAGGCTTTTCTATAGGAATTCCTGTTCTATCAATGTCCTGATGTTATCATCCGAAGCATTCATGCAAAACAAAGAAAAAGACTACAACATAAGCAATCTTGAACTGAGGCGTGAATAGACTATTTGAAGTAAACTCAATGAAGCAAGACCTATATCGTACTGCATCCATAGGATTCATGCCTATTGTTTAATTTTCACTACCTTAAACTCAGTATTGAAAAACGTAGATGAATGCTTCCTTGTATGACAAAACAATAGCAACTGAAACCAAATCAGAACAGTCCCACTCTTTGATTCACTTCAACATGTGAGAGAGCAATAGCATGATAATTCCCTTGCCAAGAGATATCAATGTTGATCTAGAAACATGAACACAAAAGAACACACACAACAACACACGTTTTCTTTTGGGTAGAAAGTCTACCTCTTTTTAGGTTTTTCATTAGTTTAAATAGAGAAACGATTACAAAGAAGCAAATAACTGAAACAAGAACTGGAGTCATTAACTCCTACAAAACAGGGATGTGGAAAGTGGATAACTATGTCCTAGAAGCTAGGATGACTAGTTATCTTATTGATGAAACATAAAAACAGAGAAAAGGAAGTCGTGTGACTTCTCACTTTGATTTGGTCTACGTGATGACTTCTTTGTTGCCACCTCATATTTGTCACCGATTCTTCCTGGTCTTGTATCCTATCAATACTCCCGCTCTCCAACAGAACCTTGTCCTCAAGGTTCACTTGAAACTGAGGAACTTAAAACCAAGACCAAGCTATTTCGATGTTTCATTATTGAAAAACGTTTCTTTCTTTTTTTTGTTTTTTTTTATAAACAAAACAAACGAGATATTTTATGTTTGTTGATTCGAAGAATAGCCAAACAAAAAATCATATTCGACTTGTTCTATCGAAAAGCCAAATTCTTTTTTTTTCTAGAAAACTGAAAAACAATGGAAGAATTACAGATTTTAATCCATACAAAAGAAAGGATGTTGAACTTGATCAACAAACCCGAAAAGAAAAAATGGTGAAAAGAAAAAATCGCTGGATAGACTCGATGACCGTTGATTCTGAAGAATGGCCGTTCGTCGAGGATTCTTGATAACCGTTGATTCATGAAGAATACCGATAACAAGAAAGATGAAAAATATAAAGTTTTTGATACCACAAAGTGGTCCGGATCAAAAACAAAACATGCTCTGATACTACTGATAGGTCCCTTGCCAAAAGATATCAATGTTGATCTAGAAATATGAACACAAGAGAACACACACAACAACACACGTTTTCTTTTGGGTAGAAAGTCTACCTCTTTTTAGGTTTTTCATTAGTTTAAATAGAGAAACGATTACAAGGAAGCAAATAACTGAAACAAGAACTGGAGTCATTAACTCCTACAAAACAGGGATGTGGAAAGTGGACAACTATGTCCTAGAAGCTAGGATGACTAGTTATCTTATTGATGAAACATAAAAACAGAGAAAAGGAAGTCGTGTGACTTCTCACTTTGATTTGGTCTACGTGATGACTTCTTTGTTGCCACCTCATATCTGTCACCGATTCTTCCTGGTCTTGTATCCTATCATAGCACCAAAGGTATGATGAACGAGTCTTGATGTCCTCAGATCCTCTCAACATTTCTAACAGACAAAAGGCTCGTCATCCCCAAGAGAGAAGTGCTTTTATCTCAACTCTCCTAACATAACCAGGCTTCTTCAAGTCATCATCAATCACAGGCTGCACCTAGCTGAGTCCTGAGCTTATCCAACTATCTGGATCTTCTCTGAAACGTAACTAGTGAAATTGTTTCCGTTCAGAGTCTTCTTGTACGTATCTCCGCCGCTGATAGAGGTAAGAACACAAACAATAGCGCTCACAGTCACAGCAACACGAACTGTGAACACATCACGGCGGCGACTGAAACCTTTTTAGGGAAGAAATTCAAAAAAAAATTGAGAAGGTTCGCAATGGATAGGCAAAGTGATCGGTTTGTTTGTTCTGCGAACCAGAAAATGCGACTATTAAGGACCATCTTCTTTATACGCCGTTATGATTTATTTGTACGCTTTGCGCAGGATCAAATTAGAAAACAAACAAACCTAGTAAAATCAATTAATTTTTAGGCAAAAGTTGTAATGTATAACTTTCTTTTCAAGTTTTCAATCCAAATATATTTTTAAAAGCAATCATACGAAGAATTCTACAAATAACCTAGTAATTCTATTAATGAACAATTCATCATAAACCCTAAAATCATAAATCTAACAATAGATCTATTCATACATGACATCGATAACACAAATCATGGTCTGAATAAACTGCATAAATAATATTCTCTTTGTTCTTTTGTGATGTTTTTGCATAAACATACAAATTAAGAAAAAAATATGTTAAAAAACACTCGATTATAACAAAAGTAACCAAAAATAATTAGTTAATGCTATTCTGAACAAATAAGACAAAAACTACACATTTGATTTTTAATATTTCAATCAACTATTTTAATAGTTTAAGATAAAAAGTTTCAAAACATGGTATAAATTGAAAATTATTACGTAAAACATCACACAGAAAAAATTAGAAGAAATATTCAACAAGAGTTCCAATTGATTCTCTGAATGAGATTTGACCCTCCCTCCAAAACTGAAATAAAGCTTATAATAAACAATGGCTTAGTAATAACAATGGCTTAGTAATATACTCCCTCCGTTTTATATTAAGTGTCGTTGTAGAGAATTTTTTTCGTTACAAAATAAATGTCGTTTTAAGTTTTCAATGCAAAATTTATTAATTTTATTATGCATTTTATTTTTCTATTGGTTGAGATGTATGGGTAATGATGTTTTTGTATGGAAAATATGTAAAATTTAATGATTTCTTAATCCGTGTGCCTAACTCTAAAATGACACTTATTAAGAAACGGAGGGAGTATATATTATATACTAGGTAGTAATCCGCGCCTTGCGCGGAATGAGATGGTTAGATCAGCAATTTTTCGAAAATATTAGAAAGTATATATATATATAGTTTGGAATTTGGGTTTTGTGTGTTTATCTTACTCTCGAACTCATTTTGTTTATCTCTCTCTCTCTCTCTCTCTCTCTCTATGGCTCTCTCTCTCTCTATGGCTCTCTCTCTCTCTATGGCTCTTTGTCTCTCTATGGCTCTCTCTCTCTCTCTCTCTCTCTCTCTCTCTCTCTCTCTCTCTCTCTCTCTCTCTCTCTCTCTCTCTCTCTCTTCTCTCTCTCTCTCTCTCTCTCTCTCTCTCTCTCTCTCTCTCTCTCTCTCTCTCTCTCTCTCTCTCTCTCTCTCTCTCTCTCTCTCTCTCTCTCTCTCTCTCTCTCAGATTTTATCAGTATTGATGAGTGTTTTAAAAAATAAGATTAAGATTTTAACATATTTTTATTTTAAACATACGAATCGTATTAATGCCCGCACACGGGCATTAATACGATTCTTATGTTTTATGTATAAATATTATTAATATATAATCAAATGTTTTATGTATTATTAAAACTAAATTTGTTCTTCAGATGTTTTATGTATTATTAATATAAATATGTATTATTCAAATACAATTCATATGTTTTATGTATTACTAAAACTAAATTTGTTCTCCATTCAGTTTTTGTGGTTCAAAACTATAAGCATTTTAGATATTACTTAATTCAATATACTTTGAGGTTTAAATTATTATCATATACTTTGAAACATGAAATAATAAATCATGCATGTGCGGGCATCGATATGATTTATATATTGCATGTATAGCTATTATTATTAGTGCATAAGTGGATCGTAATTATATTTCACTCTCGTTGTATCTTTGTATCTTACTCATTTAGGTTTATCCACATATAAGTCTCTCTCTCTCTCTCTCATCATAAACATTTTAGTTTTTTGAAAAGGATAAAAAGGTAATTACGATCATATCATGCGTGCGGGCATTCATATGATTCATATATTACCCGTCTAGCTATTAGTATAAATATAAGTAGATTGTAATTCTTTCTCAATCTCTATGTATCATTATGTCTAATTCATATACTACATGTTATGTTATTATTATAAGTGCATAAGTGGATCGTAGTTATCTCTCTCTCTCTCTCTCTCTCTCTCTCTCTCTCTCTCTCTCTCTCTCTCTCTCTCTCTCTCTCTCTCTCTCTCTCTCTCTCTCTCTCTCTCTCTCTCTCTCTCTCTCTCTCTCGGTATCCCCTCATCGTAAACCTTTTTTTTTTGAGAAATATAAAAATGTAAACATTCTTTTTATTCATCGATTATCTTTTAACTACCACAATTTTGTTTTATATGGGAATGTTTCCTAGTTTAATATTTATCATGAATTTTTCTTGGATGAATTACCAACTAATCATAGTTTGCCAATTAATGTACAGTTTTATAAAATATAATAAATAAAATAATAATAATTTGTGTTAAGTTTTTAAAATAAATGAAAAATATTAGTAGCTGCCAAAAGATGAATTTTTTTTAACAATTTTAAAATTGTCACAAAAGAGTAAATCATAAACATTAAACACTATACCCTAAACCCTTGGGTAAATCCTAAACACTAAACTGTAAACTCTTGGGTATACCCTAAACACTAAATCTCTCTCTCTCTCTCTCTCTCTCTCTCTCTCTCTCTCTCTCTCTCTCTCTCTCTCTCTCTCTCTCTCTCTCTCTCTCTCTCTCTTTCTCTCTCTCTCGGTATCCCCTTCATCGTAAACCTTTTTTTTTGAGAAAAATAAAATGTAAACATTATTTTAATTCATTGATTATCTTTTAGCTACCACAATTTTGATTTATATGGGATCTAGTTTAATATTTTATCATGAATTTTTCTTGGGTGATTTACCAACTAATCATAGTTTGCCAATTAATGTACAGTTTTTTTAAATATAATAAATAAAATAATAATAATTTGTGAAGTTTTTAAAATAAATGAAAAATATTAGTAGCTGCCAAAAGATGAAATTTTTTTAACAATTTTAAAACCGTCAGAAAAAATTAAATCATAAACACTAAACACTATACCCTAAACCTTTTGACAAAGCTTAAACCCTTGGGTAAAAATCCAAACACTAAACCCTAAATTCTTGGATATACCCTAAACCCTTGGGTAAATCCTAAACACTAAACTGTAACCTTTGGGTATACCCTAAACACCAAATCTCTCTCTCTCTCTCTCTCTCTCTCTCTCTCTCTCTCTCTCTCTCTCTCTCTCTCTCTCTCTCTCTCTCTCTCTCTCTCTCTCTCTCTCTTGATATCCCCTTAATCGTAAACCTTTTTTTTGAAAAATATAAAAATGTAAACATTCTTTTAATTCATCGATTATCTTTTAACTACCACAATTTTTATTTATATGGAAATATTTCCTAGTTTAATATTTTATCATGAATTTTTCTTGGGTGAATTACCAACTAATCATAGTTTGCCAATTAATGTACAATTTTTTTAAATATAATAAATAAAATAATAATAATTTGTGTTAAGATTTTAAAATACAAGAAAAATATTATTAGCTGCAAAAAGATTAATTTTTTTAACAATTTTAAATCCGTCACAAAAAATTAAATCATAAACACTAAACACTATATCCTAAATCCATGGACAAAGTTTAAACCCATGGGTAAAAATCCAAACACTAAACCCTAAATTCTTGGATAATACCCTAAACTCTCTCTCTCTCTCTCTCTATAATTTTTATTTGTGTTTTTAATAAAGTAATTATAGTGTTTTAGTTATATAGTTGCAATATTATTGCTAATAAGAAAGGCAATACGAAAGTAAATGCAAAATTAGATTATGTTAAATAGATATCTTATAAGTTCGAAGTTTAGATATTTAACATTTTTTTTTACTGATTTGAGACTTGGTAAGTAAGAAAAATATTTAGTTTGTAAATATGGTAAGCAAGAAAAAAATTTATATTTTTTTAACTGATTCTGCAAAAAACTTAACATGCACAACGTCCTCGTATGTATTAAACAAAACATATGTGTTTTACAGAATCTGATCGATATTATTATCATGCAATGTTATCTAAGCCAATGAAGTAGTTAAACAAATGTGTTTTCTTGCACTGTACGTCTATTTAGTTTCTTTCTATAACCTTACTTGACAAAAAAGAGAAGAGAACCCTTTTATTAGTTGAAGCTGTTGTTTTGGTTATTAAACTTCCGCGAAGAAGACACACATAGTTCTTTTTTTTTTGCTTCAAAGAATTCATACAACATATAACTTACATACATGAAACATCAGTGTGTACAAATAACCAAACTATAGCATACAAAAAAATACATGACAGTCTATCAAACTTGACTATAATGTTACTGGTTCGTTCAATCCAATTTTGGCTATGCAGAGAAGCAAATGACTCCGAATATTACTTAAATAAAAACTATGGTTATACCATAGCAGCAAATGTTTAATCACAATGCAAGACTTCCTTTGAATGCAAGACTTCCTTTGAATAGCAGCAAATCACCATAGAAGCAATTGTTTCACCTACTTGCCTTGTCAAAATACACGACTTACTAACGTAATGCTTGCGAGAAACATAGAAATAAACATCAGCTCCACGAGCAGCTCGGTTCTACAAAAACATGAAAATTATAGATAACTATGGTCGACCTATAAAACCACAAAAAATCAATGTAGAGACTATGAAAAACATAAAGTTTAGTCTTCGTAAACGTATCAAATCTTTTCCTTCTCTCTCTCAATCTTCCATAGTTACTCGGGACTGAAGTTTGCTCGTCCCTTAGCTCGCCCTTAGCTCTTCGTGTTTGCTCGTCCCTTAGCTCTCCCTGTTTGCAAACGGAAAACTCATCCGATTTGGCCTTCGCAACTGAAGTTCAAACTCATCCGCTTTGGCCTTCGTCCCTTAGCTCTCCCTAACTTTTGTCCTCCTCGTCTACACTAAGGGCTGGCTCATCGATCTCGGGGTCAAGAATCCGCAACAGAAGACAGTAAGACTCGAAGGGAGAGAACGATGACGTGATGTTTCAAAGTGTTTCTGCTTCGTGGTGGTGAGTTTCGTACGCTCTTTATCAACATGCTGAGATGGGGATTCAAACCATAAGTTAGAAATCTAGTTGTTTCTACACGTTTAACGTCAACGCAGTTCGCGCATGAATGAAAAAAAAACTGGATTCGTTTCTTGTAATGGAAGCAAATAAGGAAACAAAGCAAATAATTAAATGCTCCGTTTTTCTTAAACTCGCTCACAGAGTGACACGTGGATCCGAGCCTTCTCATGCATTCTCACAAAAATCGTTTAAGGAAAGCCTTAAAAATGTTTCTCCTTTAATATATAGGGGATATCGAGACTGGTTTATTTCGTGTGGTCATCTAATATCATGTTTCTTATGTGTTTTTTTTCTTTCTTAAACTTTGCAGGCAACGCTCAAGAAAAGGGGAATAGCACCATTTTCCAAATGGGAGAAGGAATTGCCAAGAATTATATTTGACCCTATCTTTAAGGTTCGTCAAGCCTAAATATCTTGATATTTCATCTTTTTAATGTAAGAAATCTTCTTTTGTAAAATTATAGGAGTTATTTACCTTAGTTGAGAGTATAAAGGAACTCTGAGATTATCCATAAGAAGCGGGAAAAGCAAAATCAAAGTCCGATAATCACCATAATAAAGAATACTGTACCTTAGAAAATCGTAATTTAGAACTAGGTTTTTAGTAAGCGTTAAAGCGTAGAGATTTACTTTTGAGAATTGTAAACAATTAACACTAATTAGATTTACAGATATGCCAAATTGAACAGTTTTTCAATACACTTGCTACGAAAATTGTGAATAGACTCAATTACCTGAAGACTCCATAAAAGAGAATAAGTGTATATTGTGAAGAAAGAACAATTGGTGAGATTTATTACTACCTTCATAAAGTATTGAGACATGATTTATGCAAACATTATTTTCATTATATAAATATTCTGGCACAATTTTTCAAATACCAAAATTAAACAAAAAATAAGCAAAATCTGAGGAAAATTGGTCACATTTCTTTTATGTAAATACTTTGTGGAATCATTTTAAACCTCAATTTAACACCAGTGCCGGCTTTGGGCAAGTGTCAATAGTGAAAATATGTGTTAGGTCCTACCTGCTTTTTCAAAAATTTAGTTGTGTTTTAGGGTCCTAAATACGTATTTGGTTCTTTTATAAAACAAAAGGTCCAAATTTTATGTTTGATAAAGACATCTTTATAATCTATATTATTGAAATAGAAGTATAAAATAGAAATACCTCTAATTTATCATTTATTTACACTAAAAATACTACTAAAGTATTTATAAAAAACCTATCTTTTAAATATTTTTGTCTTTTCCTGAATTAAATAATAGATTTAATAATTTATTGTCTTTTTCTAATTAAAATAATAGATTTTCTTAATTGAATCTTAACCGATATAGGTTTCCAAATAGAATTTGTATTGACATATTAAATATTTTTGGATATCTATTAGTAATAAACAATAAAGTAAAAAACAACACATCATAAGTCTACTATCTATATGGCAGGGGTTTCTGAGAGTGATAAAAGCAGAATGTTGATGAATTTTCCGTTTGCAGTAGGGAAGTTACCAGTAAGATATTTAGGACTTCCTCTTATGACGAAGGGTATGAGGAATCAAGATTATTTACCGCTTGTGGAGAAAATTCGATGCAAGATAAACACTTGGACTTACAGATTCCTCTCTTATGCTGGTAGAGTTCAGTTGATAAAGACTGTGTTGATGAGTATAGCAAATTTATGGGCGTCGGTGTTCAGACTCCCGAGCAAATGCATTCATGAGGTGGAGCAGCTTTGTGCTTTTTTTCTCTGGACAGGCCCGGAACTAAAAATTTCAGGTGCAAAAGTCGCATGGAGAGACATTTGTAAACCAAAAGGTGAGGGTGGTTTGGGGCTCAGAACACTAAAAGAAGTGAATTTAGTGTATGTTCTGAAGCTAATATGGAGGTTGCTTTCGGGGGACTCGTTATGGGGAGAGTGGATTAAGAAAAATCTTCTCAATAGAAAGAATTTCTGGCAGGTAAAAGAGATTACTCAGGCTGGTTCATGGATGTGGAGGAAAATGATAAAGCTTAGAGGTATTGCAAAGAATTTTTATAAAAGGGATTTGGGAACGGTCAAGATACTTCATTTTGGTATGATAACTGGTCATCTAAAGACACTCTGATTGATATCTTAGGGGAGGGAGGTACCATAGATTTGGGAATCAGCAAAGATGCAACGGTTGCAGAAGCAGTACTAAGGGTTAGAAGAAGGAGAAGATACAGAACTGTTATGTTAAATGCTATTGTAACAGAGCTAATTGATTTGGAAGAGAAGCTGTGTGGTAATGTGGAAGATAGCAGTTTATGGAGAGGGAAATCAGGGTATAAAGGTAGGTTTTCAACTCAGGAAACTTGGATGCTAGTAAGGGAAGCTTATGAGCCAAATAATTGGGCAAAGGGCATTTGGTTTTCAGAAGCTACTCCTAAATTTGCTTTTATAACTTGGTTAGCAATGCTTGATAGACTTTTGACAATGGACAAAGTGGTGAGATGGCGCCAGGGTGTTGATGTCACTTGTGTTCTCTCTAGAAGTGGAGCAGAATCTCGCAGTCACTTTTTCTTTGAGTGTTCCTATACTTCACAAATATGGAAACATCTCATGAAAGGAGATTAGGAAGCTTTTATTCGACAGTATGGTCTGAGATTGTGCCACTTCTTGTCAGAACAGACTGGGATAAGAAACGGTTATTCTGTGTAAGATATGTTTTTTCAGGCTGCTATTCATATATTATGGAGAGAAAGAAACAAGATCAAGCATGGAGAGAAACCTTTGCCATTGGATGTCGTTAAGAAGCTTTTAGATAAAGGAATTAGAAACAAATTGAGTATTTTGAGGCTTAAGGCAGGGAAGGGGATGGAGTGTGCTCTTCAATACTGGTTTAGTACAAGAGTGTAATTTTTGGAGGTGTGTAGGAAGGAATGGTGGGAGTGGTTTTTTGTTTGGTTCAGCACAAGAGTGATTTGTCCCCTAGCTATGAGTTTCTTACTCTTTTTCCTATTAGAGTTTTGTCCCATTTGGGTTTTCTCTAATGTGGGTTTTAATGAGGAGAATCTTATAGCATTTCCAAATTTGACTTGTGTCACATGGTCAAATTTGACTTGTGTCACATGGTCAAATTTGAGAGGGATTTGGGAATTTGGAGAAGTGAAATATGAAGAAGGTTTTAGCAATGTGTTGTTAAAGTTTTTTCTCTTTGAGTTGGTTTGTTTTTCGCTTGTTGCACAAGTAATCAGTATACATTAGTTGTAAAAAAGCTTTTTGATGAATAAAATTTAACATTCATTCAAAAAAACACATCATAAAAATTAATATAATATATAAATAAAATATAAAATAATATATTCATAAATTATTGGTATAATGTTTATATATATATAAGTCGAATTAGTTATAAATACTCAATCTATTTATATGATACACTGTGATATAATAGACTATTAAATTGCAAAATAAATATTCAAAGTAATAAATAAATTTGTTATGTTTTAAATGTTATATTAATGATTATGTAATACATTTAAATATATATATATATATATATATATATATATATATATAAATATCATTTAGTACAAATAAAAACTTAAAGTGAATTAGTCAATAACATCACAGAATTATTAATAACAATATTCTGATATAAATTTCAATTATGTAATACATTTAAATTTATAACTATATACAGTATAACCTCTTTAAATTAATACTCGATAAATTAGTAATCTTTATAAATTAGAAAATTTTACTGGTCCTGAGTTAGGTCGGTTTAAAATATGACACAAATCGATAAAATAATAAGATAATATTTTTTAGAAAATATTATGTGAATATATGGTCTTACTAAAATCATAAACTAATATATTTATATATACATTTCATATAAGTACAAACTAAATATTATATTGTTGGTTTTATATTCACAATGAAAAAACCTATATTTTTAGCATTTCAATATATTTTGATAATGTTTAGTAAAAACTATATCGAAAACCACATATAAGTTATATAAAACATAAAAATATAAACCAAGTAATATAATAAAACAATATGAAAGTCAAATTTCTAAAATTTTATTAATGTATATGTGGTAAAATCAAATATATTTTTATTTATAAATAAAAATAGAAAAAAATAGAAAAAAATCTAAAGAAAGAAACTTTTTGTAAATTAATATCTATATAAGCTAATAAATTTTCAAAGTTTCAGCATTATTAATTTATATAGCTTTTACTGTACTATTTAATACAAACAAAACCTATAAAAAATACCTGATTTTGTCTGAGCTGGATCAAGCTCTAGTTTGGTTTTAAAATGAACATGCAAATGGCTCTGATTTTCTCTGGGCCGGGCCTGTTTGACATGTTGTAATTTTCTAGTTAATATAACGTCTCTACCAATATTGTAACATCCATTCGTTTTAGCTGTTTAAATAGATCGCCTAGCTCCAGGTGGAGAATGAAATTATCTGCACGGAGACGTGAATAATATTATGCTCTGTTTTCTACTTTTCTTTTATTTTCACTGATCTTTTTGCTGCTCTCATAGTTCTAAATTTAGGACCTCTCCAAAGTTAACACGGTTAATATAATATGAGCCCAACTATTAATAACACGTCATTTACTTTTTTTTTTAACACTAATTTATTATGATATCTATTTTATTAAAACAGAAACATTCTGTTGGACCTAACATTTATTTTGTAAGTTTTTAAATTAAATACACTTTTATACTTTATAGTTAAACCTACATTAAATCACTAATGTTCCTTTCTTTATACTATTATCCATATTTTCAAACAATATACTTATTTCTTTATACTACTATCAATGTTTCCAAACAATATATTTTATATACTACTATCAATGTTTCCAAACAATACAATAATTAATCTTAGTTATTTTATATCCATCATTTTCTTTTTAAAATTTTGTAGAAACGTCATAATTTCAGAAATTACAAAATAATGAACTTTAAAATTTGGATTATAAGATTACAAATTATGAAACTATTACAATTTCAATCAAATTAGATTACATATCGGTCACATCAGTTCAATCGGTTAGTCTCGGGTTTTATTTGACTTTTTAATATGAATATTTTAAAAACTAAATTGAATTGTTAGATCTCCGGTTAACCGGTATAATCACAATCGGGTTGAATTTAAAAACACTGATTTAAATACAAAAATATTTTAAATACACACTCTTTAAAAGTTAACAAAATATTTGTTAAGTTATTAGTGAAATTTTTCATCGTAAAATATTCCGCGCTTCCAAAGCGCGGATCAAGATCTAGTTACAATTATGATACGAAAAAATTTACGTAGACGATTCAACAATTGACAACACGTCATTTACCTTAGAAGTAATTAATATAATTGATTAATTACTTTGGTGCTTTGTATGCCAGCTAAACCATTTGTTTTGGAAGAAATAACTACGTTTTTGGTATCTTCCAATATTTGACTAAAGAAAATCTTTGAGAAGAGTTTTTACGTGGACAGATATCATGTTGCAACTTCATTCTTTGTTGGCTCATGGAAATGCTTAGGATTTAGTGTTGTGTTATGTTTTCATTTTTGTCTGTAATTTCAATTGGAGAATTAATTCTTTTTTTTTTTTTTTTTTGGAGAATTAATTCTTGCAGGCAATTAAGTCATTCTGTTAGAAGATCTTTATCTGAGCAGAACGAAGACGCGCGCTGAGGAAGAACGTAGGGAAAAGCGTGCCGGCTCATAACGTCTGAGATATAATATTTCTTCAAAAAATGAGTTTTTTCACTTTACTTTGAGCTACCTTACGTTAACGTTTTCTAATTTGACGCACATTTAATCAAAAATTCATCATAACCTCTGCATCGGAAGCTGCTTCTCAACAGATGGAAGAAGCAAAGACCGTGCTTAATTCCTGGTCAACGGCTAAACAAGTACTCAGACCCGATATCCAATACAGCAAGATGCCTAGAGAAGACAGGGAAGTCCTATGGCGCCGATATGCTGAAGATGTTTTGAGGAAACAGAAACAAGAAAGCCATCAAAAGGAGAAGCAAAGAGATTACAAGACGTAAAAGCCTAAGAATACATTGTTGTTAGATTAAAAATGCTCGATTCTATATGAAGCTCTTTTGATTTCTCATTCATCAGTCCAGGTTGTTTGTATATTCAATAGAACAGCTAACCAAATGCGACTTGTTTTGATTTTCTGCATGGAGATATTATTATATATGCTTGTGAAATGTCAAGATTAGTTAACCTTTATTTTTCTTCTAAAATTTCCAGTCATTATTATTTTTGTCATCGAATATATATTAATTTTAAAACTTGTAAAACTAATGTATGTGATGACTATGGTTACATATTTAGACAATACAATGAATTTCTAATTACACAAATTATATGGCAAAAAACATATATTAACTATATCACATTCACATGTTTGTTTGTGTGGGGTGCTTTGTTAGGTGCTTATAGGAATCATGGGCATGGAGCTTGCAAGATTGCAGCAGAGAGCGAGTTAGCAGAGCTTGAGTACCAGTTAACTCAGGGAATGTATTGCTTCTAACCAGTTTGTATGCCAATGCTGGTAGTTGGGGAAGTCCTGTTACTTATTAGGTAAAGAAGAAGTTGAGTAGGCTTCCATGCAGCAGCTGGCTAAATACTGTTTGATCCTAAGACTCCAGGATTTGATCATCAAATATGACTTACATTTTGATTAAAGAACTATCATTCTTCATGTAATTAACGCTATAATCATATTTCTAATTGTTGGAAAAGTGAATCGGACATTGAAATCTAGTAATCAAATATTGAAAAACCGACACATTTCAAATAGAAAACTGAATATATTCAATTTAACCGATTCAATCTAGATATTTTAATTGGTTTGGATCAATTAAGTTAGTTATGATTGTTTTTTTATTTGGATATGTTGCTTGTTATTACTAGGTTGTATTGCAACGTCTAATCTAGCAACAAAAAGTTATGATTATGTTCTTAACTATTAATATGTGTTTGTTAATATGTTCATTTTTTTGAAACATATATGTTCATAATAATGCACATATTTTTGTGCTGAGACAATAGAATCAGACATGTGATGATTGTAGCGACGAAATATTTTCCAATAATAATGACTTTTACTACAGTTGTCTACATGGTGAAACGTTTATTTTCGTATCAACAGAAAACTAAGATTCTGTAAAGTACATTTTAGGAAGATGCACCAAAGTAGGCATGTTAGGATATGACCAGTTTCAGCCTACGTTTGTGGTTAAATCTCAATATTCATCAATGAATCTCATTTCCAAGAATATCAAATCTAAGGGGGCATGTGACGTATATAGCCAAGAAAATAATTTCTCCCGTGATTTGATTTTGAATTGTTTTATATACAATGCTCAATGTATGATTTTGAAAGGCCAACTTGTTGATTTAATAGTTTGTTTCATTAGCCTTTTTATTTTATTTTATATATAACCAGATAATAAAACCTATAATAATTCGGAATGTGTACCTGCTATGTAAATTTCCCAGTGAGTCGGTATAGCCGAAACTGATAGTTTTCTAGATCCCTTGGCAATTTCCTCGAATTTATGAATACTTATGAAAAACTAACGTTGCCATACATATTATAGATAATTTTAAACAAAATTTTGTTTCGTACCTGTAGTGTTACAAAAGAAACAAAATTTTGTTCCCGATAATTTTTAAAGAATATTTTGGTACAAAACTATTCGGAACTATCATAGTCCAAATGACCCAAACTCCACGGCATGTAAAGATACCCATAAATATTAAAAATAGGTTATTTTATGACATTTTTTTTATTTGCATCCAAAAGACACAGAATTACATGCACTCTCAAATCTACAATCTGTTTTGCATGAAAATGCTCGTAGTATACATGAGACGTGCATGTGTATGATGGATTATATGATAATCTCAATCTATATATAGAGAAACAAAAAAATATATGGTGATGTAGTTCATTAACATAGCCTTGGAAAATTAGAACTTGAATGGGTATGTCCATGTCTCACCAATCTTGATACTACTTCACTCTTCTTTTCCTTGCAAACTTTTTGAGAATTATCCATCACTTTATTCCAATGCCTCTTCTCCAAATTCATCTTTATATCATCTTCGAAACCATCAACTAATTTATCTGACATCTCAAATCCTTTTAGACGCACCAATATTGGTTTCTCTTCAACATACTTACGTGAGTTCCTGGTCTTGTTTAGTTTAATCTTGTCTTCTCTCGAGTGTGGTAGAGTTTCATTTGATAATTGTTGTGACTTGAGTGCTTGAACTGCAATGTTTGGAGGGATCTTGGGATTCTTTGCAAGTTGTTTGCATGTCTCCAGTGTTAGTTTCTTGTAGTTTAGGCATCGACATAGTTTTGTTCTATCTTCGGATAATAGATTTGGATGAGACTGCAAAATAATAGTACCATAGAGATTTAGTTAATTTAATTATTATATTCATAATGTATTGACTAAGCACAGCGATTATATAGTAACAAAAATTTAACAAGTACATAAAAGCAAGCTGACGGTAAACAGCTTTTTTCTTTTCCAAGAAATCATAGTTAGATTAATCATATCTAGTGTTCACGTGATACTAATCTTGTTCTTATTGTTTACAAACTTGTTAATGATAATTAGTCAAACAAAAGACAGACAAAAAACAATACAATACACAGTTATTAGTCCTGAATGTGCGGTAAGCTTGGATAAAATGGGCTACAAAAGCTTATAACATTTTAAGGTTTTCATCAGACATTTTTCAAAATAATTCAAACGCAAGCATGAAAAGAAATTGGAAGAAAATCGCGTTAATACAATTTTTAAGCAAACGTATGATACATAAAATATAACATATTATCTTAAAATATAGGCGAAATATCTTAAATAGGTAATAAAAAGTGAAAATGAAAATATAGGTAAAATATCTTATTTGTGTAACAGAAATCCAAATGTAAATGATTGTTTTTTTGTCAACAAATGTAAATGATTGTTGTTTGAAAATATTTTATTATCTACTCTATTAAAATATAGTTTTTTTATTGATAGGTTTTTAGACTACAAAAAATTGTAAAGAATTGTGAATTTATATTCAACTTGTAAAATAGAAAGTTGACATATTTACAAATAAAAATGGCTTGCCAATTTATAAATTAAATAATTGATTTTTTTATTTTATAAAAAAGATAACCGATGTTGAATTAAAATAATTTATTTTCTGAATATGAAAAGAAAAAGCATAACCCACATTTAATATTCTAGTTCTATTTTAAGACACTATAAACAATTCGCAATAAGGTCACCACTTTTTTCAACTTGTATGAAAACGTATATGTATGCAAAATCTCAAAAAATCGAATCTTTAGATATCACACAGCAGATAAAAGAAAAAACAGAAAGAAAAGTTAAAACTTTTACATCTTTGAGAGCTGTAAAAAGCAAAACTATATTGAAAGTTGTTTTGCTTCTTGTCATCTTCTATTTCACTCTACATAATTTGTTTTTCTTTTTGTCTCATTTTGTTAAAGATCTTTTTATTTCGAAATTCCCATGAACATGCAATTATTTGAAAAGAAAAATAAATCATAAATCATAATTGAATTAAAAGAAACTGACCTCAAGATAGATATCAATGGCTCTGAACAATCCATCAAACCAATCTCTAGCTGAGTCTGGCAGACTCTCTGCAACTTCTAGAAACTTTGACACTTTAAGGTTCTGGTCTGGAGATATCTCTCTCAGATACTCATCAATCAACTTCCCCATTCTTCTTATCCTCAAACTCTCATCTTCCTCTTTTGTGCTGCTGCAGTTTCTGACAAACACTTTAAGCAATCTTACCACCAAATCAACATCGTAAAACCCTTTGTCTCTCTTCCCCCCAGTTGGTATCAGAAGATCATCAAGCGTTGCTTGATCCAGCATTTCTCCAATAACTCTCTCTAAACCAGTTCTTGATTCTTTGCTGATGCTAAAACCAGATAAAACCCTAAGAACCCACAAGATCTTCCTGCAGGAAAACGAGGTTTTCGCAGCAAAGATCACTCCCTGAACCGCTGTGTTAGCTAAACCTGAATACTCGAGCTTGCTGTTTGATTTGCTGTGAACCTTTGTCTTGAGGTAATGGAGGAGAAATCTCGTAAGGACTAAACTGTCATTGTCCTGGTCAAAAGCTCCAAGGTTCTTTATCAGTCTCTCAATGACCTTTGGCCCGAGGCTTGACATATCATCAAACCACCACTCGTTGCTTGTCTTGCAAGAAAACGATCTCGAAGTAGACCTTTTGTCTGAATCAGACCTATTCTTTGCCGTCTCCGGAGACATAGAGGACGCAGAGGCAGAGGAAGACGTTGAGGACGAGGCAAAGACTTGACTCATGTCCGAGTTCTGAGCGATCTTGGCTAACACCCCGAAGACAAGCTTATCAACAAGACCGTACGAGTCTGCGTGTAAGAACACTCGTTCGCAGCTCTTGAGGCATGAAACGATGTCGTTCCATGACCAGTAGAACATTCCTTCAAGAAACTTCTCTGTTTGAAGGGAGAGGTTCGAAGAACAGAGTATCTCTGTCATCTCAAGAAACAGAGAAGAGCAATACAAGATGGAGACGTTTGAGACATCGATCGAGATTCCCCCGCCGTTGCTGTAACAGAATCTTGAAACCAAGTCGAACCCATCTGGTCCACCTGGAAAGTTTTGGACTTGGATGATGGTTCTACCGTTCTTGTGGTTCTTCTTCTTCTTGTTGCTCTGTTTTATCAGCTTCCTCAAGAACCCTGAGTACTCTGACATCAAATCCTAACAAAAAAACAAAGTTTCATTCAGATCAAAGAACACAAAGGAAGTTAGATTTGGTGTGATTAGTTAATTTGTTACCTGATTGACGAAGAAAGTGAATTCTTGATCGATATTGATTTGTAGATCACAGAGAAGAGACATTGTGTGAACTTCTTTTGCATTTGGTGATTGAATGAAGCTTGTAACCTGGTGACTCTTGTGAGCTTCTCTCGTTTCTTCTTACTTTGTTTCTCCTTTTGGATTGTGAGAGCAATAATAGTTATCACATGGAAACAGCTATTTATATATCTTTTTATTTGGGCGTCTTTATTACTATATACTTTATTATATATATGTACATATATACTTCTTTGTATATATTAGAACTCATATAATTATGTAAACATATATATACAAACATAGAAGTACATTTATAAATTTTACAAACGAGAATTGGTCCCATGGATGAACTTTTCTAACCCTAGTAGTAGAATATCGAACATGGACTTGTAGCATGATAGGTATTAGGTTGTGTCGCTAATGTGCCAGAATTATTAGAGTCATAGACCATTTCCATCCATGAACCCCAATTTTGTGCGTGGGACCCGCGGAACAGGGTAAGAATTACCTCTTAAATAAGAGGTTTAAGAGGTGAGAGAGTGAGAGTTTTAAAGAAAAAGGAGGATTGGTGGGATCTCATTGCTAACAAACTCTATTAAGATGGAGGTGCCCTTACATCTGAGAGTTGAGAAAATTACTAAATTGTAGATTAGTATATGAAAGTGTGGTAGTCCTACATTTTTATATAGTTTGGAGGTGAACATATTTACTAATATAGTATTGAAGTCCCAAAAAAAAGTGTTGAAGTCCCAAAAATTTAATTTCTCGTTTGTGGTTCATATGTAGATGTCTAGTTTCAAATGTCCGATTCTGAAAATGAAAGATGTGAATTGGAATCTCATATCAAACATTGAATAAATTGTTAATTAATACATGTAAGTGTGTGGTAATCCTCAATTCTTAAATTACATTTTTGGTGAATAGAATCCAGTTTGCTGGAAAAAATAGAGAACATATAAACTAGTGAAGTATAATAGTCATGCAGTTTCACTTTGTAAACTGGTTGAGTATAGCAGGATCTGATCTAGAGTTAGGCTCAGGCGGTCCGTATTTTCTCTCCCAGGCGAGCTTATCGAGAATGGTCTTTAGCTGCTGGTCCGTTTGAAATATCCCTGCAAAACTTTCTGCTCTTTCACCTGTTCATGACCTGCCAACCCTGAACACGCTTGGAAAATTCAAATTGCTAACTACTTTTAGCAATATCCTCCGGTCCAACAAGAGCTCCTTGGCCAAATCTCACCGGGTTCACCCCCGACGTTGTCGGAGGGCCGCCGCTAGCAATGGAACCAACGACAGAGATACAGAGCAGGAAGGGGAGACCAGTCACGGGAGCGCTGGTTGGTGAGACAGCAGTTTGAAGGAAGGCTAGTTAGTGCTGAACGAAGATCTTTGCGATAACTCTACAACATCACTCACCGCCAAGTGAGAAGAAACCTGCAATAAAACACAAGTTCGAGAACAAAACCTGCTAATCGAAGCTTGCTAAGATGCAAAGAAGACTATCTTATGCAGAAAATGGCAAAGGGCTAGCTGCGCCTCAGGAACCCCCAAGAACGGCGAGGATAAGAGTCCCTGCTGTTGATAACTCTGCCCTGATAAGGAAACACTCTCTCACGCTGGTGGGAAGAATCACTAACCCCAAACACCAAAGGATGTGGTCGCTAATCCCATTCTTTTCAGAACACTGGAAAGTAGAGACGAAACCAGTGGGAGCGGATCTTGGAAATGGGTGCTTCCAGTTCCAATTTGCTTCTGAGCAAGACGTGCTGAAGGTATTGGCAGATCGACCTTACCACTTTGCCCACTGGATGATTATACTCCAAAGATGGGAACCGTCAACATCTCCAAACTTCCCAAACCAGATCCCTTTCTGGATCCAAGTCCAGGGGATCCCCCTCCATCTCTGGTCGGAGGCGGCGCTGGAAGCCTTAGCTGACGACATTGGAATCCGTGACTCGATAGAGATAACAGCTACAAAAGCAAGAATGAGAGTGCAGATAAACGGGCTTCTACCGCTCATCACAAAAGCTACACTGGATTATGATACAGGAGAGGAGATTGAGGCAACTCTAGTATATGAAAAAATTGAGAAGTACTGTAAAACATGCTTCCGGCTGGATCATGAAGTGCAAGACTGCCCTGAGGGACAACGAAAGGAAAGGGAAGCGCTGGAAACACGTCGACAATCAGACGAACCCCGACGTGCTCAGGTGGAGAAACAGCGTTTTGAGACTCTCACAAACTCCAGAGCACACTCAAACTATCGAAACCTGGAAACAAATCAGAGAGACAACTTTACGTCAGGGTATAACAGAAGAGGGGAAAGAGAGCAATCCTACCAAACTGAGTTTAGGAGAAGAAACTCACCCCCACGACGTGGAAGAGAAGTAAGCAGATCCTTCTCTCGTAATGAGGGGCGCAATGAGAGTCGCAATGACCAGCCAAACTACCACAATTACAACCTAGAAGCAGCATCGAAATCTTACCATTCGAGGGAGTTCAGGAGAACAGACAATTACAGCTCTGAGAGAACTCAATCACAAATAGCCCCGAGGAGTGGATCAAACCGACCATCATGGGTTGAAAAAACTAAACAAAGCAGCTACCGTCAAGTGGAAGTAACTGAGTCGTCAAGACCAATTCTGAATCCACCAATGTCGGAGTTGCCGGCTGGAGCGCTAAATGAAGCTATGGTGGAGGTCAGAGAAGCTATGACACAATATACAAACTGTGCTGATCCCACTGAAAGCGCGGCCAGGAAGGAGAGATTCAGGCAAGCTGAGGAGCTTGGAGAGATAGAGGAAACAGCAGTTTCGATGGTCAGAGCGTCGCTAGGATCAGTACCTGAACCTATGCTTGACGACACTCACCAAATGATCACTCCTACGCGACTCCCTGCACTCCAACGACTTGGACCAATAATGGAAAATGAGGAAGTAACTGGTAGTGAAAACCCTCCTCCTTTGGCTTCTAAACGTAAACCAGGAAGACCACCTGGCAGAAAAGCGGTGGCTGCCTCACCACTGAACTTCTTGGGTGTAGGAATGAGGAGAAGGAAAATCTCCAAAACCCAACCGTCTCCTTCAAGGAAGAAATCTACCATAACTATCCCTCGTAGAGAGGAGAACCGTCGTGTAGCTACTGGAACCTCATCTGCAGGAACCAGTGCAAACATAAGAAGAACAAAGCTGAAGTAACGACCAACAGGTACTACTTCAGCTCCGCTTGGGGGTAGTGGGATGGATTTTCAAAATCCGTCCTCTCCTCTTCCTTAAAAGTGGTATGTTGGAACTGCCAAGGGGTGGGGAACCCTTGGACAGTTCGTCGTCTCAGAGAAATCTGCAAAAAAGTGGACCCTGATATCATATTTTTATCTGAGACAAAAAATCCCCAGGAGGTGATGGCGAAGAAATTGGAGTGCTTGAGACTCCCAAATCTAAAGACTGTACCTCCACAAGGCAGAGCAGGAGGAGGGCTAGCGCTTCTTTGGAAAGATGGCATTGATATTGATGTAATCTCCTCCTGTAAAAACTATTTCGATACGAAATTAATGTATGAAGGAAAGGCTAGCTATGCTACTTTTGTTTACGGTGATCCAGATAAGAAACGAAGAAAACAAGTATGGGATTACCTAACGGCGCTAGCACTGATAAGAGACGCCCCGTGGTTTGCCTCAGGAGATTTTAATGATATGACGGGCAACTGTGAGAAGGAAGGAGGAACTGAACGCTCGGAGAAATCTTTTGATGACTTCAGATCATTTATGGCAGAAGGGGACCTGTACGACTTACAGCACACTGGCAACTTCCTCTCCTGGAAGGGAAAAAAGGGCAACCATAATGTGAAGTGCAGACTGGACCGGGCTCTGTCAAATAGTGCTTGGGCAGAACTCTATCCATCAGGGAGATGCGAGTACCTGAGATATGAAAGCTCTGATCACCGCCCTATAGTAACGTACTTTGAACCCCTGAAACTGAAGAAAAAAGGCATTTTCAGATATGACAGAAGCTTGAGTAAAAACGCTGAAGTATTAAAGCTGATTGAAGACACTTGGACTACAGAAACTCAACTTAAAGTCAAGCAAAAGATAGACAGATGCAGAACAGCTATAATAAAGTGGTCCAAGCAAAAACAGAAGGAAATTAAAGATATCCTGGAGGGACTAAAGAAAGAAATCGATCGCATCATGTCAGACTCAGAACCGGATGAGATCAGACTAAAGGAGCTGAATGAGAAACTACACAAAGCCTACAAGTTGGAGGAAGAGCATTGGCAGCAAAGAAGCAGACAACTTTGGCTTAATCTAGATGATAAAAACACTGGTTTTTCCATGCATCAACGAAAAAACGGAAGGCCTTAAACAAGTTTTCAGTTCTAGAGGGTGAAGATGGCGAACCTGTGTATTCGGAGGAAGAGATAACAGTGACATTGGAAGCCTATTTCCAAAGAATCTTCACACCTACAAACAGAGACACGCAGGAGATGAAACAAATCATAAACGAGGCAATCACCCCACAAATTTCTGAGGAGACAAACCAGAGATTGATCAAGATACCTGATGCACTGGAGATAAAAGAAGCACTCTTCTCGATCCATCCTGGAAAGGCTCCGGGCCCAGACGGTTTCTCTGCTTGCTTTTTCCAAACGAACTGGAGCGTAGTGGGAGAAGATCTGGTGAAGGAGGTGCAAGATTTCTTCCTATCCGGCTGTATGCCGAGAACTGTCAACGAGACCCATATTAGACTGATTCCAAAAATCACAAGCCCAATGAAAGTAGCGGATTACAGACCTTTGGCGCTATGTAACGTCTGTTACAAAATCATATCGAAGCTCATATCCAGAAGGATCCAGCCCCTTCTCAGCGCCCTGATCACAGAAACACAGTCTGCATTTGTGCCGAAAAGAGCGATATCAGACAATGTGTTGCTAACGCATGAAATATTGCACTATCTAAAGACGTCAAAAGCTAAAAAGCACTGCTACATGGCCATAAAGACTGATATGAGTAAGGCCTATGATAGGCTTGAATGGGACTTCATTGAAGCGATGCTACAGAAATATGGATTTCATCCAACGTGGATTCAATGGATCATGCAATGCATCTCTACTGTCAGCTACTCGTTTATAATCAATGATGCTACAAGGGGGTCAGTCGAGCCAGGAAGAGGAATCAGGCAGGGGGACCCGCTATCCCCATACCTATTCATTTTATGCAGCGAGTTGCTATCAGGTTTGTGTCAACTGGGCCAAAGGAATGGGAAATTCAAAGGGATCAAGATAGCTACAGGATGTCCTAGCATAAATCATCTGCTTTTTGCAGATGATACAATGTTTTTCTGCAAAGCTAATCAGGAAAATGCTCTAACACTACTCAACATCCTAACAACATACGAAGGAGTCTCTGGGCAACTAATTAACGCGCAAAAGTCTGCAGTCACTTTCTCACGAAAGATCAGACAGGACAAGAGGAACTCAATCAAACAAACGCTAGGAATTGAGATGGATGGTGGCTTTGGGAAATACCTGGGATTGCCGGAGCAGTTTGGAAGGAGAAAGAGAGACCTCTTTGCCAACATAGTGCATAAGATCAAGCACAAAGCCATCTGCTGGTCTACGAAGTTTCTCTCTCGGGCAGGGAAGATGATAATGCTCAGAACGGTGCTAGCAGCTATGCCCTCCTTCGCCATGTCTTGCTTTAAGCTTCCGGTTACCCTCTGTGATGAAATCCAATCTGTGTTAATTCGATTTTGGTGGGACACAAAAAGTAAAAAGAAAAGGATGTCATGGATAGCATGGAGAAAAATGGCAAGACCAAAGAAGTTGGGAGGTTTGGGTTTTAAGGACATTGCTACCTTCAATGATGCCCTTCTTGCTAAATTGAGTTGGAGAATCCTCAAAAACCCATCCTGTCTGCTGGCCAGACTACTCTTGGGAAAGTACTGCAAAAACGAGAGCTTCTTAGTGGTCAAACCAACAAAAGCATCATCACACGGGTGGAGAGGAATATTAATAGGAAGAAACCTGCTTAGTAGACAACTTGGCTGGGTTGTGGGCTCTGGAACAGAGATCAATATTTGGACAGAGCCATGGTTATCTTCGTCTGAGCAATTGAGACCTATTGGACCGCCACCGTGCGAGTTCCAAGCACTAACGGTCGCTGATCTCATAAGGGAGGACACAGCGGAGTGGGATGAGCAGAAGATTGACATCATCATACCCTTCCACAAAGCGCAGATCCTCCAAATCAAGCCAAGCGTGTGCAAAGCAAAAGATGAACTTGTGTGGCTCAAGACAAGCACTGGGGAGTATACAGCCAAATCAGGCTACAGAGCCCAATCTGAACTCCTGCTTCTGGAGGAAGCAGAGAACCCTACAACAACAATAGACTGGTCAGCGAATGTGTGGGACATCAAGACGCCAGAGAAAGTAAAGATTTTTCTGTGGAATGCTCTACATGACGCTCTTCCAGTGGGTGAGCAATTTGCTATTAGGAACATACCTATTTCGAGCAGATGCACGAGATGTAGTGATCTGGAAACGGTAGCTCACTTGTTGTTCACTTGCCCGTACGCGAGAAAGGTCTGGAAGCTGGCTCCGCTTGCGACAACGATCGATGTGGACCAAATCACTGATACGCTTTCAGGAATGGAGTTAATTCGAAGAGTCCCATCGCTCCCACCGGTGGGCTTGGGGCCAGGAACGCTTACGGCAGCGCTATGTTGGAACTTGTGGATCTCTAGAAATCAGCTCACGTTCCAGAAGAGAGACTTCTCCCCTGAGGAAACTCTACTGAAGGCAACAACGGAAGCGAGAGAGTGGCTGCTCGCTCAAATCTCCCTGACAAATCCAAATTTGAAGCCTCCTAGCATCAACCAGGATCCAATCCCAGACACCGACATACCTTGCATGTACACAGATGCTGCTTGGAACGCCTCTACGGGCCGCGCCGGTCTTGGCTGGATCATCGATGATACAGGGTCGTCTTCAACTCATTCTGCGACTGCAAGCTTTGTAAAGTCGCCCCTCTTCGCGGAAACCTTGGCTATGCGTTCAGCCATGAACTCTGCTATTGATAAAGGGATCACCTCTCTCTTGATTCTCTCGGACTCTCAAGCTTTGATCAAGCTCGTCAATTCAAAAGGGAAGAAGTTGGAGATCGCAGGCTCCCTTAATGATATCTACCTTCTATCTAACGCTTTTAATGTTGTCATGTTTAAGTTTATTCCTAGAGTAAACAATGATAGAGCAGACACTGTTGCCAAACAGACTCTTGCTCTAATGTTTTAAAGTTATTTTCATGTTTTAATGAAAGCAGTTTCACAAAAAAAAAAAAAACTGGTTGAGTACATCCAATAATGAGCAATGTGTACGTGCATTATCGTTTGTGTTACTAAGTTCCCCATTCTATAATTTTGAAAAAGGTTATCATCCTCGTGATAATATACTGTATAGGCTTCGCCCTATTATTCTTCGGTAAACCACTTAAAAGGTACTTGAAAGTTATAAACTGCACTGACCACTTATTTTGAAATCCATATGTTTTAGTGTGCATAGTACAAACCGATATGACAAGGCGTTGTCAGAGAAAACAAAGGGTTTATAGAGTGTAGCTAAATAAATATTAAATCAAAAGTTAATAGGAAGATTTAACTAGGGTAGCTTAACATGTTTACCAAAAAAAAAAAGATTTAACTAGGGTAATAGGGTATTGTATCTTTTCTTTTGAGCAAAATTTAAATATTATATATATGTAAGAAAAGGTATATTAATTCAAAAGGTGGTTTCCTCAGAGAACAGATGCAGACATATTCTTAGACAAAACTTGTTTTGATTCCTAGTGTTATTGTTTTCGGCTAACAGAACTTATTGTCAAATATAATTGTATATGAATTAAATAGTTAATCAGAGATTAGTCCAAAAATAATGATACCAGAAAAGTGAAAACCAGGTGCTTGCGGTTTGCGCACACTTGCGAAGACTAGGTGCGAGATTGATTTCTTTATGTTCATTGTTCAGTATGGCAAAGAATTTATAATAAAATGAAATTTAAAAATAGTTAGGTGTCCCCCAAAACTAGATGGATTAATAGTAGAGAACTGTTTTACAATAGCACTTCCAAAATACACTCTGAGTTTCCAGTAGTGAAAACTGATGCTGTTATGTATATTGAATCAAATATGATCTCTATAGATAGCCGGTGATTTTGTATTTTTGTTGTTAGAGATCCTAATATACGTACATATATGTATGTAGCTATATTCTGAAAATATCTCTAGTATTTATTGATAAATAAAAGTATCTCTTTACTCGTGAACATTATACATTAAACTTTTGTATTATTTATTTTCGGTTATTCATTTGTTGTTGCATATATTTTTGCATCCTTCGTAACAACTGATCAAATACATCCACATAAAATGCTGCTTCATAGACTCAGTTCTGAGTTGTCCACTGCATAAAGGACTATGCTATTCAAATAGTATTATACAAAAAGTATGTACTTATATGCTGTTTAGTTACACGCATATGAGTGTGTCTCTTTTGTTTTTACGTGAATTATAAATATTCCCTCTAACTTGGCCTTATATTGAATAAAATTGTAATACCACTTTCCATATTTAATTTTAGTTCCCAGAGTTTGTTTCTTTTCTTTTGTTCAATAATAAGAAAAAAAAGAAAGAGCAGTTGCTTGGAAAGTTGGGTGTTTCATTTTCATTGCATGTGAATGGGTAGGGTTGATGAGCATGACTCCTACGCTTGTGAATAAAGTCGACTACATGCTTTTGCATCATTATCCAAATCTGCCATGTATTTGATAACGATATATGAATACAAACATTAGAAAACACACACACCACTCTCTCAGTGCACATTGCCACTCCTTGATTAGCTTTTTTTTATTTTTTCATTGTTACAACAAAAATGTTGGTTAAACATGATGATTCTTTATAACAAAAAAACAATGAACGTAAGGCCCGTGAACGAGACCACATAACAATAATGGGCCTTTTGTAAGAACATTTCACAAGAGAACTTTGGTTTCTCTACGCGTCACAGCCAGAAGCGTGGTTTAACGTATAAACGAAATCTCCAGCGACTAATCAGAGAGGGAATCACAAGTCGTCGTCGCCATGGAGAACGGAGAGATTCCAGAGAACGCCAATGAACGTAAGCAACTTCAATTTACCTTTTTCTTCAGCTCATATGTGTGTTCTTTAGCCTAATTATTGTTCGTGTTCTTTGGTTTCTAGATTGCCCAGGTCCTCAATCGGAAACTGCTGGAAAGTCTGATTCTTGTGCAGGTTGCCCTAATCAGGAAGTATGTGCCACAGCTCCCAAAGGACCTGATCCAGGTTCGCCTTACTCTCTCTCGATCATGCTATTATCATCGATTACATTTGAATTAGGGTTTTGTATGTTTTTGCTTTTGAGTCCATACGGTTTGCTTTTGTTACATAGAGGTGTATAAATCTGTAATACTGGCTTTGGATATGTAGAACAAGAAGAAAAGATACTGTCTTAGCTAACTGACAACATGCATTTTAAAAGATTTGTTAGCTCTCTTAGAGTTGTGGCTTCCTTTTGAGAGCAACACCTTGTGATAAGACCCCTGATTTGATGCTACTGTCGATTTATGTGCTTGAGTCACAGACTTTAAAGTTACTCAGCTATAGTCGTTGTACTAACGTTTGTTCTGTTTCATTCAGATTTGGTGGCAGTAGCAGAGAGAATGAGCACTGTCAAGCACAAGATTCTTGTTTTATCCGGGAAAGGTGGGGTTGGCAAGAGCACTTTCTCAGCTCAGCTCTCCTTTGCCCTCGCGGGAATGGATCACCAGGTAGGTCTGATGGACATAGATATATGCGGCCCAAGCATGCCGAAGATGCTAGGCCTTGAAGGGCATGAGATTCACCAGAGCAACCTCGGTTGGTCCCCGGTTTACGTGGAGGACAACCTTGGCGTCATGTCCATAGGCTTCATGCTCCCTAACTCCGACGAAGCTGTGGTCTGGAGAGGTCCTCGCAAGAACGCTCTCATCAAACAGTTCTTGAAAGACGTTTACTGGGGAGAGATCGATTACCTCGTGGTTGATGCCCCACCAGGAACATCGGACGAGCACATCTCAATAGTTCAGTACCTCCAAGCCACTGGGATCGATGGTGCGATCATCGTCACGACCCCACAGGAAGTCTCGTTGATCGATGTGAGAAAAGAAGTGAGCTTTTGCAAGAAAGTCGGCGTTCCCGTGCTAGGAGTAGTGGAGAACATGAGCGGTTTGTGTCAACCGTTAGCGGATGTCAAGTTCAAGAAGCTGCATTCAGAGTTTGGATCCTCCGTTGTTGACGTGACAGAGGAAGTGATCTCTTGTTTAAGAAAGAACGCACCGGAGCTCGTCAACGTATTGGCTTACAGCGAAGTGTTTGACCGTAGCGGAGGTGGTGCAGAGAGGATGTGTAGGGAGATGGGAGTGCCGTTTCTTGGGAGTGTTCCTTTGGATCCACAGCTTTGCAGAGCGGCCGAACAGGGGAAGTCGTGTTTCGAGGGTGACAACAAGTGTTCTGTTAGTGCACCTGCGCTTAAGAGCATCATAGAGAAAGTCGTTGCTTTGATCAAAGATTGAAGATGGATCACCCCACCAGTAGTTAAAATCATTCGGTTTGATCCGTGCAAAGACCATGCTTTTTGTGTAAGAAGTTATAGTGGGCATTGGCTTCACATGTTGTTCTTGTGAGATTTGGACCGTTGAAGCTTGTCTTAGACTTTGAAAACGAAAATCAAACTAATATTTTGGAACTCAGTTTCACGATCAATTTGTGAGATGAAAAAAATCCGAAACAAAATCAACTATTGAAGGTGTCTTTTGATCAATGCATAAATTCAAGGCAAAAATAGAGATAAATGGATCTTTGATGGCGAAATTGAAATTATTAAAATGTCAGTGCGAAAACAAAAAAAAATGATGTCAAGTAGGATGAAATGAAAATAAAAAACGTCGAAATAATTGAGAAAAAGGGATAATGGCATAATGCTCTTGTGAGAGAGCAGAGAGAGAGAGAGAGAGAGCGGGGCTAGCACGAACGAACAAGAAGAATCTTTCTTTCTTCGTCGAACCTTTGCCATTGTCTTCATCTCAATCGAATCTCTCCGTCACCGTCTCCGCCGGTGAGTCTGTTACCTTTTTTCCCCCAATAGATCGGCTTCAATTGACATTCCTCTTCCTTAGGGTTTCGATAATTTGTCCAGCTAGTTAGATGCTTCTTCAATCAAAGGCATTAAGTTTTGATTGTTTGAACTTAGCTTCAAGTGTTTGAAAGTGTGTATGCAAACTTCATCAGGGGGGAATCTGTGATGGACTAATTGAAGATTCCTTTCTTCACACAAGTTTTCTTTTTTTTGATAGATGCTATTACCAAACCCGGTTTAGAATGATTGACTAAAAAATAATAGGAACCGGTTCATATGGACCATCTGTACATGTAGGATGATACTTAGTTTACAAGAACCAGATTATGTTAAGCGGGAGAATCAATTTGAAGTTTGTGATTATCCCAAGACTAGTTCAATGTTTCCTTGATCTTAGTTTGATTTGCATTCTCAGACAGCCTGACTGCAATTCTTCTGTTTTGTAGTAGTTTTGAGAGGAGGGTTATGGATGTTTCAGCTAGGAAGTCCCAGAAAGCAGGACGTGAAAAGTTGAGGAGGGAGAAACTTAATGAGCATTTTGTCGAACTTGGAAATGTACTCGGTAAAACGATTCATTTTATCATCTCTCTTATATTACATGATTTAAGTAACATCCCTCCTCACATTACATGTTCTTGTTTACAGATCCAGAAAGACCCAAGAATGACAAAGCTACCATTCTCACTGATACTCTTCAGTTGCTCAAAGACCTCACTTCTGAAGTCACCAAACTCAAATCTGAGTACACCGCTTTGACTGATGAGTCCCGCGAGGTGAACATTTTCTCACCTGTATATATAGATATGTACTTGCGTTCTGTCTTTTATAGGACTTGTTTTGTTTTTTAATCAATGGCAAAAAAAATACTCGCTTACATAACAACGCTTCTTTCTGTAGCTGACACAGGAGAAAAACGACCTGAGAGAAGAAAAGACATCGCTCAAATCAGATATAGAGAATCTCAATCTCCAGTACCAGCAGAGATTAAGGTCAATGTCTCCGTGGGGAGCTGCGATGGATCACACCGTCATGATGGCTCCACCACCTTCTTTTCCATATCCAATGCCTATGGCTATGCCTCCCGGTTCAATCCCAATGCATCATCATCCACCAATGCCATCTTACACTTACTTTGGCAACCAGAACCCTAGCATGATGCCAGCGCCTTACATGCCCTATATGCAGCCTCCTAATACAGTCGTTGAGCAACAATCCGTGCACATACCACAGAACAACCGTTCCAGGGAACCTAGAACAAAGGTTTCAAGAGAGAGCAGCAGGTCTGAGAAAGCAGAGGACTCCAATGACGTTGCCACACAACTCGAGTTAAAAACTCCTGGATCTACGTCTGATAAGGTGAGACAAAGAACTAATGTGATCAGTCAGAAGCTAGACATCTCTTTTTTTTTATTAGAAAAAATTGTGTATTTGTAGGATACATTACAAAGGCCAGAGAAGAGCAAGAGGTGCAAGAGAAACAGCAACAACAACTCTGTGGAAGAAAGCTCTCACTCAAGCAAGTGTTCTTCTTCTCCAAGCGTCCGGGACAACACTTCTTCCAGTAGCGTAGCTGGTGGCCTAAAACCTGATGATGCAAAATGAGGATTGAGTATATGATGCGACTACAAAACGGTTACTCGCTGTCCGAAACATCGTTCTGATGCCTTAGTTCTACAAACGCAGCTGATTTGTAATCTCTCTTGTAATGTTTATAGTTGTATAACATTTAATAAGAGGTTTATATTCAAATTAGGCCAACTTTCATTAAAGCTAAATAACACATTGTAACAAAATAGCACCATAAAATCAATCATTCAATAAACTATAAAAAGTTACATTATTTTAGCAAATAATAAACTTATATAAACAAATATTTATTTTAAAATAATTATTACTCCCTCCGTTTCAAATTATATGTCGTTCTAGAGCAAAATTTTTGTTTCAAAATAAGTGTCGTTTTCGGTTTTCAATATAAAATTTATTGAAAATATTCTCTATTCTATTTTTATATTGGTCGATGTGTATTGGTAATAGTATTTTTATTTTGGAAATATGTAAAATTAAATATTTTCTTAATCTGTGTGCAAAAACTTAGAACGACAAATAATATGAAACGGAGGGAATATCTGTCACACTTTAAATCCTAAACACTAAATTAGATCTCAAGAATATATTTGAGTATATATTTTTAATAAATACTATTTTATGATTTTATATGTTAATTTATGATGAAAACTTTTTTGATCCTATTTAAATAGTATTTTTCAAAATATATTGTCAAGAAAATGACATACACTTAAATAAATAGAAATAAAAATACAGAAAATGAATAAAATAAAGTAAATAATGAGTCAGCATCTGTGAATTGTTCTGTTTCCCTACGGAGTGGTACTTGTTGCCGGCGAGACAACAAGAGACCTGTCTTATCGTCTCAAATGTCTTCGTTTTAGTTTCTCCACAGATTCAGATCCTTTAATAATTCGATCGGAGCATGACGACTCCTCCGGCGAGACCTCTCTCCGTCCACGACTGGGACGTCCTCATCGAAGACTTCCAAGACTCCGGCGCTCCTCGCGACTGGTTCACCTCCGTCTTCTCCATCGACTCCCTCGCCGACCTCGCCCTCTCCTCCCTCCTCAAAAAGGACCTCCCTTTACCTTCCAAACTCTCGATCCTCGTCTTCCTCGACGAGTTCTCCGAGACCCTCTTCGCCGGACGCGGCGACGAGACATTCGACCGCCTCGTCGACGCTCTCCGCGCGATCGTCCAGTCTCCCACGGCGGACGGGTTAAAGGAGCAGGCTTTGATCTCCTTCTCGTCGGTCCTCGCGGCGTCGGTCGAGTCTTCTCTCTCCTTGCGCCGCCACGTGGAGGCCGTCGTGGACTTGCTCCTCGCGCTCGTGAACCGTCCTAACCACGGGTTCGATAGACAGGCACGTGCCGTCGCGTGCGAGTGCTTGCGTCAGCTCGAGAGAGCGTTTCCTGGTTTGTTATCCGAAGTCGCTGGGCACCTTTGGTCGCTGTGCCAAGCGGAGAGAACGCACGCCGTGCAAGCTTACCTTCTCTTGTTCACCACAGTTGTTTACAATGTCGTTAACAAGAAGCTGAAGGTTTCGCTTCTCAGTACTTCCGTGCCTTTGGTTCCTTTCAATGCTCCTAATTGGATGAGGGATCAGAGTCAGAGTCAAGGGTTGGGGCCGGATCAGAAGGAGCTGAGGAGGACGCTGGCGTTTCTCCTGGAGTCTCCGTATCTGTTCACGTCTTGCGCTATGATGGAGTTTATGGGAATGGTGGTGCCGCTTGCGTCTGCGCTGGAGTTGCAAGCGTCCATGTTGAAAGTTCAGTTTTTAGGGATGGTTTACTCGTTTGATCCTATGCTGTGTCATGTTGTCTTGCTTATGTATACTAAGTTCCCTGATGCCTTCGAGGGACAGGAGAAAGATATCATGAGACGTCTGTTGCTTCTCTCCAAGGAGACTCAGATCTATCTTGTCTTCCGCTTGCTTTCGCTTCACTGGTTAATGGGTTTGCTGAGTGGAGAGGTTGTGAAGAGGAAGTCTGTTTTGGAGATGGGTCAGAAGTTTCATCCTGGTGTATTTGATCCGCTAGGTTTGAAAGCTTTGAAGCTTGATCTGCTGGTTCAGTGCTCTGTTGGTTTGAGTGGAAAATCTTCAGGGGAGTTGTTGCAGGAGTGCTTGGTCTCTGTTTCGGATTTCAAATGGTTGCCTCCTTGGAGCTCAGAAACTGGTGTAGCGTTCCGTACTTTACACAAGTTTCTGATATCTGCTTCTACACACTCTGACTCTGACCCTTCCACCACTAGAAGCCTTATGGAGTCTAGCCTCTTCCAAAACTTGCAGGTCTGGTTTTACTTGCTTCTTGGTCTTTTGCTTGATGATGATTCACTTTTGTTTTGATTATCTTCTATACTTAAAATCCAGGGGTTACTGGTGGACATGACTTCAAAGTTCCAAATCTTGGTCCCTGTCGTTGTGTCTTTTACTGAGCGGTTGATAAACTGTGAAAAGCATCAGTGGTTAGGAGAGAGGTTTCTTCAGACAATAGATGAGAAACTTCTTCCCAAGCTCGAGAAAAGCTGTTTGTTAACACCTTACTTCCCGCTCTTCCATCGGATTGCGGAGAACGATACAATACCTCCTTCTAGATTGATAAAGCTCCTCACCAAGTTTGTCCTTACACTTGTTGACAAGCGCGGGTCTGATGTGGGGTTGAGACTGTGGGATCAAGGCACCGAAGTTCTTGGCGTCTGTCGAACGTTGTTGAGTCACCACAAGAGCTCTAGATTGTTTCTTGGACTCTCTCGTCTTCTCTCTCTAATCTGTCTCTATTTTCCTGATCTAGATGTCAGAGACAACGCTAGGTATATGGAAACTATATGGCACACACTAAAACAATTCATTATTGCATTAAAGCTTAACCTCTTTTAAAACTGGTGAATTAAATTGCAGGATATATCTGAGGATGCTGGTGTGTATACCAGGAAGGAGGTTAAAGAACATTTTGAAGCCTGCAGATACAGTCTCTCCATCAACTCATTCATCTGCTGCGTTCTTCACCGTCCAAAGTCCTCGTTTCCGTTATGATCCTAACAAATCTTGGAACATTTCATCATATATTCATCTCGAACGTGTCACTTCCCTGCTAGTGAAACAGTCATGGTCCTTGTCTCTACCATCATCACTAGGCGTTGGAAGCAGCATTGTCGAAAGCAAAGTTCAGGTCGATGAAGTTGAGCCGGAGAGGAGTCAAGAGCTCCAGCTTTTACCGGAGAATTCTCGTAGGATTGAATCAGGAAAGCCGACGTTGAGAGTGATGGATGCAAAGGTAGGTGAGATTCTCGAAAGGTTGAGGAGATACTTCTCGGTGGTTCCTGATCTCAGACACATGCCTGGAATCAAGGTGAGGATAAACTGTACTTTGAGATTGGATGCTGAACCGTATAGCAGCGTATGGGGTAGTCAAACTCAGAGTCCTGAGTTAGATAATAAAGTGGACGCAGCACCTCCTGCTTTATTCGCTACCGTGGTTAAATTCTCATCTTCAGCACCTTATGGCTCTATACCATTTTGCCGCATACCTTTCCTTCTAGGTGAGTGGGACAAGAATGTACCCAACGATGAAGGTTCTTTGGAGATAGTCTTGTTGGGAAACACAACGATAGAGGAGGAGAAAGATGGCTTGGGAGGAGGAGGAGCGTCTGTGACAGTTGAACTCGAACCTAGAGAACCAACACCTGGTTTGGTTGAGGTTTCGATGGAAGCGAATGCAGAGAGTGGTCAGATGATTCAAGGGAAACTCGAGAGTGTTCCCGTGGGGATCGAAGACATGTTCTTGAAAGCTCTTGCCCCACTCGATGAACCTGAAGACACAATCCCAAGCTACTACGCAGATCTATTCAGTGCTTTGTGGGAAGTCTGCGGTTCATCGTCAAGCACAGCACACGAAACGTTTGCACTAAAAGGAGGCAAAACCACTGCAGCAATCAGTGGGACTCGGTCAGTGAAACTTCTCGAAGTCCATGCAGAAACTGTTGTACAAGCCAGCGAGCTTCACTTGGCACCCTTTGTGGTAGCTATCACTGGAGAACAGCTTGTGAACATTGTAAGAGAAGGAGGAATCATCGAGAACATTGTGTGGCGGGAGGAGGAAGAAGAAGAAGGAGGTCAGGGTACTGCTTCTTCATCAATGGGGGCCACAGGAACTAACAGAGACCCTCTACGTCTTACATACATAGGATATGGAGACGATCAAGAGGTTCCGATGAGTAGGAGTAGAGGGAAGTTGGGAAAGATAAAGATGCTGATGTTTTTGCCTCCGAGATATCATCTGCTGTTTGAAATGGAAGTTGGGGAAGAGTCGACATTGGTTCATATGAGAACTGATTATTGGCCTTGCTTGGCTTATGTTGATGATTATTTAGAAGCTTTGTTCTTGCTTTAAGAGAGTTTTTTTTTTACTCTCTTTTCATTCTTTTTGTGTCATCTACAGAAAAGTTTGTCTAAATAAACCCAAACACACAGACAAAAACCATAAGTGGTTGGTTTATATTGATTTTTTTTTTTTATATTGGAGATAAAAAGTGGTGAATTAACTGTTCTTGACATGCGTTTTTCCTACGAAATGGCTTTAATTAATATGTACGTTAGTTAAAACTGTTTAACTAAATACAGAGAATGTTTCCAAAATAAAACAAGAGAAATTATGTTTCTGATAAACTAAAACCAAATAGAAATAATCAGTCTTGAAAAGAGATTGACAGAAAAAAAAAGTATGATCATTCTTCATTCTCCGGTAAATTGGTCAGTTTATACGCACTAAACTCGGAATATAAGAGGAAGAACACACAAGTGGACAATATTCTCCCAAGTTGAGCGGGCTTGGGTCCTTGACACCTTCTCCTAGACCAACCTTTCGAAAGTATCCTTTCTCTCCAATGATATAAGCTGTGTCGTTGCACGTAACTTCATATGATCCATTCTCTCCAATGAGGTCATCGTCGTAGTAGGTCATTTGATCAGAACTGTCTAAATGAAAAACTACAGCGATTTTCTTATCCTCGTCAATAAAGAAACTCGCACCATCATGCTGAAACTGTAAATCAAAACCTGTGAGTGGTTCCAAGTCAATTCTTAAGAAGGGGATCCACGACACTGCATTAGGCTCCTCAATCTTAGTCGTCACCCAAATCTCCACCTCAGCCATATCGCAGCACTGATATAAAGCTGCGAGTTTCTCGTCTCTAAGAGAAGACAAAGTCCCAGTATCGCTAGTATAGTGGTTAAACGGAAGAGACAGAGGCGGTCCAAATCTCTCTGTTGTGAAATCAAAACAGATTAAAAATTTATGTGGCTCTGGTGTGTATTCTTCTTCTGTTACTACTACTTGTAGTTTTTCTGTGGCAAAAAAATAAGCATTTCCCTTAAGAGACACGCCGCGTTGAAAAAACATAATATCATAGTCCGGAGTGATTTTAAGAACCCTCCATGAATCAGAGCTGAAATCATAGATTTCGTATGCAAAAACTTTGTTTCCGATGTCATCATCCAAGAGCCTCAAGATCTTATGTTTACGGTTCTTCTTCTTGTCATATCCCAGAGCATACCTGTCTAACCTGTGGTAGTTATTTCTTGGTCGTTGGATCCACCTGATTTGTCCCAAACAGGGATTCCAGACCACGAGGCTAGTTCTGTCCACCTCCTCTTTGTCCTTGGTGACGCATAACAATAAGCCATCGCAATGGAAGACTTTAGTTACATCGACTTGATTAAGTAGTGAATCCCCGATGATCTCCTTTATAGATGGATCCACAAATTTTTCTTCGTTCAGGATTCCAAGAAGATTAAATCTTATCAAACAAAGCTTATAGTTCTTCACCATGAACCCTAGAAACTGATGCCTCTTTGCTTCTAGGTTACGCCATATCCGATTTTTGCACAAACGGTTCCATAGTTTGCTAGTGGATCCTACCGCTCCGATACTAGTTATAGAAACCCTAGAGAGTATCTTCTCTACCAAATCCCACGGAAGATCTGAGATAGTCGTCATTGTTAGTGTTTCTTCAGAGAGAAATTAGATTTTCTAAATTACCGACACTATAAAATTATATACATATATATATATATATATATATATATATATATGTTAGGTTAGCCTCAATGGAAATATTGCTGATAATCAGGTATGGAAGACCCTACGGTAAATATGCAAAAATTATTACAAAATACAAAATAAACATCATCAGATAAAATACAATATGGTAGGCCAAAACTTGGTACATAGTCTAGTAATGAAATGGTAAAAGTTAAATATGTAAAGTTTTTTTTTGCTTCTTCTTTAATAATTAAGGGATATAACATAATAGTTGACAAAAATAGTAATATATAACACAATTAATTTTATTTATTTCTGATAAATTTTGTTGTTGGTGAAGAAATGAGATTTCCCACTTCGACAATAAACACAGAACTTTACAATTTTTAAAGAAAAATGGTGGAATTTTAGATTCTGATAAAAAATGAGACACTTTACATGTTTCAATAAAAAGATGTATTGTTGTCAGATGATGCTCAGATGAACATAACATTTTGATAAGCTAACCAGTTCATATGAAGGGTAGCTACTTTTAATGCCAAGACTTCCATCTCAAGTACTGAACTTGTATCTGTCGTTGAAGTGGAGCTTTGTAGAATTGGTTTGTTGTGAGAATCACATAGAGAACCCACCACATTCCTCCTCTGCTATTTTCATTAATCCAAGACCCATCAGTATAACAATGATGACATTATAACTGACACCAAGAGGCAAATTAGAGAGCGACTGAGCCCTGAGCTCCCCCGCTCATAGCCGATCGTTAAAAGCTTTGTGGAAAATGTCAAGAATCGACCATCTTCCCCTTCGTATATGAGATAATTGCTTGCCTTTCATATGCGTCAACCAATGAAAGGAAACAATGGGGTGTGGTTTGACAGCATATTTGGAAATAAGATGATCTAGATAATCTGTAATAACATATTTGTTTCTATGGCCTCGCCAAGCCAAGTATCATTGGATACGAGAAACTCTCAACACCGCAACTACAAGGGATTAGATAAGTAATCAAGCACCCAAGAAAAACGATAATCATATAGACCAAATTCATAGTTGGCTACTCTTCTCCTTTATAATCTAACACTTTGTTCTGTACAACCTCTAATACTTGGGAGGCTAATATATATTTTTCCACAGTCTTTTACCACTTCTCTAACCCAAAGGATTTTAAACTTATGCAGTCTCAAACCCCAAACTACATTACCTTTTTTTTTTCTTTTTCTTTCTAGAAATAGAGAATATTAAGAAGAAAAGAAATAGAAATGCTCAAATACAATGATTACATTCTACAAGCTGTTGCTCTCAACCGGTTGAACAAGTAGGCCTCCTCCTCCTCTGTCATCGTTTGTCATCTTTTTCAGGGATCTATATTGCAGCCGAACACTGTCTCCACTCTCCACAATCTTTAACAGATACCTAATATCATGAAAACAAATGAGTTTGGGAACTGAGCTCAACAACTCCCTTTTAGCCTACAAAGCAGAGTTTTAGTTACCAGCCATTGAGACATTGAGATGTAACAATTGCTTCTTTTCCAACAAACTTTTCCGGTGTTCTCCTGTTACCCTGGCAACGGTGAAATGTGTTTCATAAGAGTATATGTTGGAATAGATGGATCAGAAGCCAAAATATGAACAATAATGGCATACCTTGATAAGTACTTTCTCGTTTACAGCAAATGGATAATGAACCACTCGCTGCTGTGATCCATCATCCGTAGCTGGATCTCCATGTTCCTGCAACTTTTATCAGAGGTCCATCAATTATATAAGATAAGGTAAACAGAAAACAAAAGGATGACGCAGACTGATAAGTTTGGAGAGATGGAAATATTTAATAGAAACCACCAAAGACATACAAAGCTATTAACAATGTAGTTCAGTGTCAAATGATCTTACCACATCCATTTGATCACTCATTTCTTTTCGACGCCTCCGCATGGCTGCGTTGTGGAAAAGTCTTTTATCATCTTGTTGCTTTATAGCTGAAGCGGCAGCTCTAAGAGCTAGGTGTTTTGACATTAAAGAGAAAAGTTAAGTTTGTTTGTCTATGTCAAAGGCCAAAAGACTACACTGTTGGCTGTATCATTTGTTGAGGAAAACAGATTATAAGAGAGAGTTACCATGGTTAGGAACCAGAGACCCGGTCTCAATTTCTGCATTGCAAAGCGTACATCTAGACTGTGCAGAAGATAACTGTGGTTATGAAATATTCTTGGGTATGTAGAGGAACCATCACATGGAAGGAACTAGCATAAGAAAACAAACACCAACCATTTCAAGGACTCTTCTAAGCATGAGGCCACCAAATGAATGTCCACAAGAGACCACAATAGCATCTTCAAGAAACGCACCGCTAAACAATCCAAGAGAGTTTGCAAAAACATATGAATTAGAACCCTGATTTCAATGCTGACTACTTTTTCCTTGAACAGACTAAAGTAGGTAATCCAAACGAACCATAAGAATACATGAATGGAAAATTGGTACTCACGAAATGGGATCCGAGAGAACACTTCTTAAGGAAGGCTCTTTGCAAACATCATCCCGTGAAACCTGACATACACAAATCAGCAGAAGGTATCTTGACATGAGACCAATGTGCTCTGAGCAGTTAACATCAAAAGTAGACACTTGTATCATTATACTATTGAGGTAATGCCAGCATAAGACCAAATGAAAGGAGATCATTAAACAAATGTACAGAATGTTAAACAAACGTAGAAACTTATATCATTATACTACTGGCATCATTATTGACAGATATAAAAAAATTGTATGTTTAAATGTACTTTTACAATCTAGACAATTATCTCTACCACTGTAAGAAAGGATGAGCTTACATTGGTCTTCACAGGCGGACTAACTGGAGTCTCATTCTCGGCCAAGAGGTTATCCATAAACTGACTGACAGACACTGGCACATAGCTTTGTGGAATCACATGGCCAGCTGCTTCTACTGGGGAACAATCTAGTATAGCATTACTTTTCGGCATAAGCCTAAATGCTAGTGATGCCCTGCAAGTGAAAAGTCAGGCAATTTAATTAAAACATGTAAGCATGCAATCGTGTCTTGTTATTATCAAAATTTTATAAACATACCTTCCGCGAGTATCACTGCCAGACAAATGATCAGAAGTAGCTCTATAAGAGGCAGCTGGACGGAGACCTGCAGTAGCATGACTAAGCGCTTTGCCAGTAATGAGCAAGATATCACCAATCTCACACCCACTATCTGCTGCGTACCAACGACCATTTGGGTCACATACCTAAGGTATTTTCAAGCCAACAAGCTGATCATGTCAGATTCATATGAAAGTATTCTTAAGAAACTAGTCTGTTGTTGAAAATGTATATACTGTATCGTTCAACACACAGAGAGAGAGAGAGAGAGAGAGAGAGAGAGAGTTCATGGAAAGGTTGACCTGAATGCCAGAGCCATCTGAGCAGAAGAGTGTCAACAAACCCTTCTCAATTTCAATATTACCGGATAGACTCCCACCTCCAGAAGCAGGCTTCCCATTTTGGATCGACCCATGAGCATAGGAAGCCAATAGCACAGACGAGGAGACCTCATTTGGAGCTAGCGGAAAGTCATCGAGCATATGGTTAAACACACTGCAAAAAAACATATCCCACATTGTCTGACTTAATACAAAAAAAAAATAAAAGAGGTGATACTGTAACAACAGTAGTGTAAACATAAACCAATCCTCCTACTCGCTTCTTAGACGGAGATGCCTTGCTATTGCAGATAAAGCAGCTCTCGCTACTTTACCCAAACACCTAAAAACCTCAGCCATACATGGAGGCGACGAATCCAAATCCTCAACAGATCTATTCCAAAGACAGAACAAACACTCATTCATTACATATACATAACCAGTGGACCACTTTGGTAACAAATCAAGAAGCCCAAACCTTCCAGCTCTGTACATGGAGAGACCACGATTGGCTTTACCAGAAACGCTATTTCGCGTTCTGAAATACAAGCGAGCGGCTTCGAGACCACACCGCATCAGCGCGGCGTCTTCGCTCCCGAGCTCGATCACGGAAGCGTTGTATCTCATCAGAGACGAAGACAAATCCTCGACGGCTCTCGCGTAGGAAGGAGAAGGAGCTCCTTCGTAAGGGAGAAGGTCTGATAACCGAACCCTAGCGAGAGGACACCCTGACGGCGTCGGCGACGACATCATCATCATCAGCGTGGAATAGTCTCCGGTTGGGTGAGAAGCCGAGATCGGCGTCACTGTGATGGGATGAGACTTGTTCAAGCAGGGAGATACATCGGTAAAGGTTGAAGGCGTGATCGGAGATGAGACGTGGCGGTAATCGACCATACGTCGTCGTTTCAGAGACGGATTTGGAATTTTTTTTTTTACTGTGCGGAGGTTTACTTTACTCTCTCTTGGAGGGATGAAGAATTGCGACGAGGAACCGTTATCTTCGGGTACATCGGCGTTCGAGGGAGTGGTGATTCAAGGTGGGAACGTTGGATTCGCCGGGGAAATGTGGTTCTGGGGGGACTCTGTTTTTTTATTTTCTTCTTGTTAGGTGTTCTGTGTTGTGTGTTAATGTTTGAGAGGGTCAGGTAATAAAAAGCGCAGGACTTTGTTGTACTTTCACTTTTACCTTTTCGGTCAAACTTAACTCCAGAGATTTACTAGTAGTCGTACATACATTCTATTTGGATTTTGATTTGTATACTTTTCAATATTAGCCGAAATGTAGATTAATTTTATTTAACTTTTGATTTTTCATTCAAAAAATACTTATCATATGACTCTACGTGGCAATAAAACAAAACAAAACAAAACATGTGATTTAATTTGTATTTACACATTATTATATGATTTGTAAGAAATTGCAAGCTGGGGTGGAATATGCTCGGCTGCTTGCTATTGATCATTATGATCGACTAATATTATTAGTATTTAGTAATTAGTAGCATTAACGTGTGGACGATACAATTAACAATTTAAATCCCTCAATGAGGGTGATGATGATAATGATGATGAATGATGATGATGTTTTACTTGTTGGTGGTTGTGGAGATGAGAGGAGAGAAGGATGTATGCTTTTGATGATGAAGTTAAGAAGCATACGTTGATGATGATGTGTAGCGTGATGTGACAACATCAATCAATAATAGTAAACATGATAATGATTATAAATCTTTTTCTTCTCTTTGTGAGATCAAATTAATGATTATGTAGGACGTGTAGGTGGGATGAGGGTGGTGGTGATTGGTTATGAGAGTTCATGTAGAGATTTGTGTCTACTTAAACTATACACACATGTAATACATGATTTGAGACATCAAATGTAGCACAAACTGCAAATAACTATCACAGAAGAGCTTTTGAAAGTGAATCTGATGACTATATTTTTAGATACAAAAGGTTTTTTTTTTTTGCTTTCTTTGGTTTAGGATTTGTAAACCGGTCGCTTTTGTTACTTGTAAATCCATTCGTTTGCTCGTCCACCTGTTGAATCCATGTCTATGAAAATGCTAACAGCCTGCATGAATAGAAAGAAATCTTTCAAACACAAAAGATTCAGTTTTTTTAAGTATAATCATATATTCAGAGTGGTCTTCTCATATGCACTGAAGTGATTTAACTGATATGTTTGTGTTTAAGGCGTAATAAGCTCACCTTCCCTATCCTGGGTCGCTCTTTGGACTTTGCTAGGCTGTTACGGATATGCGAGACCGCTCCCCAGCATTTCAACATGTTTGCTACATCGTCAAGTCTTAATATGTATTCTTCTTCGGTTAGAGGAAAAGACCTCTACGCATTGAACCAGCAGAAAGATAGAAGAAAAAGGCTTACAAGTATCACTTTTGTGTGCCAGAGATTCTTGAACGAAATAACATTAATATGGAAAACGAAAGATTATAATAATCATAAGGCTTCTTTTAGGATCAAAACATAGCAAATGATGATTCTCTTTACCTGTTCTCTGTACTTCCACATGACATTCATTGCAAGAAGATTCCTCCCCATGAACTCCTACATTAATCACATCTAAGAAACATTAAGATATGACTCTAAAATGCAAATACATAAGATCACAAACACTCTTGAATTAGGAAAAGGCATACCTTCTTGATGAGCTGAACATCATAAGATCTTCCATACTTCTGCCTGATGAGTGTTGCAAGATCTAAGCCGTTAAACGCAGAATCATCCGACCCAACCATTCTTTCAAGATTTGCCCGGTTCATATCGTTCGCTTCCTAAATACAAAACAAAAGATGCTTCAGATATGATCAGATGAATATCAAGCAATCAATAAATTCTAAACAACGGCATGCTTATTACTAATGTTGTGTATTGAAGCATTGGCAGAGATTGTAACATCAACCTAACCCCAGAAGTCATGACTTGTAATAATCTTAACAACTAGGAGAAGTTACGGTTTCACATGACTATTGAACAGAGTTCTATTATATGAGCATTGAGCACAAATAAACTATGTCTCGGTCACATCACCTGAACACTTTAATGTCAAGTCATGACTTCAGTGATAAGAATATATTATACCCTTTTAGATTTATCATCGAGTGATTCCTTTTCCTCGTCATCCGAACTATCTGGATTCATGCCGTCATCCGCAACACTGCAAAATCTTGAAAACCTTCTCCTACTACCAGTTTGCTCCTTACAAGAACTCTTCAAGCAGAGGCTATGCGAGAAAGCCAATCTTCCGGAGAAACAGGGACCGGAGTAAGGAACCTTATTAGAAAGTGTTCCTATACCGCATCGTTGTTCGTGTGTAAACGATGGTTGACAATGATGGTGATGACTTGAAACAATGCTCATCATCTCCTGTTAAGCATGTAAAAACGCCAAGCCATAAAGTTTTGCTGTAATTTATAAAGAATCTCATAGAGAATGATGCATCTAATTCTGAAACCAACAGTGAGACATAAACAAAGCAGAGAAACGTAACGTAAGCAGCCTCACTCGTTTTATCTCTTGAGAGATTTATCAAAACGGGAACAAGTGAGGTGAAATCAAAGAAGCAAAGACCATATCAAGAATTTACCTAGAAGTCGAGGGATCACGTAAGCTTACCGCCGTGAGGGAAAGCACGACGGTGATGCGGGGGAGGAGATGAGGAGAAGGAGAAATAAGAGATAAATAAAGCAGTGAATGAACGGTGAAGGAGGAGCCACAAAAAAATATATGAAATTCTTAACAAAGCAAATTTCCCTATTAAATATTGTTTTTTCGCCCATATGATAATACTTGTTTTAAAATTATAAAAACCAAAACGTCTAAAATTTAAATTCATGACTAAAAATATGAAGACAAAAGAAACCTTGCTGTTTTATAAGAAAAAAATATTTTCTTATAAATGTCCAAGATAATACTTGTTAGAAACGCAATAATTTTAATTCTGTGAGGTTCTTGATAAAAAAAAACGAGATAAAAACTGAAAAACGCAGTTGCTATATTCTAACAATATAAACTTCAAAATATTAAATACTAATAAGCAAGTTTATATGATGAATTAACCTTTAACACTAAAAAACAAACTATATATTATAGTGATTATTAAAAAAAAAGAAAAAAAGAAGAAGAATACGCCTAAGCTTTTACTCTTCTCATCAGGCCAACGTTTTGTTTACTTGCACGTTTCCGCGGAAAGTTGTGACGTCTCGCCCCTTTCTGCACATCGACACATGATATATCAGTTTTGCCTTTGCTTGGCTCGTTTTCTCTTTTCTTATAAAAAAACACTGATAAACTTGTTTTTCTTCGAGTTATATTAACTTATATCCAAGCAAATTCATGTGTGCACGGAAGCAAATTGGAATCTGGTATTAGCTCTCACTTGAATACACGGTAAGCTAAGTTCATTTCTGATAATAATAATAGATAAGTTGAAATTGAAGCTACCGAGTCCCATAGGTTATATAATATGAGTATTGTAAAATAATTTATCAATCTGAACTGAATCATTGATTTTTGGATTAGGCAAAAAAAAAAAGCTAATGAAGAACAAGAATAAAATAATTAAACAGTGTTAAACAAAGAACAAGGCCTCCATAAAATAGTGGGGAAGTTGGTGTAATTAATAAACATATGGGGTGATTTCAGAAAGAAACAAAAAAGGAGTAGGATCCTTGCAAATTAAAAGAAATAGCATAATTTCAAAATTCGAAGCACTATTTTGCCTTTCGATTCATGAATAATTCCCCTTTGGATACCAGACCCCCACACAACAATCCAATCCCCATCTCACCTCCGATTCGAAAACCCTACCTTACAATCATGGCCATGGAGAAGGACAACAACAACCACGCTAGCAACGTCGCCGTCACTGCCACCGCCGAGCAAGCCACCAAGGTTAACGACGCCGATGCACGGTTGCCGCCGGAGAATCGTCAGACCGGTGTCGTCGTCTCGGAATCCGTAAGCGGAAGCGAGAAAGGAGAGGAAGGTGCGGAGACGGCGGTTGCAGCGGTGTCTGTGGAGGATGATGATGAGAGCGGGGGATCGAGTTTGGTACCTCCCCGATCTTCCTCGGCTAGGGTTCCCTTCACTAATCTGAGCCAGATCGATTCGGATCTTGCTCTCGCTCGCACGCTCCAAGAACAGGTGTGGGCTCTTTTCTTGCGTTATTTCAGATGATGTTAGGGCTTTTCTTGATATTCGATTGTTGAATTGTTGTTTGTTCAGGAGCGGGCGTATATGATGCTGACGATGAACAGTGAGATCAGTGACTATGGGAGCTGGGAAACTGGAAGCTATGTATACGAGGAGGATGAGTTTGATGACCCCGAGGATGAGGAGGAAGACGAATACGAAACAGATGATGATCCTCAGGAAGATGTGCAAGCCAATGGAGACGATCAGGAAAATGGTGGCGCTGACACCACCGAGGAAGTTGGTTATTCAGATGATGAAACTTTTGCTAGAGCTCTTCAGGAAGCTGAGGCAAGGGAGATGGCTGATAGGTTGTCTGCCTTGACTGGGTTAGCTAATCGTGAGTACATTGTTATTGACATCACTCTCAAGTTCTCTTTGATGTGTATTGGTTTTGGGATTATGTTGAACTGTTATTGATTGCAGGGGTTGAAGTTCTAGAGGATGATGATCATACTTCTGAGGTAGGCTCCTTACACTTCTGATCTTGAGCTGTAAACACTACTGTCCAACCTTTTTTATTTATTTAGTCATATATGGGTTCAAAGGACAAAGTTGTGACATGGAACTTGCCATGATCGAAGTGATGCATCGTTCATGATTCAATATATCTACTACTATCATTCTGTCCTGGCATTAGTTTGTTTTGTTTTTGTGACAATTTAGTCTGTGGTGCTAGCCTTTTAGTCCATAGGCTTAGTTAGATACGCACTGCGTATTAGAGCATGATTATTGCAAAGATTCTTATCAAAAGTTCTTAATACACATATATGTATATATATGTATATGTATATATTATATATGCGTATGTAATTATTTGCTAAGGACTTTACGGAAATCGAAACCGAAAGTTCCTTAATTATATATGGTTTCGGTTTCCGTAAAGTCCTTAACAAACAATTACATACGCATATATAATATATACATATACATATATATACATATATGTATATTAAGGATTTTTGCTAAGAACCTTTGCAATAATCATGCTCTAAGGTACTTACTGTTTGTAGTTAAGTCAGTTAACCTTGTTCTGTCCCATGTATCATTTGATAGTCTTACTCTATGGAATGGTTTGGGGCTTTGGTACTAGGTCGTATCTAATTATTTACCGTTTATGTTACTATATAATTTTTCACAACTGTATGTTTGGAAGTCAAAATGCATTAACCAGTGTTAAAATAAAATCAATTGTATTTTGGTAGCGTTAAGTGGTCACTGTTATTGGAGAGAGTTATGCTCACACCTTGCAGCATAAGTTCTCGCTGTGGACTGAAGTTAGAATTATAATTATAGGCTAGAGAATCATACAAAGTAAGGCTTCTTGTATGTGATTTGATTCTGTTTCCGCTCACGTTATGTATGCTTTATTTTTGCAGGATGCCTGGGATGAGATGGACCCTGATGAGCTTTCATATGAGGTATGGTAACATACTTAGGTGCTATGTCTTTTGGTTCCTCTCATGATTTTCTGAAACGATTTATAGTAAACGTGAATGCTATTGTTAAAAAATGTGGGACTCTACTGTTAACATCCGTAGTGCATTTTGATGTTCAATAACTTAGATGCCCAACACGTGTCGGCTTATTTCTTTACACTATCCAATGTTTGCAGGAGTTGCTTGCGCTTGGCGACATTGTGGGAACCGAGAGTAGAGGGTTGTCAGCTGATACAATTGCATCTTTGCCTTCAAAAAGATATAAAGATGGAGAAAATCAGAACGGAACCAATGAGTCGTAATGCCCTTTTTGTCACTAATTAAGTAAACCATTTTGCATGTAGCCTGATAATTAACTTTTTGAGATGCTTATGCAGGTGTGTTATATGTCGTCTAGACTATGAGGATGACGATGACTTGATACTGCTTCCATGCAAACATTCTTACCACTCGGAGTGCATTAATAACTGGTTGAAGATAAACAAGGTATGTCTTTCAATAGAAGGATCCTGTTAGAGAAGATAATATCATTCAGTTATTGTAGTCAGCTATGCGAAACTTGACAAACATAATTAGGAAGACTGTTTGAACTGTCTTTTTCTACTGACACATACCCTTTTGGTAAGGATAAGATATATTCATGCTAGAAAACCGCCTCAGCAGCTGATAATACCACAACAACTGTGTATAGCTGGAAACTTTATGGTCTGTAGATATGTAGAACATACAGACTGTAATCTCATGTTTTTGTTGAGTTTATGGATTGCGTTTGTACTAAGACTACCTACAGTATGCGATCATGTCATCAACTTCCACGGGAACTAGAAACAATTATCTATATTTCTCAGCTTTTAGACAAGCAGTTGTAGAAATTGAGGATTATCGTCTATTCTGCAGATTTGTCCTGTATGCAGCGCAGAAGTTTCAACTTCCTCAGCTGGACAAAGCTGAATAGCAAAGGAAGGGATATCCAGAAAAAGATCATAAGCTAAGAACTCCATTACCTTTGTTGTCTGTTTGTACACTGTATAAACTAAACCATCATCAGATTTTTTTGTGGATCCTTCAAATAATCTGAATCTCATCTTCTTGCACTCTAGTATCTTCTTTCATCTGTTTCTGTATTTGCGCTATCGGGATATGGGAAACAACTATGATTCGATCTGTTTTTTTAATAGCTAGAAATAATATCCAATTATAGAACTTTGGTATTCAGACTGGAGAGATAGATCAAAAACGTTTAGGTCTGAAATCTTTGAAACTTGTCTTGTTACCTAAGATGAATGTTTTGTTGTTCTCTTTGGAACAAGAACACAACGACTGTAGTATTGGTCGGTACATGACAAGCTGGCGAGTGGAGTTGCACCAATGGTCGTATGCTGGGGTGAGATGGGGCCACTCGGTGGCCGTGATTGAGAAATCTTGGAGCCAATTTGTGAGCAAGATTTCTTGGTCTATTGCAGGCAATGTCGAGATATATTTTTCTATGGCTCGTTCGACCTCAACTTCTCATAACCTGTCAGAACGGGAAATGCTACCTCAAGCCTTGCGTGACTGAACAGTGGTAGCCAATTTGCAAAGGAGCCTGAACATCAATTGTCCCGGAAGTTGTGTGCTGTATCCTGCCAACTCTCCCATTAAGAGCGGTGCAAGCCATATGTGACGGTTTGTAAAAAAAAAACAGACCATGTCGAGATTGAGTATATAGTGTTTTTTTGTACGACAACAATCTAACAGAAACTAGTTTGCAACTAACTGAACTACTCTGTATTTTTTAGTTATCTGGAACCTAAAAAAACTCATGAAATCGAAAATAAACAAAGTTCAACTGAACAAATAAATAAACTCATGAAATCGAAAATAAACAAAGTTCAACTGAACAAATAAATAAATAATGCAAATACTTACCAGAAATCTGAAGTCTGAACCATAAGGCCTTCAACCCTAGCAGCAGCCGTAAGAGGCAAGGAAGCTAAACCGGAAATAACTCCACCGCACCATCGCGCCTTATACTATCCGTCATCCACAACAGCTCCTCAGCCACCGCCAGTTCAACATCATTCTCCTGTGAATCACCGGCTCTTACCAACGCAAACTCCTTTCTCTTACTCTGTGATAATGGTTATTTACTGATTTACTATATTGATTTGGAATTGGGATATTCGAATAATTATGTATTGTTGGTTTGGGGATATCTCTTGGTGCGTGTAGTTGATATGAACATTATGACGGTCAAAATGATTTTCAGAAGATGTCTTCCAGAATAATTAGGGTATGGGATACAACTGATTCTGAACATATGTGGTGGACTACATGCCATTTCTGATAGCTTTTTTGTAAAAGCCATTTCTGATAGCTACAAGAGTAACAACAAACATGCTCGCTTCTCTATCCTTTTACCGGCGAAGCGTCGCATTCTAACGTTTAGAAAAATTTCCGAGAAGGGACGTCGGAGGCATTCACATGTCGTTTTATGAACCATACCCCAAAAGTCATCCCCATATAGAAAGGAAAACCTTTTATTTTCGGTAAGGTTCTATGCAAATTAGTTATAGAAGGGCATATATTATACACGTACGATTGTTTAATTGTCTTGCATTCAAAAATTGTTCTCCCCCTTAATTTTTTGTTTGCCTATTTTATTTTATTCTTTGTTTTGAGTTATTGTTTTTTTCTGTCATCAGCAAAATTTTTTTTTCACCGGTAATAATAGTTCATTAAACCAAAGGAGATACATGGGTGGAATACTTGAACACAAATGTTTGTTTAGATGAATTTGAAAAATCTAGAATATAAAACAAATATCAGAAAGCCAAGTTGACTTACCATGTGACTGGATCCCCTAGTTTGTCTTGTTCTAAGGCTTTACGTATGTAATCTTTTTTTTTTTTTTGAAGTTTTTTACGTATGTAATCTTTGCATCAACGTTACAACTAATTTCTTTTTGTGTTGAAATCAGTTGCTTTAAATATAAACAATCAACACCATATCCATAAATAATAAAATGAAAGATGTAACCAAGTATAAAGTTTGCTGATCCTTGTGAAAATGATCAATGTACGAAACAATATCTGATAAGTCGAAGAAGACTGTGACTGATCCGAGTTCAGTATAGCGTACATGACGGCAGGCAAACCGAAAAGGATCAGCTCTACGCTTTATACCGGTTTTGAGGCCATACGCTTTATTCTATGTAGCAAATTTAAGCCTATATATCACACTGTTTTACATAGGGGTGTTCAATCCGGATATCGATTCGGTTTCGGTTCGGTTTTTTCGGTTTTTCGGTATTTCGGTTAGTAAAATATAACTACCATTCTAAATCCATATTTACATCGGTTCGGTTCGGTTTATATACTGTCGGTTTTCGGTTTATTCGGTTTTATACCAAAAAACATAATTCTTTATTTTGTGATCCTATTATATGAATTTTAGAGTCATGTTGTCAGCATAGTCATTTATTAAAAAATATTATATGTTTAAATAAAAGAACAAAAAATAAAAAACGCTTATACCATCTAATAAAATAATCAAATTTAGAATTAAAATCAAAGCTCAAAATTTTGAATAAAAGTAAATTAAAAACAAAACAGAAACACGAAACACTAAAGAAAATTTTTCTACTCTTCCATATTTAGCGTTCATCAAATTCATGTTTCTTCGATTGAACACGAATCTCTGTTCATTTATAGATTAAAAAAAGTTGTGAAAAATTTCTACGATTGTTGTCCATCAAATTTATAATCTTTATTTCAATTTAGTCAATGCTAAAATAAAGCAAAAAGATCAAAAAGAAGACTAAAAAATAAGAAGCATCGGTTGCGATGAATTGTTATTCAATTATTCTTCAAATGTTTTACAAATCATGACTTCTTTATTACTGTAAAAAATATGGTAATAGTTATTAACAAACAAATTAACTTATGATTTTCATACGTCGTTATAAAATTACATATTTACATGTTTCTATTTTTGATCGGTTTTATTCGGTTTATTCGGTTTTATCGGTTATATACCAAACCATATCCAAATCCTACGGTTTTTAGAAAATTACATCCATTCGGTTTGTATGGTATATACCAAATCCAAACCATATTGTCTATTTCGGTTCGGTTCGGTTCGGTACGGTTCGGTTTTGCCATATTGAACAGCCAAGTTTTACAGGAAAAAGGTTTTTAAGAATATCGCCTATACAAAATATTTATTACTTTTACATCAATAATACAAAATATGACGAAAGATTGTGGAAACATGATGAAAATAATGTAACGCGACGAGTTCTGACTTTTCCAATGTAAACTAGAGGAGTACAGAGCAACTGAGCAACCGAAGATTACGACAATACGAACGGAAATATTTAATTTTCCATATATAAAATAGTGATAGTCAACATTTTGTTTGCATATCGTAATCAATATCCCCACAGGTCCAACTGTTTTTTAATTACAATGTTTGAATATCCTCTAACACAGAAATAGTATCTTTCCATTTCAACCAATTTGACGTCCGATGCTCTTAATTAATAATGAATAAATTTATTAGATATTTAAACTAAAGTTTGTCACATTCGTGGATAATATAAAGACGTTAACATTCAATCAGATGGATGCATGCATGTGAATGGAAAGGCTGTTCACGAGTAAAAAAGGTTATTTACGTTTCAAATGACCTCAAAGTTTGGATAGAGATTTGACAATTCCGTACCAGTACTTTTGAATCCAAAAGATAAGAAAAGAACTAAAAGATCTCTTTTATTAGGTAGAAAATTGAAAATAGTTTTTGGATATAATTCTATAAGGAAAAAAAATCGGATTCAAAGAGATTTTTCTTTTTTGATCAGCCATCTGATTCAAAGATCTTATCTCATTTAATGACAAGTTGGAAGTTTATAACCAAAAATAAAAAGAAAATCATATCTAAAATCAAAAATAGCTGCGGTATTTTCTGTCCATTGACTGGGTTTAGCGGGCGTTTACTCATTTACTATCAAAAAAATCAATTAAAGATATCAAAATTTAATTTAATTGAGTCAAGATTGTAGTTCTTGTTACAAAGTAAAGAGATTGTTTATTATTTTATAACGACTTTTATGTAATAGTTATGTGTTCTCTGGCGTTAAATTCGTAAACTGTCCCAAGTATTATTGAGTAATTGATTTATTTTTCATTATAACTCATATACTTTTCAACAAAAAAAAAGAACAATATTACACTAAATTAAATTAAATAAATAAATAAAAACTGTATAAAGACACGAGATTTGTGGTAAGTAGATAAGATCCAGAGGAATATACAAGTGGAAGAAGAACAACAGCTGTTCTTTCTTGTCCGACCACAGAGTCAGCCGACAGTTAAAATTTCAATCCTATAAATTTCAACTTTTCTTCTCCATTTTCAAAAATCAAATCTTCTCTTTCCTTACTCGAATGCTCTTTTTAGAACCAGATCTACCACCAGTCATCTGAGAGATACACATTACAAACACCAAGAAGAAGAAGAAGAGGGCTACGAAGAGCTAGATCTGCTCTGTTTGTTCCTCTGTCTTAAACAGAGAAGTCAATTAAACGTCTCTTTGAGCAAGATCAACTCTCTTTTGTCAAATCGGAGAAATGGCCGGAGGTTTCGTAAGTCAAACGCCGGGGGTTCGTAATTATAATTACAAACTGACACCGAAAGTGTTCGTAACATGTTTCATCGGTGCCTTTGGTGGTCTCATCTTCGGATACGATCTCGGGATCTCAGGTTTTTCCTTTTCTCCTCAGATTCGTCAAGTCTTTTTGATCGGGTGAATAATTCTAGGGTTATTTTTTGTATTGCTTGTAGGAGGGGTAACCCAAATGAAGCCGTTCTTGAAGAAGTTTTTCCCTGACGTGCGCAAGAAGATGCAGAGCGCACACCAGGACGAGTACTGTCGTTTCGATAGTCAGCTTCTCACTCTCTTCACTTCCTCTCTCTACCTAGCGGCTTTGGTCTCTTCCTTATTCGCTTCCACCATAACCCGACTTTTCGGAAGGAAATGGTCTATGTTCCTCGGTGGTTTCACCTTCTTCGTCGGCTCTGCTTTCAATGGCTTTGCTCAAAACATCGCCATGCTTCTCGTCGGTCGTATTCTACTCGGTTTCGGTGTCGGATTCGCCAACCAAGTAAGTTTTATTTTTGTTAACTTGACGAAGAAGCAACAACGGGCGCTTGTACTAATCGGTTTTGTTTTTTTGGTTTCAGTCTGTTCCGGTTTATCTGTCGGAAATGGCACCTCCGAATCTAAGAGGAGCCTTCAACAATGGGTTTCAAGTAGCGATTATTTTCGGTATCGTTGTTGCAACCATCATCAACTACTTCACTGCACAGCTGGAAGGCAACATCGGATGGAGAATCTCACTAGGGTTAGCTTGTGTCCCTGCGATGATGATTATGATCGGAGCTTTGATCCTTCCTGATACTCCCAACTCTCTCATCGAACGTGGCTTTACCGAAGAGGCTAAGAAAATGCTCCAATCTATCAGAGGAACCAATGAAGTCGATGAAGAGTTTCAAGATCTTGTTGATGCGAGTGAAGAGTCTAAGCAAGTGAAACACCCGTGGAAGAACATCATGCTTCCTCGTTACAGACCACAGCTGATCATGACTTGCTTCATTCCTTTCTTCCAGCAGCTTACCGGAATCAACGTCATTACATTTTATGCGCCTGTTCTGTTCCAAACCCTAGGGTTCGGTAGCAAAGCCTCGCTCTTGTCGGCTATGGTGACGGGAATCATCGAGCTCTTGTGTACGTTTGTCTCTGTTTTCACTGTGGATAGGTTTGGAAGAAGGGTCTTGTTCCTCCAGGGAGGTATCCAGATGCTTATCTCTCAGGTATCACAAAACCCCTAACTCTAACCCTATTTTACGTTTCTTGTCAAACACTCAATTGAGAAAAAAATCATCATGTGTGATGCAGATCGCTATTGGAGTCATGATTGGTGTCAAATACGGAACTGTTGGAACAGGGAGCATAGGGAAATCAGATGCTAATCTGATCGTGGCGCTGATCTGCATCTATGTAGCTGGTTTCGCCTGGTCATGGGGACCGTTGGGATGGCTGGTGCCTAGTGAGATATCTCCACTAGAGATCCGATCAGCAGCTCAAGCCATTAATGTAGCGGTCAACATGTTCTTCACATTCCTTGTAGCTCAGCTCTTCCTCACAATGCTCTGTCACATGAAGTTTGGACTATTCTTCTTCTTCGCCGTGTTCGTCTTTATAATGACGATATTTATCTACTTGATGTTGCCTGAGACGAAGAATGTACCAATAGAAGAGATGAACAGAGTGTGGAAGGCACACTGGTTCTGGGGAAGGTTTATACCTGATGAAGTTGTTGGTGTTAGTGCTGCTGAGATGCAACAAAAGTCTGTATGATGAAATATATTTTTCTTTGGGCAAAAGACTAAGAAAAAAACTGAAAAGGGAAAGATGATTAATTAAGAGGATGAAGTTACAATGAAATGTTATTCCTGAATGAAAGCTGCTCTGTTGTTTTATGCAGAGACTTAGATTTTTGTTTATTCTTTCTTCTTGCTCAATGTTTCTTTGTTGCAACTGTAAGTTGGGCCTAAAGAAATTTAAGTAAACAAAAAAATACGTATAGAAAGTGAAATCAGTTATGTTTTTGTACTCTTATAGTCTTATTTAACATTTTTGTGACTATTTGAGAACTAAAGAGTTCTAATGCAAAAGCAAGAAACTTGTCATCAATAGATTAAAAAAAGCCATCAGTAGATATTTCAGTTTATCCTAAAGGATTACCACAGATTTTTAAATCATTACACTTTAAAAATCATTATTTAAAATAATTCTAATAGCAGTCAATGGAGGATAAATTTTAAATTCTAAATTTAGTAGCACTAATTTTAAAAAGTGTTTCAAATTTATATGTGAATAATAAAAACTTGTTATTTTAATATAATTACTTCAAATTTTGTATTAAGTAGATCAGTTTGATTTATCGGCTTTACACATACTTTCTTGTATTATTAGACATGTCAATTAGGGTCGAACCCCGCAGTCGGAACCCGTCTAGCCCTAAAATTATCGGGCTTGGATCTATACTATTAAAGCAGATGCATGTTTGTAAATCTGCCCCTGAAATTTCTAAATAATTAGAAAAATTGCATGTATTTTTTCCAACATTATTTGCAATCAATCAAAAGTCATTATTTTGTAATTACATTAAAAATATTTAAAATAATTCAATTCTTAGTCTTTTTGAAAATTTTGTTTCCTAAATGTTTGTACCATATTTTTCTAAGAAGTATTTCACATTATTAATTATTTGAAAGCATTTATTAAACGAAATCTCAAAATAAAATCAAGTTGAAATAACAAATGATTAAATCAACAAAATCATAATACGAGTATGAATTATCTCAACTCCTTAAAAAATAGTTTCATTTAAAATAAAAACTAAGTCACATAAACTAAATTAAATAAAATTATAGAAAATGTTTTGAAATGCACAAATGAATTTTTCAATACAAAAGTGTTGAAGATATAAAAGATTTTATTTAAATTGAAAAAATCAGTGTAAAATAAGTTTAGTTTTGGTCTAAATAAATAAAATAATATGACGGGTTATAATTATTTAGAGTCTTCTAAAATTTAGTCATATTTAAAATAATAAAAATAAGTCATATAAGTAAATTTAAAATAAATTTAATAAAAAGTTAAAATATATAATTTATCAGAAATCATAATTTTTATTACTTCCAACAAAAAATATACCCGCCTTTTTTAAGGGCGGGTCAAAATCTAGTTTAGTTTTATAATCCAAAAAAATTGGGTCTTTGAGGCTAAGCCCATTTGGGCTTTAGATATTTTGAAGGGCTTATTGCAAAAGTGACTCAAAACTTGAATTCAAACAGAAAACTAACCTTTTCTTTTGACTCATTTTTTTTTTGAGTTTTTAACCCCACATCTGCATTTTATCTACGAAAATGCCATTAACCCTTTTTTTTTTTTTTTTCGAAAATGGCTTCTTTACTGTCTCAACCTCATTTTCTTCAAGTATTTACAATATTGCCACTGCCATGAATAGTGGGAACAACCTTGTACGAACTGTTTGGAGCTTTTAATGCCCTTTAATGCACGTAAATCTCTTTACACTCTCTCTGTTTCAATTGTTATGAACTAAAAACAACATTTCTTTCACTTTCTCTCCATATTCATCCAAAAAACTGAAGCTTTTGATTCAAAATTGTTTGGAGCCATATTTCTTTCGTTTTGACTTACGGTTGCTTTCGTTTGAGGTTCTGGGTGGTTGGAGAAGACCCTGTGTGCAAACAAAGTCATCTCACCTAGTTGAAGGTACGAATTTGAATTTTTTTCAAAATCTGTTCGCGTAGAAGACTTACAAGTAAGTCATCTGTATGTAGAAGACTTACTGATGAGTCTTCTGGTCAAACGGACGACTTAAACTAAGTCGTCCAGCTTTGTTTGGTGAAAAAAAACAGTCCAGACGACTTATATATAAGTCGTCTACGAGAAACAGGCTAGTTTTGCATTTGACCGAATCGTGTCAGATCTTTGACTATTTCTGGACGACTTATAATTCAGTCGTCTCTCGGAAAGTTAAAATTTCAATATTTTATTAAACTAGACGACTTACGTGTAAGTCGTCTTAGGTTAGTTTTGTAGTTGAAAAATAAAACTTCATAATTTAATTTTTACCAGACGACATAATATAAAGTCGTCCCGTCAGAAGACTTAATTTAAAGTCGTCCGGGGAAAGCAAAGTCGTCCAGAATTTTTCCCAATTAAGTCGTCCAAACCTTGCTTATCCCGGACGACCTTAAATTAAGTCGTCTAGCTGGACGACTTTTAGTTAAGTCGTCTGGAGAAAGTTAAATTTCAAGTTTTATTTTTCAATTACAAAACTAACCTGGGACGACTTACGTGTAAGTCGTCTAGTTTGAATAAAATATTGAAATTTTTACTTTCCAGAGACGACTGATTTATAAGTCGTCCAGAAATAGTCAAAGATCTGACACGATTCGGTCAAATGCAAAACTAGCCCGTTTTTCGTAGACGACTTATATATAAGTCGTCTGAAATTTTTTTTTTAACAAACAAAGCCGGACGACTTAGAATTAAGTCGTCCCTTTTAATTTTCAATTGCAAAAGTGACCTCTTTAGACGACTTACCTTTAAGTCTTCTGGACGACTTAAATCTAAGTCGTCTGCGATAATGTTTGTTGAACTTCTTCATTTTCTCTATGTTTACTAATGTGTTTTATTTTGAATATTTGCAGATGATTTTTAAGTTACATGCAGTGTATGGAGAATGGTTGTTGAGAGATTTCCGTTGGGATTTTGTGGTTGATGATCTCAAAGGAGCAAGATTGTTTTTATTGAATGAAGATTCAACACATGCTGAACTTGTTGCAATGGCTCAAGAAGATTATAACCTGGACATGAGATCAGTGACTGTGGAGATTAGCTACTCATTACCAGCAGAAATGATGATGACTCCAAGCAGTCCTCCCATTCATGTTACAAGTGATAGACAAGTTCGAAACTTGCTCGAGATACTCAAAACGCATAGAGTATGTCTTTGTGTATCAAGCCGCAGCAAGGTGGAAACGGTTTCAGAGAAAAGAGAAGAAGCTGGTGAATGGGAAGAAGATGTTGGTGATAATGATGAAGCTGGTGAATGGGAAGAAGATGTTGGTGATAATGATGAGGCTGATGAATGTTTTGAAGATGTTGGTGATAATGAGTCTGTTGAAGATGAAAATCAAGATGGGGAGGAGGAAAATGGGGAGGAGGAAAATGGGGAGGAGGATGCTGATAACACTATTGTTGGTGAAACGGATCAGAATGGTGGGGATTACAGTCTTTATGGAAAGGTTCTAGATGAGGACGAGGAAGATGATGATAATATTTGTTTTGAAGAAATTGAAAAGACATATGCTAAGACAAATGCTATTGAAGGAGGAAAATCGGATTGTACCAGCATCTATGTCAACCAGAGTTTTGTTAGCAAGGATGCACTGCTTTCAGAGCTGCGGTTGACAGCAGTGAGGGGTAGGTTTTCTTTCAGAATATACAAATCAACAAAAACTCTCCTTGTGGCAATATGTCGGGTTAGCGGTTGTGGATGGAAGATCAGAGCGAGTGTGAAACATGGGTCAAACACGTTTTGGGTAACAAAGTATGTGGAAAAACATTTATGCTCAATTGGAGACCGAATCGCTCAGCGGAGACACTGTACTCCAAAGTATGTTGGTAGTCTTTTCATTGATCGTGTTGGGATCATTGATGGGATAACTCCACAGCATATCACTGATGCAATGAAGAACATGTTTGGCATGACGCTTGATTACACCACTTCATACAGAGCACTGTTATATGCACAGAAATTGGTGAGAGGATCAGCAGAAGAAGGGTATTCGCGTCTGCCTTCATATCTCGAGCAAATCTCCATTGCAAATCCTGATTCTATCACGGCTATAGAACTTGATTCTGAGAAAAGATTTAAGTATCTATTTCTCTCTTTTGGAGCTTCTATCAAAGGTTTTAAGTATCAGAGAAGGGTCATTGTGGTGGATGGAACTCACCTAAGTGGAAAGTATGGAGGTGTTATGTTAGTTGCAGCCGCACAAGATGGCAATTTTCAGATATTCCCATTGGCTTTTGGGATCGTGGATGCTGAAGATGAACCTTCTTGGGAATGGTTTTTCACAAAATTGGCTAGTTGTATATCTCATGACAAGCCTCTGGTGATAGTCTCTGACCGGCACGCGGCCATTAAAAGTGCGTGTGAGAAGGTGTTTCCTTGGGCAACCCGAGGAATATGTTATTATCACCTTCAAGATAACATTGTCAAAAAGTTTAAAGGGAAACATCTCATGTACTTGGTGAAAGGGGCTGCTTATGCGCACACGGTTCACGATTTTAACCGGTACATGGCTGAGATACGGAGTGCAAACCCGGAACTTGCAACGTATTTGGAGAAGGCCGACGCCAAGCTATGGTCAAGGGTTTATTGTAAGGGGAACAGGTTCAACATAAAAACAAGCAACATCGCTGAATCTATTAATTCCGCACTGAAGCGAGCAAGAGGATTTCCGATTCCGTTCCTGCTGGAGTTCATAAGGCAGAAGTTAGGAAAATGGTATTGGAAAAGGAGACAAGATGCTTTGAGTCTCCCAACTGTACATAGCCGGGGTGTTGAATACTTGCTTGCTGTTCGATCAGAGATAGCGGATACGATGACGGTCGAACCAATTGATGGATGGCGTTTCTTTGTCAAAGGTGGCAAAATGGACTGTGCGGTTGATTTGGAACATGTAAAGTGTGGTTGTGGTGTCTATGGAGTGGAGAAAATACCTTGCTCTCATGCTATAGCAGCTGGAACACATGCTGGTGTGCATATCGACACACTTGTATGTCCACTTTACTCAAAGAATCATCTGTATGCAGGATACTCAGAGAATATATATCCTATCGTGTCACAACATATTGAGGAACGAGAATGCTTTCCTCCAAACGTAAAGCGTGGTCCGGGGAGACAGAAGAAATCAAGATGGCAATCTTGGTTGGAGCTATCTAGGATGAGGGGACACAAACCCAGGAAGAAACACAGGGCACGGAGATGCTCAAACTGCAAGGAAACTGGCCATACGAAACCACAATGTACACAACCAGTTGACTAGTTGTCCAGACGACCTAAATATAAGTCGTCCAGTCTTGATTACCCGTCCAGACGACTAATTTCTAAGTCGTCCAGTGTTTCGTCTACCT